>NC_136977.1:38252321-38389821 GCF_032717465.1 Coenobita brevimanus
AAGGTAGTCTCCAGAAAAAGGAAGGACGAAAGAGGGAATTACAGTCGATTACTCTAGAAGGAGTAGGGACCTTCCTTAAATTAAAACAAAACCTCTATATCAAATGCATGCTTAGTGAAATGGCTCCGTGAAATGGGCCAGACAATCACTCACTCCTACTTCAAGCCCCGGGAATCCTGACTCCACCTTAGAGGCCTATCCATAACCATATGTGTTGGCAATTAATAATTCTCTTAATATTTATTGTTTTTCCGTCTGTCTGTCAGCTGTCAGTTTATAATCGAAATTTTCCCCCTCCTCCTCCCTCCCCCCACCCTTTCCTTATCCCCCTGCCTCCTCCCCCCTCCCTTACCTCATCCCCTTGCTGCTGGGTTGTCTCTAAGCATGAGAAAATAGCCTGGGAGTTAACAAGCAGACATCTGTGTGCTTCCATCGATGAAAGAGTTAAAAAGGTAATGAGTGGTGAAAATGATAATAATTACTACTACTGCTGCTACTACTACTACTACTACTATTACTACGACTAGTATCTCACTGCCTCTGGACCCATCCCACCTGATGTCGTGAATACAAGGGGAGTGAATCGACCGTGGTCCACATGTTGGATCCTTTCTTGATAATTTCTATTTTTTTCTTGTTCATTCCTCTTGTGTGCAGCTTCGAGAGACAGTTCACGATGACATGCTGCCATGGGATCGAATATCCTGATGTCGAAGAACGCCCTCTGCCCACGTGTCCAGAAACCTCGAGCACTGACATCCACTCTTGCATCATTTGATGTGTTTGCTGTCCTGTGGGTGAAGCGCTCGCCGTCCAGGGGTAGCAGACCTGGCTCAATCGTGACATCATGCCATATTTCCTGCAGCATTTTGGCAGTGAGGTCGCGTACTTCATCGTGTCGGATGCAAACAAAGCCTCCCTTCTTGCATACCATTGGATGGTTTGCATCAAAGGCAGTGCCACAGGCACAGTGTTGAGGTAGGTTCTCTATTGGCCACCCATATCTCAAGGCTATGGCGTCAGTAAATTCTTGTTTGTTGAAGTGGAAGCCTTTTGCCTTGAGAGGCAGGGTAGTGAGCCAGTTCGATGCCCCAACCTTCTGTGCAATTTCAACTCTACTGTACTGGTCTGGTGTTAGATGTTCGATTATGTGCTGCAGCTGGTTTTTTGTCTTGCTTCACGCTCCTTGCTTATCTGTGTCTTTATGTCTTTTTGCCTTTGTTGGTCGATATCACTCGTCTCAACCTGGGCGCAGATCTTCTGTGACAAGGATTCGGTAGCCTGAGTGAATTTCTGTGTTCATAGCTTGCCACGGCTACTGGATTTATAATGCCAAGGCCTCCCATCCTGGGTGGTAGTGCTAGAAGGTCCCTCTCCTCTGGTGTGGGGATGTGGCCATTGGTTAGAGCTGGGAGGAATTAATCCCTGATTGCATCCTCCAGTGGTTGTAGCAGCAACTCGATGTCTGGTATGGTCCTCATCACGAAGGTCCACTTGTGCTTTACACCATAGGTAAATGCACTGTATGCTGCAAGGGGTTCTGTTTTTACGTGGCTGGATAGTGTATGAATTTCTTCTACCCATGTCTTTACCTTATCACTCACATATTTGTCTTTGAATTCCTTAGTTCCAATCACAGCCCCTAGATGCCTCTGACCTTCCTTGGTCACTATCACGTTTGTGCCTCTAAATGCTTCTTGTGCATCTTGACAGTAAGCTGGTTTCACGATGAAGATGGACTTGCATTAGGGTAGTAGCCTATTTCAGGGCCATGAGATGTTACAAGGTCCCACCATTTCTTCACATCCTCAGCCTTGCCAGCACCCGTGAGATCATCTGCATAGGCTACCTGTTTTACATTGGTGGCCTCGTATTTGATCTGTTGTTGCAGCACTGTCATCGCCAGGGCGTACATAGCCATTGCAACGGGGTCTCCCTGGGTAGTTCCTTCTGTGGACTGGATTACACCGACATCGTGAGCCGCTGTCTTACCCACAATGTAGAGGTCTGCTGGTTCTTTGTAGGTGTTTTCCACATATTGGGCAAATGCTGGGCATTTAACCTTGATATTGTGCAGCATTGCCTCCCGGTTGATGGAATTAAATGCATTTGAGGCATCAACTAATAATACTGCCTCACAGTCCTCTTCCCCACATATTTTCCTCATGGAGTGAACTGCTGCCTCACCTCCTGCCTGCTGGCCTGCACACACCTGGAAGTTGCCAACTGCCTGCTTCACATCATCTTTCACCACCTCCATGATGCATTTTCCTATAATCCGTCATAAGACTTCACCCATCCCGATGGGCCTGCATCCAGGATTCTTATCAAGGGGGATTAGTCTGCAAGCCGTCAGTGCTTCGATGTTACTGCACTGACTTGAAGCCAGCTTCCTCGCCAGTGAGGCAATGGTGTTACATAGGTCTGTTGCTGCCTCCCCAAACTTGATGTTACTGAGGATTACTCGCCAAGATTTTGCATCCAGGCCTGATGGTCCTGCCCCTCCCTGTGTGTGCATTGCCTTCCGCCACACCATATCTCCAGTTATCCTGTCATATATGATGGGATTGGGAGGAGTGTAGTTGCCGTCAAGCTTTGACTGGGCACTTGCTTGTCGTGCAGTCGGGTGTTTTTCTTTTAGTTGTTGCATTGTTTCATCTGTCAGGTCAAGTACTCCGTTTGGTGATTCAGCTAACAGGGATCTTGTTGCCATCGAGACCCCCTGTCTCATCTTGCTGCCAAAACATCGTTGGTATTCTGATTTCTTCTGCCTCGGTTATTTATTCTCATCTGCAAGGCCCTTGCTTCCTCAAGTAGGTTGTCGATTTCACCTCTTTTCCATGTTTCAACCCGCCTTTGGATGGCTTTAATATTTTCTGCAATTTTAGCTCTTGGGCGGGTCTTGTTGAGGAAGAGATGTGGTATTAGTGCAAGGATCTTAAGAGAGAATGAGGCAATGGGTGTGTTATTGTTGTAGTTGGCTATCAGGCGAGTGATTTCCTTGATCAAGTCAGTTGTAGCATTGCATTTGGGAGATTCAAAAAGGTTACTTGAGGACCATCCAACTATTTCATTATATGTGGTGTTCACCCAGGTTACTGCATTTTCTCGGGATTTGCCCATCCAGTATGAGGGACGACCTTCTCGCACAGACCTTTGAGGCTGTTCTGCTTCCTCGTTGTTTGTGTCACTACCGTTCTGGGGACGTATAATACTTGGATGCTTCCCTCTTTCATGCACTCCTCTATGGTGGTCTTCATCCTGAGTTTCATTTCTATTATAAACCTCATGATGTTCCTCACCCCCAACTTCACTACTATTCACTTCCCCATGGTGATTTAAACCCCCCAGCGCTTTCATATCTCTCGCATCTTGGCGTCCATCCCTATCCTTCGCTTCACCACGGGGTCTTTCACCACCACGCATGTCCGTGTGATCGTGCATATTGTCAGTGACCGCCCCATTAATTTCCATGTCACCAATCTGTCGCCTGCCATGTTGGAAGCGGTCAAGTGCCGCTTCTGGTGGGCTGTGATTCCCTAACACATTCATACAGAAGGGTCCCATCCTACAGTATGTACACGGCGACCTGTTTGTTGCACATGAGCACCTGATACACCTATGCTGCCTACTGGAGCACTGACAACAATACTGTGGCGTGGCCATGGTGTTAAAGTTTTTATACTGTGGTACAGTATTAATAATAATAACTATGGCTACTTTTTGTACTATTTTTAAATGAAAATTAAATATAATGTTACTAGAACTACTGTTTTGTTATACGAATTTTAAATTAAGATTTGATATAAGTGAAGAATGTGCTTGTTTTACTTCTATTTTTGAGATAATATGATTAAGTTATGAAGCAGTTTGCTCGTTTTTCTCTAGTTTTGCATATCAGTTAATATTTAATTGTTCTGTCTTATACTAATAATCGACTGAACTGATTATGATATGTATCTACTACTACTCCTACTACTACTAGTACTATACTACTACTACTATTAATTATTATTAATTACTACTACTACTACTACTGCTACTATATTTTTATTATTACTCCTCCTCCTCCTCCTCCTCCACACGGGAAATCCGACAGACATACTGAGTGACGAAATGTCCAACCAATAAATTAAAGGAAAACAAGAATGATAGATAGATGACAAGATATTAGCTTTGATAGATCGATAAATAGACACAGGTGGATAGATAGATACATAGGAATTATATATGGGGAGAGAGATGGACAGATAGCAAGATAGGCACAGACAGAGAGACAGGTAGAGAGATAAAGAAAAAAGACAGACACAGACAGACAGATAGAGAGATAAAGAGAGACAGCTGATAAGAAGACATACTACCAGACAGTTAATTAGATAAGCGAAATCCTGGTGATAAGTCAGAGGGTAGATACGGCCGATATATAAAGAGAGGATGTTCCGTCGATAGATAGAGAGATGGAGAAGGAAAATGGGTGATAATTGGAAGCGAGTGATAAGTCGATAACCAGAGAGATTTAAAAAAAATAAAACTTGAGGTAAATAAAAAAGAAGTGTTTTGGACAAGTAGATGAGAGAGAGAGAGAGAAAGAAAAGAAGCGAGACTTTACTTCCATCTCTCTCTCTCTCTCTCTCTCTCTCTCTTCCTAAGCACAATCATTCTCTCTTCTACATCCTATTCTCCCTTCTTTCCCCACATCCCTTCGTTCCCTCTCACACCACCCCGATCCCCCGACACATACCCTCCCTCTCTTCACCTCCCCCATCACTCCCAGTCTCCCCCGAATTTCCCCCATCCCCTCCACCCCATCCCCCTTGCCCCTCTCTGTCTCTTCCACAGTGTAGAGACTACACTGTGGTCTCTTCTATCTCTCACCCCCTCCACATCTCCCCACTCCCTTCCCCTCCTCTGTCTCACCGCTCTCTCTCTTCTGTCTCCATCCCTCACCCCTCCCCTCCTCTGTCTCTCCCTTCTCCCTCCCTCTCCCCCTCCTTTCCCTCCCTCACCTCCATCTATCACGCCAGAAAATCAATTATCCTGGACTATTTTCATAAGCCGTTTGCTGATTAATTGGAATATAGCAGTAGTAGCTGGCTGGATATCTGGGGTTCATGCCAGTACTCACTCTTGCCTCCCTCTTCCACGCCTCGCACCATCATCACCACCACCACCATCACTATTAGTAACATTAACATTATTTGTCACCACCACCTTCATCACCACGATCGTCACCACTGCCACCATCGCCATCGTCACTATCACTATTGCTATTACTATCACAATAATCACTCTAACTACCTCATTCACTATTTGCACCACCTGCACCAACGTCTCTGTCACCATCACCACCAGTATCACCATTTACTATCACCATTATTATCACCATCGCCCTTCCTAATCCTTGCACCATCACCATAACCACCATCACCTCCAACATCTTCACCCTTGCACCATCATCACCATCACCATCAATATTGCCATCACTCCTTCCATGCACTGTATCACCACCACCATTGTCATCCCCATCACCTTCACCATCAGTGTCATCATCACCATCAACACCACTACCACAGCCAACATCACCACCATCAACACCACTACCACAGCCAACATCACCACCATCAACACCACTACCACAGCCAACATCACCACCATCAACACCACTACCACAGCCAACATCACCACCATCAACACCACTACCACAGCCAACATCACCACCATCAACACCACTACCACAGCCAACATCACCACCATCAACACCACTACCACAGCCAACATCACCACCATCAACACCACTACCACAGCCAACATCACCACCATCAACACCACTACCACAGCCAACATCACCACCATCAACACCACTACCACAGCCAACATCACCACCAGCATCACTCAGTAATACTCATTTTTTACATTTTTTCTTCTTTTTTTCGGCAAGTTTTTTCTTTTTCTTTATGAATGTCCCACTCTCCTAGCATTCCTCCTCTCTCTCTCTCTCTCTCTCTCTCTCTCTCTCTCTCTCTCTCATTTTTATAGATAGATTGTTAGGACACTGGTAACGAAGGCAAATAATACCGGTATGTTGATAGATAGATAAATAGATAGACAGATAGATAGATTGTTAGGACATTCGTAACAAAGGCAAGTAACAAAACATTTAAAGAGAGAAAAGCAAAACTCCAGCAATAAAAACAGAAAAATCAAGCACCCAGACGAGTATAATCTCAGCTTTTAACCCCGCCTCATTAGGTCTTCAGTAGATGCAGATTATACAAGGTTGTCCATTAGTGACACTGTTGTTGAATCGCGCATTTGCTTACGTCCACGCGTTGCAATTGTTTTATGATGAATGTTGAAAATGACACAGGGTTTGACACAAGACGCAACACAGATATTTATCATGTAAGGCGTTGGTTTGGAGGTCTTTGTGTGTGTGTGTGTGTGTGTGTGTGTGTGTGTGTGTGTGATCAGGAAATTTTTGCTGTGTTCTTTATTGATACAAAATCCCTTGCAGTATTATTTGTTGCATATGTGGGAGCGCAGTCATCTCTAGCTTAAAACTCAGACATGAATCTTTTGCAGTGTTATGTACCCTTCTATATCCCTTGCATTATTCATTCGTTGCAGTTAAAAAAGTGCAATCACCTTCATCCTTCCCGCGTGTGTCATCAAAGACGTATGTTCTGATGTTTTCGTGCCAGGTAACGCGACGTCCGTGATTAAATGAGTTTACCTTTTACCTGCCACTCCTGGAAGACATTGTGGAAGTCAGGGAGTTTAATAAGGATCTCAAGTAACTCTTTAAGTATTATATTTACAATATTTACGATAACATCATTTTTTTTTTTAATTGAAAGAAATCCTAGCAATCCCCAGGAGCCAGAGAGAGAGTGGGGGGGAGGTGGAGATGGGTGCTAGGACAGTTATGTTGATCAGGTGGAGGACTGATCATAGCAAGTGGAAGGGGAGGAGGTGTGGAAGCAGAGGAGGAAGCAAGTGGATGGGGAGGAGGTGTGAAAATAGGGGAGGAAGCAAGTGGAGGGGGGAGGTGTGGAAGTAGGGGAGGGGGCTTAGGATGGGGCAGTATAAAATCCTACACAGTTTAAAAGAAATGGGAAGTAGGAGGAGTTGGGGAATGGGTTTGGGGTTTGGGTAGGGAATGATATAAAACTCGGCAGTGCAAAATAGGAATGTGGCCTGGGATAGATGAGGTTGGGGGTTGAGGGAAGGGAAGTATAAAGAGCTGGAAGGAACAGAGACAGGATAAAACCCACACAAAACAGTCAGTTGGGTGAGATTAGGAGGGGTTGGGGGATTGTAAGATAAGCGATATAAAAAAAACGAACTTTCTTAATAGCGGTGGCCCTTTGATGTGTGTGTGTGTGTGTGTGTGTGTGTGTGTGTGTGTGTGTGTGTGTGTTCCTGCCCTGAGCCTCTGTGTACCTAAGATTATCATATTATACTCTCTAGTCATTACGACGTCCGCAAATTACCACAATTGTTATGTAAATAGCACACGAGAATATAACATTATAACACCTGAGACTCGAATTAGTTTTTTTGATCCTCAGGTATCGAAACCCCAAAGTATCGTAAGAAATATATGAAGGGTATTATCTTGCTATTTAGTATCGTTATCTTGTAGCGTGGGATATATGTAAGGGCATTATCGTCTTAGTTATTATCGTTATTTCTTAGTGAGGTGTGTTCTTAGGCAAACTTTCTTTTTATTTGGTCAAGGATGCTACTGGGATTCGGGGAGATTGATTGTGGGGAGGGGTAGGGAGGGGGGTGTGGTAGGGTGTGGGGTGAGAGTGAGGGTGGGAGGAGGGTTGGATTGGATGAGGAAGAGGAAGAAGGAGAGCATGAAGGAGAGAAGATAAGGGATAAACACACACACACACACACAACCATGAATACGCCAAATTGAACTTGCACCTCATCCCCCAAACACCACTTAACCCTTTGACAGCCAGGCGCTAAACACAACCAGTCTGGAGCAGCCTGAACCAACTACGTAAGTGTGTGCAAGGCTGACACGAGGTTAATGGAGATAGTTTTTGTGCCTTTGCCTCTGGATGAACGCCTGGTGGTTCAGTGGGCCGAGGCATTCTGGATGTAGCAAAGAGGTTATACTCCGAGGGGTTGCTCAGGGATAAGCGACTGGTCACTCCTACGTTTAATATGTGCTAACCTAGCCTCAGTCCCTTACGCCCCTGATAGTGTTTAAAAGACTGGAAGACCTAGGCAGAGGGAAAGACAGACTGACACAAATAGAGCCAGAGTGGACCAGCTGTGTATATAAAGGACCACTTGCTTATATGGTCAGTCTGCAGTGTTTTTATCCCTAGAGTAGCTAGTATTTCGGTCCGCTGAATGAAATCATTCTGGCGGCAACACGAATTAAATAAATAAATGAATAAATAAAAGGGATATGAGGAGTTGAGAGAGAGAGAGAGAGAGAGAGAGAGAGAGAGAGAGAGAGAGAGGCTAATTTTTCCTGAGTTTGAGCTTCCGACGTTCTAATTACCCGACGAAAAATGGTGGATGGAAATAAGAAGGCCGAAGCAAGCGATTTTCTTCTGTATATTTTAGCCCGAAAAAAGCTAATGAAGACTTAATTGTTTGCATACACAGGGGCAGAGATGTGTGTGTGTGTGTGTGTGTGTGTGTGTGTGTGTGTGTGTGTGTGTGTGTGACAGACAGACAGACAGAAGGAGACAGAGAACTGTATGTAGATGGGTAGGTAGGTAGGTAAAGAGAGAATATGTATGTATGCATGTGTGTATGTATGTATGTATGTATGTAAATATGAGCTTGCATGCCTGTGTTAGTGTGTCGACAGGAAGGGCAAACAAAATAATCACCTGACGGAACAGGTTAATTTGTTGCGGAAACCAGCTACAGCGGTGACTAGCAAGAAAATTACCAGCTTTTGTCTGTTGCACTTTTCTTCTGTTTTTCCTAACATCTAAATCCTGGCTCTCTCTGTCTTGTTAACCCGTTCAGTACAAGGACGCCATTTCTGTATCACCATCCTCCGTCACCATCATCACCACCAGACATCAGCATCACTTCCACCACCACCTACCGTCATGATCACCGGCATCACCACCTCTTTCACCACTGTCACCAGCAACATCATTACCCCCACCAGCCCCCAAAGCCATCACCACCACCTCCATCACAAATAAAATCATCACCATAACAACCACCACCACCTAGCAACAAAAAAACCATCACCATCACCACCACCACCACCACCACCATCACCATCACCACCATCACTACCCTCACTACTACTGTAACATTACCAACAGCAGCACCACACTTGACTAACCCTAATGTATGACAAGGAGAATCAGCTCGATATAGCCATGAATGTCATTATATTTCACAAGACTAACCCTAATGTACGACAGGAAAACCACAGTGATGCACCGTAAATGGCTTTGTATCTTGTGATTTACCAAGAGAAGTGTGGGGAGGGAAGAGGGAGAGAGGCTTAGGAGAGCAGATAAGATGGTCTGGATAATTCCTTCAAGTTCCATTAATTTCTGATGCTCGAAGGGAAGAGTTTGGGCCCAAGGAGGGAAAGAATATTTTAAGAATACTAATTTCGAAATGATTTCCTTCTCAGGCATCTACAGGGAAGAGAAATAGTGAAGAATATCACCAAAACTCTTCCTTAAATTAGTACAATGTCATCTTTTCCTATTTATATTTTTCCAGCGACAGAGTTTATACCCCAGGATGTTCAGAGGTACCAATTACACGCTGCTGATTACGTGATAACTGGATTGGCCTGTTAACTGAAGGGAGGCTAACTGATAATTAACTCCGAGGTAATTGAGCTCTGGGTTCACATTTCTTTGCAGGATAAACGAGTCGCCATAACAGCTTACCCCTTCAGTCCGATGCCCTCGTTTTCATTATCTTGCTACCTTCAGACGATTTTATCCAGCTAAGGGGAGACATTTTTAGCTTAACCGTCAAAGAAATAAATAAATAGATAAACAAAACACGTCGCCAAACGGAAGGGATTGAACTCTCATTACAGATCGACTTGTTTTTCCTCTCTCTCTCTCTCTCTCTCTCTCTCTCTCAATATTCACTCTGATTTGACTGAGATTTTGGCAACTGTATGAGTGAGGACAAATATATATACAAACAATCTTAGACACAACTGAAGCTTAGGAAGGTTTATAAGTATGGCACTTGGTTTTGCAAGCATACGGAAAATTTCAAACTTAGATTCCGCAATACATAGTTTAAATTATACACAATTACTGTACAAGAATCCTTTATACGTTATCAAACTCTGTTTTTATTGTTAACACTCTTCGTAAAATTATATAACTGTAGTTTTAACACCTTTAGCCTGAGTAGTTCTGTATCTTGTTCTTGCACTCCAGTTAGCCACATAAACATTGTAACATTTCCCTGCTTTACTATCCTTGCCCTTTACCTGTACAGTAGTTAATGAGTTGTAACCTACCCTGTCACTGCCATCATCAAGAGGGCAAATAGGGTTGTAGATGTTTATTTTTCTCTGTAGTCCTTTGTAACTAAGAGTGTGTTTGGCTGGAAGGACAAGAGAAAGAGAGTACAAGACCGTCCCATGTCGCTTATTCTTCCTACAAAACCAGATCTTAAGTTACAAGAGGAAATTTTTCAGGTCTTACAGGTACTTGACCACAAACCACCTTTCTAGCAATTCTCTGTCATTACTAAGATGAATTTAGAAGAAGAGGGAGGAAATGAGAGTCCAGGATCTTCCCATGTCTGTTTCCTCTTCCTGCGACACCAGATCTTACTTACGAGGGTGAAATTAGCGTAAGTTAGTTTGCAGATCCCAGGGCAGGTCTGGCTATGAGGGTGAAATTAGCGTGTTAGTTTGCGGATCCCAGGGCAGGTCTGGCTATGGGAGTTATGAGGTGGACTGGCACGGTGAGGGGCGGGTTATTAGTTGTGGCAATAAGAGGTGTGACTTGCAGGAGTTATAATTATTGGGACTACTCTCTCTCTCTCTCTCTCTCCTTCGACAGACTTCTTTCCCGTCCCTATTCTCCGCTCCTCTATCTGTCCTACTGCCTCCTTCACCTCTCTCCTTCCTTCCTCTTCTCTGTCTCTTGCTCCCCCTTCTCTCCTCCCACTCACTTCCTCCCTATTCAGTCACTTTCCCATCATCTCTTTTCGCCTCCTTGTTCCCCATTACTCCTTCCTCTTCAATCTCCTCCCCCCCTTTTCCTCCCCCTCCCCCTTTTCTCCCTCCTCCCTTCCTCTCTCCTTCTCCCTCCTCCCTCCCCGGCCACCTTCTTTCCACTTTCTTTCTCACCCTTACTCTCCTGTCTTCCCTCACTCTCTCCACCACCATTTCCCCCTCTCTAGCTCCCCCTCCTCACCCTATATTTCCCCTTCTTCCCTTCACAGTTCCCTCATCCTCCTCTCATCTCCTCCTTTAAATAATTAGCCTAAATTATAACCATGCCCGTCACCTCCATCAGCATTACCGTCAATATCTGCTCCATTTTTTTGCCATCTGTTTGGAGATTGGCAGGATAATAAATAATCAGACAATTACACATGAACCGATAATGCCCGCTGTAAATTGGGGTGATGGGATGCTGAAGAGGGCACGTCTAATGATGCGATGTTGAAGAAATTAATAGATGAACTCGGCATTATTCTCTGTATATTTTAACCCACAAATGTGTTCGCTGTTATTGGCTTTCTCTCGAAGCTATCTTGAATCTGGCTGTTAAATTTCTTGGGAGTGAGTGCTTCTGGTAAAACCTCTTTCCAGTTCAGACAGCCTTGTGATGCGACTTTGTGGAGTGATAGTGAGATGGGGACATATAAGAGAGTCCCTTTATATTGAGGTTAAATCTTGCAAAGTCTGTTTTCATGTCAGACAGACTTCAAAGGAGACTTAGTAGAATGACAGCAAGACGGGGGTGCAGAATGAGTGAGTGCCTTTGAACAGAAACTAACAAATTCCTCTTTCTAAATATCTTCCTACCTGAGATGTGCTGGCGATGAGGCTTGGTGAGGTGGGACTGCAGCAGGAGAGTGCCATTGAAGAGAGACAAAAAATATGGCCTTGGTTGGTGGGTTGGAAGGGCAAGAGACAGCTAGAGAAAAGCCGTGTTGAGAGAGAGAGAGAGAGAGAGAGAATGTAGGAATCTGTTTCATCTATCCGATTGAAGTAACTGTGGCCTGTGAGTAAAACAAGAGTTGAAAACAAAATTGAAACTGTAATGTTTTAAAGCATAAGACAGAATAATTGCAGAGGCAGAGTCGGTTGTATGATAACAGTAATTTATAAAGTGTAGTGAAATGTAATGCGGTAAATAATACACATTGCAGAGCAGAAATGAAATAAAAAGCTGCTACACCTGCTCTCACCGTTGGAATGTGTGTGTGTGTGTGTGTGTGTGTGTGTGTGTGTGTGTGTGTGTGTGAGAGAGAGAGAGAGAGAGAGAGAGAGAGAGAGAGAGAGAGAGAGGAAGAAGCTGTATGATCTCTGCCGTTAAACATTGTAAGTGAAATAGTCTGACATTTGCCAGAAGAATATGCCAAATAATATACCAGCCTGTCGCTACTAACACTAGCCTGATTGATGAAAATATGTGGCAAAACAACCTGTAAGCCAGAATTAGGTTCAGCTTAAATGAAAACGTTTACATCTACAAAATATGGAAAAAAAGAGAAAGCATTACATAGATGGGGATCAGCTCAGTCACGAACCACTCCTCCGAACCACCGAATCAGCGAAGCGAGACCCCGAATCACATGTGCCAGGACAGCTTTATAGTGGTACAGATAATGAGTTGATTATAGGTGTGAATAGGCTCGTGGCTGTACTAGGAACGTGACTGGGCCTGACGTGAGGGCTACGGGGCTATCTAGATCAAGGGGGCTACTCTGGAGGGTGTAAGAAAGTGAGAGAAATGAGAACAGGGAAGAGGAGAGTAGAAACTTGTGAGGTGAAGGGATTAGGGGTGGGGGTTGGAGAGGTGTGAGAGGAGAGTGTACGGTGGGGATGTGAGAGGGGTGATGTGGGGTTATGAGGGCAGGAAATGTGAAGGGTAAGGTGGGGTGATGATGTGAGAGATGAGGAGAGCGTGGGGTGAATGTGTGGCAGGGTAAGGGAGGGATGGGGTTACGAATGCATGAGAGTAAAGAGTAGTTTGAAGATGTGAAAGGTGCGGGGGGGGAATGTGATGGGGAGGATGTGATGGGAAGGGGGAGATGGATGGTTGGTTGGTTTAGATTCGCCTCCTAAAAAGGGAGGACACGGGCAAAACAAAAGCCCGTCAGTGAAATTCTGTTAATAAAACAAGGATTATATACTAGCGTGGGGGTGGGTACATGGCCACAACCCCCAAAAGAGCAGACGTGGGTGTCCTTGCAATAAGCTCTGCTGCCAGTTGAAAGTCGTCAGCCCCAACATGAAGCTGCGTCCCAATATTACACCGAAGTCGAGATGTTGCAGGACAGTCCAGAACATAATGGAGCAGGGGCTGCTCACTGACCTCAAAGCAGTGAGGGCATGGCTCTGGGTTGCTGTTAGTCACCTGGCTGTAGCACGGGAACCCCAGGCGTAAGCGGCGAAGTGGAACCAGTAGGTGGTTAGGTGTGCCATGGGGAACAGACACAGGTGAGTACTCTGTAGCTCTGGCATACCACGTAGCAGAACGGGAGCCCTCCCACACCTGAAACTGATGATCCTCCTGCGAAAGTCGGCAGACGGCATCAGCCACGTGTCGCAAGAGAAGGGATAGACTAGGACGCAGCTGAAATGTGGTAACAGGTAACGTGCCAGCATGGCGAGCAGCAGCATCAGCACGCTCATTGCCTGCAATACCGACATGCCCAGGAAGCCAGTGAAGGTGAACCTCACCCCCCCAACCTGTGATGGAAGTTGCAACAGCTATGATGGACGTAAGGAGATATTTATTGTCAGAGTAGCAGTGCTTTTGGAGGCCGCGTATAGAGGAAAGCGAGTCCGTATGGATAATAATACGCCGATGGAGGTGTTGATCAGCATGGCGAAGGGCGCAGAGAATGGCAACGAGCTCAGTCTGGTAGGCTGAAACACCGGAGGTGACACGCCAGGACTCAACCACCTCATCACAAACAAAAGCAGCACCCGCAGACCCGTCATCACCAACAGACCCGTCAGTATAGTAGACTGCAGTATCTGGAGTGAAGAAAGCTGCCACACGACTGAGAGCATCCTGGCGAAGAACAGCAGGAAAAGAGGACCTGGGAACTGCTATATTAGGCTCGACATATTTGATCACAGGTGGGAGCCAAGGAGGAGCAGGGGCATATGCAGGATTGGGCAAGTCAGGACCACCACCAATGGCATCAGCGGCGTCAAGCTTGCGAACTATGTCCGCAGCAAGCAGAATCCAATCACGTCCAGGGTGCGGATTTGGGGGCCGAGAAAGGGTACGCTGGAGGAGTACAGACACCGGAAGGTGGGGCCGATGCCGACAGAGCTGAGCAACGACAGCTGTTGTTCGTGCCCAAATGCGGTGCTGCAGAGAGGGAAAACTGCTCTCAGCCCGAAGGTTGACCAAGCGTGTCCAAGGAGGTGCACCGAGCAATATACGCAGAGCAGTGTTCTGCAGGACTTCCAAAGAGAGACGGAGTGACTCAGACACTCCGATAAGACATAGAGCCCCGTAATCCACAATGGAACGGATAGCTTGTGAATAAAAAGTCCGTAGGACGCTGTACGAGGCACCCAGGTTGCGGTGAGAAAGGGCTTTTAGGGCAGTAATGCGGGTAGCTGCTCGCTCCCGTATATAGCGGATATGAGTGGCAAATGTCAGACGGCTGTCGAACCATACACCCAGGTACTGGTGACAGCGAACAACATCAAGGCTATTACCCCCAAGAAGAAGGGGACGGTCAGGGTGGCGGAGACCAAAAGGCAGACATTTAGTTTTTGGAAATTGATTTTAAGGCCAAGCTCACAGCATTTGGCATGTAGACGGGAAAGCGCAGTTGGTGCCTGAGTGTAGCAGTCCCGTCTAGAGAAAACCAGTGCCAAGTCATCTGCATAGCAGAACAGAGTAACCCCTTGGCCATAGTCGACTGTAAGCAGGTCCTCAACTAAGACATTAAATAAAAGAGGACTCAGCACACTGCCCTGGGGTGTGCCATTGACATGCGAGTAGGAAGGGGATACTCTGCCCTGAAATCGAACACAAGCAGCACGGCCGTGGAAGAAGTCCCTCACCCAGGAGAGGAGGCGACCACCCAAGCCCTTCGCTGCGAGCGCCACAAGTACTGCGTCTGGGTTGGCAAGTTCGAATGCCTTCTCAAGATCGAGGAAGACAGCCATGCCACGACCACTCCTCAGCTCACCAAGAAAGGAGGCTAGGCAATGTTGAGCGCTCCTGCCAGGGAGGTAAGCAAATAGCCGGGGATGGAGCGGCCCCAACCTCCAGACAAGTCGAGAGAGGACAAGCCTCTCAGCGGTCTTGGCAATGCAACTGAGGAGGGAGATCGGCCTCATGGTAGTCGGGTCTCGTGGTTTGGGGATGGGGTGAATAATGGCTGTCTTCCACAATCCAGGGAGACGCTTTTCAAGCCATGAGCGATTGAACAGGTCCAGGACACGCGCCTTCCCTCCCTGGCTTGTGCGAGCCAGGAGGGAGTATACAAGGCCATCAGGTCCCGGAGCCGTATCCTTTCTGCTGCACAACACTCGCTCTAGCTCTTCCACAGTAAAGGGGTGGTCTGCAGCATCAGGACGAGAGCAAGCAGCATTAACAGCGTCCCTGCGGGGTCCTGCAAGGCGAGCTTGTAGGTCACTGACAGACTGTGGGAGGTTCGTTGTGGCAGTACGAGCAGCGAAATGGGCAGCAAGGCGATCTGCCTCACCTGCAGGGTCAGGATGTGATGGTGGCCTAGCTGGTCGGGGAGAAGAGACCGACTTGATTCTCGCCCACATCTCCCCAAGTGTGGAACGTGAATCAAGCGACCTACACCACCTCATCCAAGCCTCGTCCCGGATGCGGCGCTTTTCCTGCGAAACATGTCGTACCACTGCAGCCAGATATCTCCTAGTTGGAGAGGAAGGTCGCCGACGGTAGGCCTTACGAGCGGAGTTTAGCCGATGGTTCAGCTCCTGAACCCGCTCGTCATAAAACCAGTAGTCCTTAAGAAAGACCGTGGGGCGCTTGGTGAGGGGAATACAGGCAGCAGCAGCATGACGTAAGGCACGGGCAACCTGCTCCGCGTGGTCCTCTAGGGAATGCGGGGGAACAGCCTTGTCCAAGGCGATGTCAACTGTCTGTGCATACTCAGGCCAATGTGCACGTCGTAAGTCCCAGCGAGGCGGAGGTGGTGGTGGGGGTGGAAGAGGAGCCGCAGGCAATTCCATCACCACAGCGAAATGATCACTGGTGAGGATTGGGTGCAAGGACCACGTAGACACATCGGCAAGAGGTGCAGAGACTAGGGAGAGGTCAAGCCTCCCACCACGGACATGGGTAGACTTGGACAAGTCATTGAGTAAGGAGACCCCCGCAGTTTCCTCGAGGGCAATGGCAACATGTCGCCCAGCCTCATTCGCCGGGTGGGGTGAGTATAGGACAGGATGGTGGGCATTGAAGTCCCCCCAATGAGGGTGGACTCAGCTGCAGCCTGATGGAGGAGCTCGCCAATGTCTAGAGTCCCAGCATGGCTCTTATAAATGTTATAGACGGTTAAGGAGGTCGTGGCGAGCTGCAAGATGACTCCTTGAACCTCAACACCCTCACCGCAGTGAATAGGAGGGCTACATTCTTTGCAAGGGATGTGATCCCGAACCAGGATGGCACACCCCTGCGCATTACCAGGGACCCTAGGGAGGAAGAAGCCATTGTATCCTCGGAGCCGAAAAGGGGAGCCGTGGGGTAGGAGTGTCTCTTGCAGAAGGAAGACATGAATATTCTCCCGGAAAGCCACCTCCTGGAGGTGAGGGAGCTTACTCCAAGCTCCTATGCAGTTCCACTGCAGGACTCGGAGGCAATCAGCGTTGTCTGGGACCGTGGAGGGTAAGCAGTCTCTCGCAGAAGTCCGAGAGTTTCTCCCTCTGCCTCTACTGCTGCTGAGGCTGGAACAGGCCCTGATGGATTGATGGGCAGGTTGCCGGGCAGGTGATCTGCCTCTACCACTGCTGAGGCTGGAGTCGGTGCCAGAGAGTTGGAGGCTGGGCAGCGAGGTCGGCATTCTGCCCCTACCCTTGCTGAGGTTTGTGGTGGCCCTGGTGAGGTGGTAATTGGGCTGCGAGAGCGGCATCTGGCCTTGGGCACTGCTGAGGCTGCAGCTGGTCCTGGCGAGCGGGTGGATGGGCCGCGATGTCGACGACGGCGTGTAGGGACATGAGGTGGCTGGGGTGTTGCCGACAGGTCGGGAGACGACATCTGACGTGTAGGTGGAGAGGGACGAAGCTGACGCTTTGCCTCCACCACATCCTCGACGATTTTGTCGATTGTAGCCACGAGGGGAGCAGTATCGACTTTCTTGCCAAGCATCGATTCCAGTAACTGAGCAAAGCTTAGAGCAATCTCTTTCCCAATTAATTGCAGGTCCTGTATGGTGAAGAGAATCTGGGGAGAGCTCGGAGCATGAGGTGGTACGGGGAGAGATGCATCGAACGGTGGTGGGAGTGTGGTAGGAGGTGGGTGGTGAACCTCCACTGCCACAGTCTGACGAGGGGGAGCAGACTGCAGAGGGGGAAAGGCGCTGGCATCGAGAGGAGGAGGAGAAGGCACAGCTATTATTTGACGCTGTTGGCCCCAGACAAAGGTCCCTGGAGGTGCAGGCGTGGAGCTGGTGGCTTGCTGCTGCTGAACCCAGGCTACCTGGCGTTCCCGGCCCTGCAAGACATGTGCAGCTCTGATGGGGCAGTTGGGGTGCCACGCATGGTGTGGGCCAGAGCAGTTGGGGCAGCGGGAGGTGATTGCCTCCTTGGCCTTGAATCTTGCCAGGCAGCGCTCCGTATCGTGTGGGCCGCTGCAGATCCCGCAAACGACAGGCCTGTTGCATGTGGCTCTGTGGTGTCCATACCTCTGACACCGATAGCAACGGAGAGGCTCCGGGGTATATGGGCGCAGATAGTAAGTCCCCCAGTTCCCAAGATCGAGAGAGGGTAGTAGAGGACCTCGTAAAGTGATGAGGACCTGGCGAGTCTCCTCCCTGGTACGCTGCCTCTGACAACGCGTGGCTTCTTCCACCTGTGGGTGACGCAAAAGGAGATCGACCGGCATTCTCATGGGATACCCCATGACAATAGCCTTGGTCGATCTCAGACCTGGAGTGAGCTCCACGAGCTTGATGGGGTTGGCCACGTCCTGGGCTGCTGCCTTGAGAAGGTTGTAAGAGACCTCGTCTTTCGGGACTAGGACGGAGCTCCCGTCTTTGCCGATAATGTTGGTGGTCCTCAGTTCCGGCAGGCGGTGTTCCAAAGCTGCGACTGCATCGTAGCTTGTTTCGTGCCCGTCCTGGCGAGTAACACGAAAGGCCGGGAATGATGAGCGAGGTGGAGGGGGCACCGCCACCATTACTGAAGGTCGAGCGGTAAGAGGAGGCTTGCGAGGAGCCCCAGAGCGTGGTGCCGGAGTGGCGTAGTTTCCCTGCTCTCGCCGTCTAGATCTTTTACTACTGACCAGTGAGAAACCGTCGTCATCAGTACGGGCAGGATCAGCATCAGAAGGAGCAAATGAGGCAGCAGGAAGGGCAGCATCCACGGTCATCTGCTCATGGTGGCGAGCTGATTTAGCCGGTCGAGTTGTAGAAGGGGAAGCACAGGTGGCAGGACGAGGCAATGGGCCCGAGGCAGGAGCCAAGGCAGTAGCTAGGGAGGGACAGGGATCTATGGGAGCAGAGGACTGTGAGCTGGACGTGGAGGAGCGTCTCTCCCTCTTACTCCCCTTAGCACTGGAAGGCCTAGATAAACCTGAGCGCTGGGGCTGAGGTCGTGGGATGCGTGAGGGACCCGAAGATCGGGTACTAAGAGGTGCCTCCATAGCACTGAGGCAAGCAAACTCCCCAAGAAACAGACTACACACACACTAACACACACACACACACACACAATCACTCAAAAAAAAAAAAAAAAAAAAAAAAAAAAAAAACGGCCAAGTCCCTACAGTGACGGGCAACCTATGCTCCCCGCCCTCTAAAGGGCGACGTAGGAGGCCCCGCCACTGCCCCTTTCGGGTCTTCCCTATTCTATCAGAGCCGCTCTCTGCGCTTCCTATAACCAGCCCCTAATGGGCCCCCCTCATGGAAGTGCCCTAACGGCACCCCTTCAGGGTTCGGCTTCGTACCACGCAGAGAGACACTAACGGCGGCCGAAAAAAAAAAAAAAAAGCACAAACTCACACACACACACACACACACTCTCTCAGTCACACCCAGGCAATCTGAGACAGAGTCCCAGAAAAACCTGGAAAAACGTTCAAAAATCTTCCTCAGTACCAGAGACTAAGTCCCCAAACTGGCAAAAGTGAGTAAACTGGACGAAATTCTTCAAGAGCAAATCGAACAGAGTCGAAATCTCGAGACAGAACGGCCAGACCTCCACACCCGACAACGTCTGAGCTAGGAGTGGGGAGATGGAGATATGGGAGGAGGTGCTGAAGAGGGGAAGAGGTAAATATAGAGGGAGGAAGAGGGATACTGGACAACACGTCAGATCTATAATCCTTTCAATACACGACCTCTCACCCAAGCTCGAGAAAACTGTCAGACAGTAGCAAAAAAGTACTTTAGAAGACGTCATCTTAAAGGACTAAACTGACATTACTTCTAACTCCTAAGTACGAGGAGATTGCCCAGGTTAATAAAGTCGACTAGTTGAAGCAAGAATAAAATATACAAAACATTTTAAATAGGAAATTGTATAATAGACATTACTTTTAGCTCCGTTGATAGACATGGGGTTTCTCTCTCTCTCTCTCTCTCTCCCTTGTCTAGCGGTATCATGAATAAAATATGCGTCATCGTAAGAAAGTGATGAAGGGCTAAGGTAGACACCAGTGAGTCAGCACAAGTCGGAGTTCATTTTTTTTTTTTCTTTTTTTTTTTTTTTTTTTTGCCTAATTCCGACCTTACCATTTTTTTCTTTCTTCCCTTGTTAATAATTTCCTTTTCATCTTTCGAGATCATCTTCGTCATTTCTATTTTATTCTTTATCCCTCTTTCATTCCTCTTTTTCACACGTTTTGTCATCAGTGTGTGTGTGTGTGTGTGTGTGTGTGTGTGTGTGTGTGTGTGTGTGTGTGTGTGTGTGTGTGTGTGTGTGTGTGTGTGTGTGTGTGTGTGTGTGTGTGTGACGTCTAAGCAGATCAACTTTGCAAACAGCGTCGTAGCTCCTGTGCTGAGGTAGAGATGGGGCGGGGGGGTGGGATTGTCTGAGACTTCTCTTCTCCTAATATTCATGTCTTGGAAGAAAACGAAAAAGCTCTAATCCCCCCATCTGTTTTTTTAGTGATGACTGCAGTGATTGATGATGATGATGATAATGGTTGTGACTTTGATTCTTGTCGATAATGGTTGTTTTGATGTTGTTGATGATGATGATGATGGTCGTGATAGTGATTCTTGTCGATGATGGTTATTTTGGCGATGATGATGATGAAAATAAATAATAAAGATAGCTGTGATGATAATAATGAAAACGACAGTGACGATAACATCAACAGTAAACATGATGATTATTAACGAAGATGATAACGATTGTGATAATTATTAAAAAAACGATGGCAGTGATAAAGATAACGATACTGACGATGACGATGATGATTAACGATGATAATAATAATGATAATAATACCTGTAATTCTTTTTTTTTTTTTTCACTTTCCTCTCTTACTTTCTTCTCCTTTCTTTTCATACTTTCTTCTTCTTTCCTTTCATACTTTCTTCACCTTTCCTTTTTTACTTTCTTTCCTTTCTTATTTTCTTCTTTCCTTTCTTACTTTTTTCCATCCTTTCAAGATCTTCCTCACCGACTCCCTTATCGTGCTCATTATCTCTTATCATTACCGTCTCCCAGCGTCGTTTTTCTCATTACATTTCTTTTTCTTTTTCAATTTTTTTCTCACCTTGGAAAATGACATGGAGAAGAAGAGACTGGAAAGGAAGAGAGGTCGTAGGGGAGGCGCAAGTCACCGATAGAGACAGACAGACAGACAGACAGACAGACAGACAGCTAGAGAGCAGATGGATGATGAAAGGGAGGACATGAAGATAATACATGAGAGAGAGAGAGAGAGAGAGAGAGAGAGAGAGAGAGAGAGAGAGAGAGAGAGAGAGAAGATAGATGATGAAAGGGAGGCCATGAAGATTGAGACACGAAGTGAGAAATAAAGGGAGTAAAGAAAACAGGAAGAACAAAGGGAAAGGAGGAAGAAATATAGAGGTAAAAGAAAGAGAGAATTCATAGGAGAGAATAAAAAAGTTTGGGGTTAAATATGGAAGAAAATGCATGAATAAAGAAAGAAAATGGGGAGAGGCAAAGGAGAGGCAAGGAAAATTAATAGGGAAGGAAAAATGGAGACAGAGGAGGAGAAGAAAGAGAGGAGGAAAGAAGAGAAGAGGTGGAGAAAAACAGAGGAAGAAGAAACAGGAAGGGATGGAAAGTGAGAAGGGAGGAAAGAAGAGGAGGAATGGGAGAGTCTGTGTCTTTCTGTCTGTCTGTTTGTCTCTTTAAGTATTTCTGCCTGTCTGTCTGTTTTATGTCTGACTGTGTAACTCATTTTAACTGTATATCTGTCTGTTTGTCTGTGGTAGGTCTCCATATTATAATTGCAAATCATAATAGATAGATAGATAAATAGATAGATAGAGAGACAGATAGAAGCAGGAAGTCAAATGATGAGGTGTTGTGTCTGCGAGAATCGAGCAGTGCTAAGCATGCTTACACACTCTTAACACTGAGGAAAGCTGACGACAGCGGCCAGTAAGGAGATGATGCAGTTAGCTGTCAGCAGTCCTCTCGTGAACAAAGATCCACGAGGAACACACGTGACACACCCCTGCTACACCAGATTTTAGGAAAGAGAGGGAGGAGGAGAAGGAGACAGGCCTCAGAGGAGACAGGCAGGAGGTCAAGAAGAGGGATGACCCAAATGTCATTTATGACATTTGGTAGCAGCGAACGTATACGAACCTCGTCTACGAATCAACATTAAATTACTACAAAATATCAAGATTGAAAACAACCAACGACATCAGCTCCTGACAGTATTCTCTCCATCCAGCCCCCTCCGTCTCCCAGATCATCATGCTGATGCAGAGGTCAAGAGATCACTCGACGCCTTGCAAGTAGCTTAACGACAAACCAGCAAATCTGCGGACATCGTCTCCGAATTAAAAGCAAATTTCTACAAAAGCAACCGAGACTACAAGATTAGCTTCAGTTCTACATTGAATCCTACAAAATACAGCCTACAGTGCAAATAGTTTACAAGTCTACGACGAATCAGCGAACTACAGCCATCTACAATCAACTACAATTAACAACTCTACGTCGTCTGTATAATCTTCTACACGCACCTACAAGTAGCGGCAGTCTTCATCCCACAACGAGTAAATCACTAGAGAAAAGGACCGAGAAAACATCGACATAGAAAACCGGAACAAACAAACGAAGAGTGAGATACGACTCACAACTCATCTTACTCACTCATCTTCACTCGTTACTCATCGCTACTCATTCACTCACCACAGCTACCAGTGTGGGAAGTTGAGGTCATCATGCGTGCTTGCTGAACAGACGCCACGTCAGTCAACACACCACCTGCACCACCACTCACACCACGGTAAAAATTAGTGAGTTACATAGTTACTTCATTCATACAATACACAGTGATAGACAATAAGCTTCTGCACAAACATATAAAACGTGTTGTATAGTTACAGCTTAAATACACATACCTACTTCAATTATCTGCATAACTCAATCACTAAATAATCACCAACAATAAATATTCTACACTGTATATATTCATTCATTTATTATAACATTTATTTACTACCAACGAGTGTTATCATTTATACCTACGTAAAATACGTGTTTCATACATACAACTATACATTATTATATCTACAAAGTGATAAAGAAGATATACCATCACAGTTACTCAGTGAGCAATTAAAAGAACTGTATTAAACATTTATTAATTAAAGCTACCTAGTGGAAACAGACAAATTAAGTTACAAGGTAAACTAGAGAGAAAAAAAAAAAAATGGCCAACACAAATGCCGTTAGCAAGAATGAACATCTTCAACACAATCGTGAAGACAATGATTTCCACACAGTGCTGACACACATATTACTCACGACAGGTACAGGTGAAAAACAAATCAGTGTATATAGTTAATACTGTATATAGTGTATATATATATTTTTTTTATATAAAATAACAAAATATGGGACTACATAATATCATTTTCAGTAGTATCTGTGCAATATAAACTAAACTTTAAAAAAGTATCCCAAGAAAATTAGTCAGCAATTATGTAACCATGAACAACATGGAAAAAGCGTACACAAGCAAAGAGAAACAAACTATAGAAAATCAATACATACCAAAAAAAAAAAAAAAAAAAAAAAAGAAGAAAAGAAATAAAGAAAAGTAAGAAAGAAAAAAGAGAAACAGAGTAAGATCACATAACAAACAAATGAAAATAAGTGTAAATGTTACTATATATGCCAAAATACCACATAAACTACAAACAAAAAGGCAAATTGTGTCTCCACAAACAAGTGGCATGACACATCATCACTATCATCGACCGCAGCATATGTTAGGACTGCAGTTATTACAATTATGTTACTCCATATTATAATTATGTAACTACAAACAATATGTACCAATTTATGTAACAGTTGCATTAACAAGATGTAACTTTTATGTAACTTTAACTACAATAATGTAACTACAAACGATATGTAACAATTATGTAACGACAAACGATTGCATTATGTTACACTAACTACAATTATGTACCTACAAACGATATGTAACAATTATGTAACGACAAACGATTGCATTATGTTACACTTTGCCAATTATGTAACAGTTGCATTAACAAGATGTAACTTTTATGTAACTTTAACTACAATTACAAGGCCAAGACACTTATGTAAGAGTTGCATTAACAAGATGTAACTACAATTATAATGCCAACACAATTATGCATTAACACAATATAAGTCATACAATTATAGCACAATTCTGTATTACCAGTATCATCATACAAGTTAGGTGAAATATTAGACATTACTAAAGTGATAACTCAAATATGTAATGTATAACTTAGCAGTATTACCATTGCACAATTATATGCGTACGTCTGTTGTACATGCACGTCTTACAAGTGTTATACAACAACCATTGCATTTATTCAAATATGTATACAACTTATTTAAAATGTAATATTACTGAATAATCACTATTTACTATGAATAATATATGTATACAATATTCATACAATTATGTTACTTTACAATATTATGTATTTCACTTAATTAGCTTATAAGTTCATTACAATGTGTATGTAGTATGTATTAATATGTTATAACTATTAAATGTCGATGGTACGCCATTTTCGCCCGACCGAGCAGTGTGGTAGGTCTCCATATTATAATTGCAAATCATAATAGATAGATAGATAAATAGATAGATAGAGAGACAGATAGAAGCAGGAAGTCAAATGATGAGAAGGTGTTGTGTCTGCGAGAATCGAGCAGTGCTAAGCATGCTTACACACTCTTAACACTGAGGAAAGCTGACGACAGCGGCCAGTAAGGAGATGATGCAGTTAGCTGTCAGCAGTCCTCTCGTGAACAAAGATCCACGAGGAACACACGTGACACACCCCTGCTACACCAGATTTTAGGAAAGAGAGGGTAGAAGGAGACAAGCGACCCTAGAGAGAGGTCGAGACGGAGATTAGCCACCGAACAGGCTAGACAGAAGGAGACAAGCGACCCTAGAGAGAGGTCGAGACGGAGATTAGCCTTAGAATAGAAAGAGAGAGAGATAGCGAGACAGGGAGGTAGCTACCCGGGACTTATACTCTTCCCATGGGAGAGACCTGTTTAATATCTCCAAGACAAATAAAAATAGTCCCATATTATTCTTTACCTCTCCCGTCACTACATGACATCTGGTGGGGAAACTACTACAAGATATAAAAGCTGCTCGACCACAAGTCTAAAATATACGCCTCTACAAGCAAATACAAAGTCGCTGCTTTATGATACAAAGTCCTTTATGACATGTCTGTCTCTCAGTCTCTGTCAACCTATCTGTCGGTCTTTCTGTCTATACAGGTGAGAGAGAGAGAGAGAGAGAGAGAGAGAGAGAGAGAGAGAGAAGTATAAGAGGAAAAGACGAAGAGCGAAGAAGATAAAGAGGAAGTGAAGGAGAGTGAAGAATAGGAAGAGGAGGACGGGAATGGTCAAGAAGAGGAAGAGAAAGGAAGGAAGAACTGAGAAGAGGAAAAAAAAGGAAGAGTCAAGAGGAGGGAGGATAAAAAAAATGAAGAGGAGAGAAAGGAAGAGTGAATAGAGGAGGATGAATTGAGGAAGAGTAAAGAGGAAGGAGGAGGAGGAGGAAAGAGAGTCAAGGAAAGAGAGAGAGAGGAAAGTCGAAGAAGAGGTGTTATCTCAGCTCTCAAACAAGGTGGATGTCAGACCAGGCCAGTTGTCTCCCACGCTACCCTCCCCCCCCTCTTCCCTCACTTCACCTCCTTCTCTCACCTCGTTTCCCTCCCTTCCTCTCCCCTTTCCCTCTCTCACGGATGCTTTTCCCCCCTCCCTCCATTCTCACTCATACCTTTCCCCTCTCTCATCCATGTTTCCTCCTTCCCCCTTCTTCCCCCTACGATTTCCTTGCCTCCCCACCCCCACCCATCCACGTTTTTGTTTCTCCCAACCCCTTCTCCCCTTTCCCCCATCGTCATCTCTTCCTTCATCTCTCCCCTTCCCCATCTTCCCCTCCTTTTCCACCCCCTTGAGTCTCTCTTACCCGTCCTTCCTCTCAACCAACCTTTTCTCTCCTTCCGTCTCCATCTTCCCTCATCTTTTCCCCTTCCTTTTCCATCTTCCCTCTTTTCCCCCTCCTCTCTCTCACTCTCCTCTAAACTTGTTCCTTTCCTCCATCTCTTATCATTTCCCTTCCCGTCTCTCTTTCTCTTCCCTCCTCATCTCCCCAGTCCCCTTCACCTCTCTTCTTACCTCGTTCCTTGTCTTCCCTCCCTTCGCTTCATTTCCTTCCAATCCCCTCCTTTTCTCCCATTCCTTCCCTTCTGTCCACTTCTTTCTTCTTCCCTTCTTACTTCATCTCTCACTCCCCCTTCTGGCACTCCCTCCATCTCCTTTCCTTACAGTTCTTCCTTCTTTCTCCCCTTCCCTCTCTTTTCCACTTCCTTTGAAAGCCGCACCTCACCTTCTTTCCTTTCCCTCTCCTTCCCTCTCCTCTTCCTCTCTCTCCATTTCCTCTCTCCCCTTCCCTCTCTCTTCCTCCACCTCCTCTCCGTCATGCGAGGAAAGAGGCAAGAGAGGGCGGGAAGGAGAGTGAGGAGGGGGGAAAGAAATATGGGAAGGGGGATGGAGGGGTCAAGGAATAATACGAGAAAAATATGGGTGAAAGAAATGACTTGTAAAAATGGAAGAGCTAAAAAAAAAAAAAAAAAAAAAAAACTCTGAGGACGAAGAGACTGTGGGAAGATGGGGGTGAAATGAAGAGGGCATTGTGAAATAGGAAACCACAAAGACGAAAAAGAAATGAAAAAGATATATGGCAAAAAGTGGAAAGGAGTTTGGAAATTAAGTGGATAAGGTGTCGAACATCATAAAGCGTGAGAGAGAGAGAGAGAGAGAGAGAGAGAGAGAGAGAGAGAGAGAGATGGGTAGGGGAAGTGAAGAGGGCATTGTGAAATAGTAAAAACGAGGTTAAAAAGGGTTGTGAAAAACTGGGGTGGAAATGTGATAAAAGGTATTTAATCCTCTAAAAAGTGTGAAGGGTCATGGGAAGGATGTTTGTATAAAAGGGAGTAAATATAAATGTGAATAATTGATGAAAAGGGATATCAGATCGTTTTTAAAAAGTGTGAAGAGTAATGAAAAGGGAGTAGACACATGGATAAGATTGTCAAGACCATAATTGGATTGGAAAAAATTGTCATACGGATTAGAAAAGGTGTGAAAAAAAAAAAAAAAAAAAAAAAAGCTTGGACTTACAAAGAATGAGAAAGAAATGGAAAAAAGGTTGAAATGGATATGAAAAATTTAATGGGGTGTGTGATGAGGTGAGAAGAGTTTTTGAAAATCATGTTTACATATAAGAAAAAGAGTAAAAAAGTTGAAAATATATTGAAATGACGTGGGAAAGGTACTCTGAAAAAGTACCCTGCCCCCCTTTTTAATTTTTTATTGTGAGAAGATACATGATAAAGAAAATAAAGAAGTTAATGAAAAAGCATATAAATTGGCTAAAGAAATTTATCATGATCATCGTCATCGTCATCATCGTTGTCGTCGCCGTCGTCATCACTGCCAGCATCATTATCTTTCCCATTGTCACCACAGTCATCAGCATTTGCTACAACTTAAACCTCCATCATCACCATTCTCCTCCCCATCACCACGACAGTCGTCACTCACCATAACTGTCATCGCCACAATCCTCACTCACCACCACTATCATCACCACAACCCTTACTCACCACCACTATCACCACCACCATTCCCAGTAATACAGCCATCAACCATCGTTCCATCTGGACCCTCATCACCACGCCCAGTCATCACCGCCACCCTCATTACCACTAAAATACGATGCCACTTCCCGTTGCTTCTGGCATCATTTCTCTCGCTGGTCCTCCACTCATGATGTTCAATTGTGTTCATTTTAATTTACTTACTGTGCCATTATGGAGGAGGAAAATGTTCAGGCCACGGGTGTCAGGTGTTCGGGTTAATTTGGGACACTACCTGGTCTATATTTTCCAGCCATGTCACCTTTAATTTAGTTCGTGTGTGTGTGGGGGGGGAGGGGATTTTTAAAGCCGTTCGTATTTATTCACCCTTTCAATTCCATGACCTATTTTCTGTTTTCGTCTCCCTCCCTCCACACTAATGTATTTAACTAAAGCTTTTTTGATCTGGAAAGGTAAAATTGGGAAAATCCGACCGCTCAAACTCCAGTCGGTTTGAAAAAAAGAAAAAAGTTAATAATTGTAAAAAAAAAAAAAAAAAATAGCCTTCAATTATCCGTCCACTTCAAGAACTTTTTCCAAACTGAAAAAAATCGTTTGGAAGCAGGGAGAGTCATTCAGTAAAACACGTCACCGGAATGAAACGGTTAACTGACTTCATATATTACTGCGGCAATGAAGATTCCTACCTTGTTCGAATTTCTTTGTTTTGGTGT
This sequence comes from Coenobita brevimanus, assembly GCF_032717465.1. Classification (NCBI taxonomy): domain Eukaryota; kingdom Metazoa; phylum Arthropoda; class Malacostraca; order Decapoda; family Coenobitidae; genus Coenobita; species Coenobita brevimanus. The sequence goes on from NC_136977.1 coordinate 38,280,779, forward strand.
CACTTCGGAGTCAGGAGGAAAAATTTTAAAGCTACAGATGTCATAGATGTCATTTCTTTCACTTATTTATTTTTGTGCTTAGAGATTCACTTGTCTTCCTCATGATTTTAAGTTGAGTCTGCATATTTTGGCAAGGAATGAGTGATTGAAGTATGGAGAGGCGCATGACAAGGATTTCACACCTCTTTTTATAACTGGCAGTCGACTCAGTGACTCAGGTGTATGTGACGTGTATCTGTAAGGAAAGCAAAAAATTATAGATGCACTTGTAGGCTATATGATTTTACTTATGAGGTGGGGTCAGGACTGTGAAAGAATGAATGATGTGTGAATGACTGTGTGACTCTTTTCCGCTGGGCGTGGACTTTGATAGCTCGCTCTCATTTATACAACTTTTTTCTGTGTTCCTGCATCTCACCTCAATCCAGCTTTCAGGCGGGACGTCAGGTTGGAATGATGATGATGATGATGATGGTGGTTAAGTGGATGATGACAATGATGAGGATGAGTATTAACAGGATGGAGATGAAGGTGATAATTACGATGATGACGATGATAATGACAGTCACGGTGATGACGGCATTATCGTAGAAAACTATTAATATTTCACCTATTTCATTTAACATAACGAATATTATGTGTCTTCATGTTTACTGCAGATTGCTCTACACATTGAGGTATCGTGGGAAAGGAGAGTGAAACCACAGATGTCAGAGTTCACTGGTTTGTTCTCTCCTTTTTGCTTCGTACATCATTACAAACTGAAACTCATTATTGTAGCAATTTGTTTTTTTCGTTCTGCTCTCTTTTAATTGATTGTTCTGACTTCATAGGGAAAATAATATAATCTCATTCATTGTATATTACAGAATGGGGGTAAACTGAATGTAGTTGTTTCATTCACATTTTTTCATCAATTTTTATATTTTAAGGTTGAGGGAAAAATAATGAAATTCCCAAGTCTTAAAGTTCTCAGTTTCTTCCAACATTTCACGATAATGATGTACTGTTTTAAGGTTAATTTTGTGCTACCTTCAGACGATTTTATTTAGTCTGGGGAAAGTGAAGGGGTTAGATGAAGCCTAGACATTCAATATTAATCCCTTCAGCACCAGAGGATGCCTTGAGAGAAATTGTCTGGCAGAAGCGAGATAAATATTAGAGTAAGTGACCTCCCGGGGCTTGAAGAGTTAATCATCACTTAGACTCTGACTTCCTTAATCTTTAATTTGGGGGATTATTTTAATACCACGAGTGTCAGAGTTTGTAAATGTATTTTTTGCTCTACTCATATTATTCAGTCAAGTTTACTTGGTATGGTGTCACTAGAAATAAACTGAAACAACAATTTTTCAGAATTTTTTCCATAACAAGCGAAAATTGATATGTTTTTTTCGTTTAATTTATGTACGTTGGCCTAATTAAAGCGATATTCAAACCTTGGATGTCAATTTTTGTTTCTTATGACTTTTACTTTCAGTTACCTACTGTGGCATTTTGTAAATTATGTTGGAACATCTGGAATAAGAGCTCTCAAATTTTGTGCACTTTGGCCACATAAGAAATAAACTGAAGTATTAGATATCAAAGTTATTCTTTTTTATAGTTTATTCTTGATTTTTATTACAATTTTTTCCTTAGCATCGTATATATAACTTAAAAATTCTTCGTTTTTGAGTTCCGTATTTATTTATATATTTACTTTATCTATTAAAGTAATGGAGACGATTTTATCTCAAGATATTTCATGTAACATCCTACGACATCTTGAATTAATTTTTGAAGGCTCGAATGTCAGAGTCCCCCATTTTGAATTTGCACAGTAATTTAGCCTACACATAGACCTCTTGACAAAAGTTACCTGATAGTAACAAAGACTCATTGCTTTTTGCCGTTCTTGATTTTCACCTTTAAATTCTTTGACATCACTGAAATACGACTGTAAAAACACGGATTACAGAGCTGTTGGGTTTCTTTTTTGGGGGGGAGCAACGGGGAAAACTAGACACGGATTTGCTGACGTCAGGCGGTGAGGTGTGTTTAGTAGCTCAGCCTCGTCCTGTAACCACACCCATCCACCTATCCCTTGTCATCCACCCATCCCCTGCCATCCACCCATCAGCCAGGACCTCCCAATCCCCCGTCACCCACACACACACAGTCTGTCATCCACTCATTCCCTTCCGCCCACCCATAAACCACAACCATCCATCCCTTGCTACCCATCCATCAACCACACTCATCCACCCATCCCCTCCCATCCATCCATCCATCCATCCCCATCCATCAACCACACTCACCCACCCATCCCCTGCCTTCGACCCATCCATCCATCCCCACCCAACAACCTCACTCACCCACCTATCCCCTCCACCCATCCCCTTCCACCCATCCTTCCCCTCCAATCGTCTAGTTTGGGCATTTTTTCCCCGGTTAGAACGCCCATAACTCCTGGCTAATGATGCTGGATTACTTCATGACGTGGTATCATGTCAGAATTATGAACACACCACACTTTCCTTGCCACAAACCTGAGAAATTAGTGATAACCCAACAACAAGAGGCTGACTAGAGTGTGAAACGTGTTGACTCGTTGCTTTATAGAGACTGAACCACTTGTGTATTATTATTATTATTATTATTATTATTATTATTATTGTTATTATTATTATTATTAATTTGCCACCGTCAGACGATTTGCTCAGTTAAGAAAATCCTCTGAAGTTAGATTTTTTTCCTTGGACCACAGGAGGTTTCACAGAGCGGGGTAGCCTAAAATCGTCTACGGGTAGCTGCTGCAGGACTGAATAGACAGGTTACCCCCTGAGTTTTTGGGAATAAAGCTAGATCATTTTCTTATCCACAGAATTCAGTCAGTTTTCTAGTAGCGAATACAATCGTCTGGTTTTAGATAGATTAAAATAGACATCTCGCTCCCTTGAGTTAATGGTCTTGGGTCCCTCTGAAATTAATGAAAATCTCTTGGTGTTAATTAGATAGGAAAAATGTGCACGGAAGATGGAATTAAGAAAGGGAAGATAATCATTTGTTTTTTATGTACTCTCAAATACCAGTGGAGTAAACACAAGCTCGGTATTTTGGGCAGGCCAGGGCAGGAATGTCGCTGTGTAACGTATTTTATTATCCATTTTTACGTCTCATTTAAAGTCTGCCTATTTTTCCGGCATGTCTATAGAGTTAAGGCCAGACGGTGTATGAGGTAAGTGTGCATAGTCATGGAGTCACCCACAGCCTCCCTCTCTCTCTGCATGACACCCCCCTCCCTTTCTCCCTCCCTCATGACCCCTCCCTTCCCTTCTCATAATCTCTTTCCCTCCAGTCCGACACTCCTTCTAAAGAACAACATCCCTTCTTCTCTCCTCATAACCCCCACCCCCTGTCGACGTCCCCTCCCTCCCTTCCCTCTCTCGACTCACCTCTCCGCCTCATGAGCCCCGTCTTCCCCTCTTCCCCCCCCTCCCTCGTCTTTGTTTTCCAGAAGGTGTTAGACTGCGACGAGGCGTGAAACTGAACACCGTAAAATGATGCAACGCAATAATAAAAGCAATCCATTAACCCAGCTTATATCTCAGTTAGTCAGGTATAAACCATCGCTTCGTCGACGCTGTCATCATTATCGTCATCATATGATGAGCATATAAACTACATATTATATATATATATATATATATATATATATATATAGATAGATAGATAGATAGATAGATAGATAGACAGATATTTGTATATACAGTATATATATATATATATATATATATATATATATATATATATATATATATATATGTTATAGTCATCTCTTAATCACTTCAGTCAGATAGGTCTTTCTCAGGTGAGTTAAATAGTCTGGCCGTAGCAAAAACAAAATGGCAATAATTATCTCACCGGAATAGGAAGAAAATGAACATACCTAATGAAGTTGTAATGCCATGGCCTAGGGAAGCCCAAAGTCAAATAACGCGACAGTACTTCCTGAATGGCTGCGGTGATGGAAGGTTGAAGGATGCCCCAGCCTCTTGACAGCTGTGGTAGTAGTGCGGTGGCTAACGAGTGGTGGTGGTGGCTGGCCTATTCCGGCTTCAGTTTCTAGGGCAAGTGAGTCGATTCACAAGGACAACAACAGTATAACTGAGACTAGGTCATAACCGGTCCCATAAGAACATTTTTAACATTTCCCATTTGTCCAGTGGGCAGCGTAACACGATAAAAATATGTAATTGAAGGCTCAGTGTAACGTGGACTAAAAACCTCACTCTAGGTGGAGCGAAAAATAATGTTGCATCGAGGCTTTCATCTTCACACCGCGAGGCAGGTTTCATTAAGAACAATATTATTATCAAAGTGTAAAACTGCCCTCAAAATGAACCGCGATCACCATCATCCTAAACCCATTACTCAAAAATAAATGGCAGAAACTGTTTATTAACCCTGCGGGAAACTACTCCAAAGATAAATGAACTAGCATCATCATCATCATCATCATCAATCTCATGCCAACCCTGTTACTCTCTCATCAATAGCAAGAACAATATATCAGTCGGCCGTAAAATCGCCATCACAAAAGCAGTTAAACATAATGATATAAACAATGCATTAACCGAGCGTAAAATTTTTCTTTCGTATCAAAAATGTTACGCTTTCAAAATCAGTGTCACGTTTGTAATTTATCGCGTCTTTTGTTCCCAGGACAAAGGAGGCGCTACCAGGATGGACGAGAGAGAGAGAGAGAGAGAGAGAGAGAGAGAGAGAGAGAGAGAGGGGGAGGAGGTTGACTGTGTCTGCCGAGTCCAGAATGAGGGAGAGAGGAGGGGAGGGAGGAGGGGGGAAGGAGAGGAGAAAATGGGTAAGGGAGAGATGAAGTAGGGAGGAAGAAAGAAAAGAAAAAGGTGGGGTGGGGAGGGAAGAGGTTTGAAATATTTTGCTGGAAACACAGTGAGAGGAACAAGAGTGAAGGGGTGGAGGGAAGGGGAGGTAGGGAGAGAAAGAGAGGAGATTAGAGGAGGTATGGAGAGAAGAAGAGGAGAGGACAGGAGGTATAGAGAAAGAGCGTATTTGGTGGTGAGGAGGAGAGGCAGGGAAAGAGAGAGGGATAGAAAGTGGGAGAGGGAGAAGATAACTGGGTGAGGTGAGGAATGGAGAGGTAAGAACTCGTAACTCGTAATTATCTCCGTTGGGGATGGACGAGAGAGAGAGAGAGAGAGAGAGAGAGAGAGAGGAAGGGAGGGGTTGACTCAAACTATTTTTCTTGAGCCCACGGTGAGAAGGAAAATAGAGGGGGGGGGGGAAGAGAGCAAGCCATCGAGGGGGCAGAGGAGAGGAAAGAGGAAGAGAGGGAGGAAGGGAGGGGAGAAGGGAGAGGTAGGAGGTGCAAAAGAGAGGGCCGAATAAAATGGATTGCGAAGTGTGTGAGAGGGTTGAGGAAGAGGAAAAAGAGAGGTGATAGGAAAGAGGAAAGAAGAAAGAAGACAGGAGATAGAGGGAGGGGAAAAGAAACGAGAAGGAGAGGTGTAAGAAAGTGGAAGAGGTCAAGTGAAGTGGAGTGAGAATAGTGACACTACTTCTGCTGCTTCCACGAGAGGAAAGGGAGGGGGATGAAAGGGGGGAGAGGGGAAGAGGGGAGGATAGGGGATGGGGAAAACTGGAATGTCGGAAAGGAGGGGACAGGGGAAGCTGAGGTGAGGGAGGGAGAGAGGGACGGGACAGGGGAAATATGGGTCTTGAGGGAGAGAAGGGGAAATACGGATGGGAGAAGGAGGGGAAAGGAAAAACGGAGAAGGTAAGAAAGAGAGGAGGGGGGTAGGAACAGGGCTGGGCACGAGAGAGGAAGATGGGATGACGGAGGAGATGGGAGAGGGGATAAGACTGAGGGATAAGTACTCACATTCTTACTGATGTTATTGTCATTTCAGGTCAACTTGTTCCCTGTCAGGCGATTTTAACATTTGGACAGAAGCTAAAAATAATTTCCTTTAACCCCATCACTAGCTTGCAAAGTATGAACAAAATCGTCTGTCTGTTGCAAGAAAAAATAAAATAATACACTGAAAAAGTTAGCATTCCTTTACGACGAGACGATATTATTAAGCTGTATAAAAATCGTCCAGGGAATACATACTGTAAATAATATAGAAAGTCATTGTACCGAAAGAGTTCAGTTTCTTAGGTAAGGTAGTTTCTCATTTTACTTTCATTTTAATTATTGTGGGTAAAATAAAAGTGTGTCTGGCAGCGAAGTGGGTGACTTGCAAGGTGAATAAAACACACTGGTGACTTCAACACACACACACACACACACACACACACACACACACACACACACAGAGTCAATAAATCAACGCCATCTATTAACCATCTCCCTCACTACAGACCAATCACAGGTGCCACCTCTTGACTGAAACCCCACGTAATAGATTCATGAAGCAGACTTAATTACATCCTGTGATAATGGATGACGGGAGAAAAAAAAAAGAAAGAAAGAAAAAAAGAAAAAAGAAATCCAGTATCGAGACAAGAAACAGTCCAGTTTCTTGGAGGGGGGTTATGAGGAGGGGTAGGAGGGTTGGGGTTGAAAGGGGGATGGGGCGGGAGTTTTCTGGGGGTGGGGGTGACGGTGGAGGGTTTGGGGTTGATGATCGGTAAAAGAAAATAATAATAATAATAACAATATATAACAGTCGTAGTAGTAGTAGTAGTAAAAATTAATGGGCTTGGCGGAGAAGAGTAGGCAGAATAGGCTAGGACGGTGAAGCGTGGTGAATCAGGACAGAACGAGTACACCCTGTTAATATGAACCGTCTAATCTGGCTTATCATACGTCGGTCGGTATGGGCGTAGTAAACAGTTAAACCAAATCTCCCAGAACATCAAAAACGAGACTGAGAGGAGAGTAAGCACGCGTCACTCTCGTCTACCTGCTGTCTTACGATGCAGGTAATGCCCCAGCTGCAGTGCCGGCAGTGAAAATGATGCAGTTGGCCCTCCATAACCCCTGTTGCTTTGTGTGGCCCCCTAGCTTTGTGGTACGGCGCCCTGCGGCTCTAACTCACACCTCCTCTTCTCTCCTCCTCCTCCACCTCCTCCTCACATCTTTCACTTACTACTTCTTTACATTCTTTCTCTGCTTCACTCTTCTCCTCTTCATCCTTGCTCCTCATCGCCTCTTTCCTGCTCACCCATGCTCTTCACGCGTCTCCTCTTCATCTGTTCTCTTTATACCTTCTCTCGTTCTCTTTTCCACGTCTCCCTTTTGCACCTATCCCATTGGCCAGACCTCTTTCCACCCCTTCGCTCCTCTCTCCATCCCTTCTCTTCAACCCTTCTCTCCATCCTTTCTCTCCAACCTTTCTCTTCATCCTTTGTCTACAACCTTTCTGTTTGACCTTTCTCTCCAGCCTTTTTGTCCAACCTTTCTTCTCTCCCTCCAGTGTCCCAAATCACCTCTCTCTCTCTCTCTCTCTCTCTCTCTCTCTCTCTCTCTCTCCCTTTACCTGTGTATCCGTCCACACTCCCTCACGCCGTCCTACCTGCCTTTCCTCGCAACACTCCCACAACAAATAAACAATACTCCTTTCACCTTAAGTTGACCCAGATTTTCATGCTTTGGTAGCTTATTTCACGTAGCTCAGTGGCAGAAAAAGACAATACTTCGGCTCTATATCCTTTGCACAGTACTTCTTCGTGAACAGCATCATATTGTAGACTTAATCTCTTGTTACAGCTCAGCATAGAAGATGGAGTGATTGCAGTTTTAGGCCAAGTTTGAGTAAAAATAGTATAGTTTCTAATTCGCTCCCTCAAGCTATTAGACGTCTCCCTCTTCAAATGTGGAGTTTATCTGGCATTAAATTGGGTCTCAGGTGTGGTTAGCAGTATCCATCTCTCACTTAATTATTGTACAGATACCGCCGGATTCAGGGACTATATTTAAAACTTTTCTTGCCTTTTAGTTGCGTACAGAGGTCGCTTTTAATACTTTCACGCAGACTTGTAAGGCCACCAAACACATAAAAATCGAACGAGAGTGAATGAGAACGTCAAAGGTTGGACCAAAAGAAGGGATTCATGATGGTGTTTAACTGCTAGAGGATTTGTTTATGGTTAAAATTGGTTAAGATCCTTTGTGAATGCCTCTCCTTAAAAATCTCGTAAAATCTAGGGACAGGACTTACCATACGTTCCTTATGGGGGGTTAGAAGGTTTGAGTAATTAGTTTTTCTTGCTGTCAGTCTGTTCTTCGCTATAAGGTCGTCAGTGAAAATAATAATATTGATGATAATAATAATAATAATAATAATAATAATAATAGTTTCCCTTATTTTTTTCCCTTTTTCCTAATATCTCATCAGCTTGAATGCCTCTCTTTTCTTGTTCTCTTCTGACTCACTTTTCTCCAGTACTTTTTTGCAATAGGCCATCAGTTTGAATAATAATAGATCTTTGTTTTTTTCCTCCGTCTTTTTTTTCCTTCTTTTACACCACTGATTATGCGGTCAGTTGGCATAATAATAATAATAATCTTCGTCTTTTTTTTTTTTTAATCCAGCTGCCTTTTTTTTTTCTCTCATTCTTTATTGTCCAGGTTTTTGCTGTTTTGTTCATGTTTTTATTCTTGATCTTGTTCTAGTTGTTCTGGTACTTGCTATCATTCTCGCAGATTTACAAGTACTGGAAGCTGTTATCTCACCATTGTCTGTTAATCTATCTATAGCCAGACGCCTTAATTCCGTAAGGGGTGACCACAAACAAATCGCCTTCATGTTGCCCTGTCCCCTGCCATTACGCTGCCCATCCTTCAACTCACCCATTATTCTCGTGTTAATTATTACTCACTTGCTTTTCTCTTGTGATGCTTTGGAAATTTAGGATATGTTCTCTGCTCAATGGTATGTTGTCCTTTCTCTCATCTAACACGTCAGTCTATCTATTTATCTATCTGTCTAACACGTGAAGGCATTTTATGAAGTGTTAAGTAGAAATTCAAAGGGAGAACATCAATTTTCTTTTCATTCCCTAAACTCAATGCTTGAGCGAAGAGACCGCTCTAATCAGTGTGTGTGTGTGTGTGTGTGTGTGTGTGTGTGTGTGTGTGTGTGTGTGTGTGTGTGTGTGTGTGTGTGTGTGTGTGTGTGTGTGTGTGTGTGTGTGTGTGTGTGTGTGTGTGTGTGTGTGTGTGTGTGTGTGTGTGTGTGTGTGTGTGTGTGTGTGTGTGTGTGTGTGTGTGTGTGTGTGTGTGTGTGTGTGTGTGTGTGCGTGTGCGTATGTGCGCGCGCGCAGAACTGTTATAGAACAGCTTCGTCATACAGACCATAATCCGAGCAACATCGTGCATGAAATTTACCAGCCCCTCATCCTTCCCCCCTCCCTCAAGCCCCCCACTAATACCCCTCTCCAAACCCCCACTTTTACCCCCTTGCAAGCCCCCTATCTTCCCTCCTCTCCCCTGTCCCTCCACTCATTTAGTCGACTCCCCCCCTAGTAAGTATTTGAGGATTCTTACGGTTTATCGTTTTAGGTCCTTCTTCTGCCTACGTCCCTTTGGTTGTCTCTCTTTTGCCTTCTTATTGTATCCTTCTTACTGTTCCTGCCTTTCTTTGTTTCTCTTCCTCTCTTCACTGCCTTCTGTTTCCTTCGTTCTGTTTCCTTTCTGTTATGCCCTCATTGTTTTTGTCTTTGTAGCAGTGAAGGGTTATCTCGTATTTTTCATTCCAATTTTTACTATAGTTTGGATGTGACGAGTTTGGTAGCAGTATGAGTGAAAATCTAAAATCAAGCAATTTTTAACACAACTCAGACTCAAGAAAGTATATGATTATGAAGAAAAATGTATGATCAGACAATTTTCAACAAAACTAAGGCCTGAGAAACTGTATGAACGTGGCACCTGGTCATCTCAACATCCATGTTTGTGGGCGGGAGAGAGCGGTGTGGTCAACAAAAACCCATCCAGGTTATGGTGGTGGACAACAAGCCGTGCAGGTGGATGGCTTTATTGGCCCCTCACCTGTCGCCTCACACACAACACAGTAACATCACTCTCATTAACTGCACCTGCCTGTTGGTCCAGCCAGACACGCCTGCTGCTAGGCAGATTTTTGCATTCTTCGGCTATGGGAATAAAGTGTTTTCGCGTTTTTCTTTTTGCAAGTTTGTAACTTAATCCAACTGTTACAACATGTACCTCTTACGATGATTTATACGGTCTTGCAGTGGCTAGAATGAATTTGAGACATCATATTGATGGGGTAAAATGAGTATGCTTCATACTCTCACTATGGAAGTTATCTCATGAGATAATAAAATTTGTTTATTGCTGACAAGAAATTGTTTTGGATCAAAAACTACATGGGGATAGAAGATACAAAGAGAAAATCAAAGCAAGACAAGCGCAAGACGTACCTGTGCCGCTGCTGGATTTCGGCAGGTCATGCCTCAAAACACCATCATTTGTCACCATCACTCAGCCATGCTCTGTAATTCGTACGGAGAGAGTGATTTCTGTCTAGCCCTTACTTCCATCACCCATTTCACGTTTCCACGATGATGACTTCATTATTGAACTTCGTGCAACTCATTCTCACCTTCCACCAATGGTGGCTCTAAAACTGGTAGCAACAGCATCTAGCCTTGTTGTGCGAGGCTGTCTGAAGAAAATTTACTCACCCACAGTTTCCCTGATGTGGCAGAACGTCAGGTGCTCAGTGAGTATGTAGTGGAACGATGTGACCCTCCAGATGGCGGAAGCGCAAGCACAATATAACACCACCCCGCATCCTGGTCATCGAGTTGCAGCAGCCTGTCAGAATATAATGATCCATCGGATCACTTAAACTCTCTGAGTGGTTTCAGCCCACCTTGCTGCTGCAGTCAGCTTATGTGTTGTGATGCATCAGATTGTAAAGATACCAGGAGACCAATATAGTCTCGTTAGCCTCGCCTGTCTTCAGTCATGAGTGTCATCTCCAGCACCCTGGCCAAGTACTGGAACTTGATCGACTGTAGAGACTGATATCACCACAGAGGCAGTCCAGGCCAAACTCTTCCTCCAATGACCCCAGAACGAGAACGAGGGGAACTAAATCACAAGAACATCACACTCACACTTACCCTTACACTGCCCTTCAGGTAACTTGCACCATGTTTAATGGCCACTTAGACAATACCTGCAGTTTCCATCACTCTTTTTCTATCTCCATCCCATCTCGCTCTTACCTCTTCGTTCCAAATCCCGCCTACACCTCGTCGTTTCCATCATCATCACCACCACCACCACTACCATCACCAGCTCCCATGCTACGCAGACAATCTCCATTTATATAACATTTCTGTTAATCAGTTAACTTCAAGCCATCACCGTATACAAAATCGGCCTGAACACGTAGCCTCAAAGAAGACATGTACACCATATTCACCTGTTCATCTTGTTCATCTCGTTCACTAACTTGAGACGATCGGAGGTTTTTGGTGGTCTGAGGAGTTGATACCCTGAGAGTTACTCGTCCCGGGTTATGTCTGGGTATAATAAAATTACGGGCAGTTATACGAGTGGTTTAAAAGGAAATTTGTAGTTCGATATTACTTACGGTTTGTCGGACGCATTCCCTACGTTGTAAAGAGGAAATAAAGAGAGGAAAGAAAGGAGGGAAAAAATACAAATTGAATTAAAAGCCTGATGGTCTTATCTGATCTTCAACTAATTGCAAGTTTATCGTCGAGATCAATCTGGGAGGCACGCTAAGTAGCCTCGTAATTCTTGTTTTATGTGTTCAGTTCTCTGTCTGCCTGTCTATTGCTGTGTTTGTCCATTTATCTATCTGTTTATCACAGAAAGGTCCCTATAACTCTTTCCCAACCAGTGAAACTATAGATGTATATATATATATATATATATATATATATATATATATATTTATATATATATATATATATATATATATATATATATATATATATATATTTATTTATTTACTTATTTATTTCAGAGAGAGAGAGAGAGAGAAACTCAGTCGAAGGATTAAAATGTTCTCCCTCAATATCACATCTGTGATCGAGGAGTTCCATAATGCTCACTGATCCCAAGCTGAGAGAGAGAGAGAGAGAGAGAGAGAGAGAGAGAACGAGAATATTAAGATTAAACTATTCTCCCTTTTCTCTCTCGTATCTCCTCTCTTGCCTAATACCAATCCAATACCCAGCTAGCAGTCATCCCTTCGCCGATACTCATGCTGATTATTAGGAAACCTCCCTTGCAAACCACGTCCAACCAGCCCTGTATCCCAGTAACAGCGTCTTGATCAGGGTCGATTGGTGAGTTGGGTGAATGGATGCGTGGCCTATTACGAATCAGTGGATATGTAATGAATGAATGTTTGAGCAAGCTGGAGTGAATGCATGTGTGATCTTTTTTTAGTGATTGGATGTATGGTGTGAGTGGTCGGATGTAAGGACTACAGTATAATGCATGATGAAAAATAGTCTTCGACCTGTTTTGAATGTGTGTGTGTGTGTGTCTTGCCTGTTGGTACTGTGATCTGCCACCGATATTCCAAGTTTTACATACATTCTTATCCAGAGAAAAATAATATAGTTCTTGAAATTTAGTCTACTCATGTTTTACGTAGAACTGATAGCCATTCTGGGTGTTTTTGAGGCTGCCAAGTTGATTAGATTTCACTTGTGTACCTCGCTTGATTAGTCCAGCATCCATCGCGTCTGAGATATTCATGATGGATAAACAAGGTGAACCGTGGGGCATAATTGAGTTAATGAAAGATGAAAAATGGGTGGCAGGTGACGGGGAGGGAAAGTGGGAGGGAGAGAGGTGGAGAGACAGAGTGAGACTGATGGAGGAATGATGACTGCGAGAGAGGGAAAGAGAGGAGGAAGGGGGAGAGGCAGGGTGTGACGGGGAGGGAAAGTGGGAGGGAGAAAAGTGGAGGGTGAGTGAGAGTGGGAGGGAGAAAAGTGGAGGGTGAGTGAGAGTGATGAAGGAATGATGATTGGGAAAGAAGGAGAGGGGGAATGAGGTGAGAGAGTACGTAGGGACAAAAGGAGTACAAAAGAAAGCAAACAGGTGACAAGATGGGAGAAATATGGAGGGAGAGAGAGGAATGTGACAGACAGGAAGAGCGAACATGGAGAGAGAGAGAGAGAGAGAGAGAGAGAGAGAGAGAGAGAGAGAGAGACTTAATCAAAAGTACTCATCTGTGGCTAATCATACGAGTGTACCTTGATCCGTAACCTTAAACTCTCATCCATCTGCACCAAAGTCGAATCATTTCTTCTCGGAGTCATACAGTGACAGGTACAGTCGGCGTCAGAGATCATGGCCCTTCCCCTGCCTCTCTTTCTCCACGGACCTTGAAAATCAGTATGGTGTTTCGGCAGCAAATGACGCTAAGGACACTGATCTGAGGCCAAAGGAAGCCATCAGTGTCTGTTGCTGGAGATCCACAACACTGATTTTTTGTAAGTACATGGAGGCAGGAGAGGTGACAGAATTTTTTATGCCGATTGCAGACGACAAACTTTATTTAAATCGGTTCAGGCGTTCATGAAATTTTTTGCTAGCATACATATAAACATAGAAACTAACTTAATTACAGCAGTTACCCCAGCATCGCAAACAGACACAGAGAAATAAACAGTGAATAAGAGGGTAAGAGATTAATGAGAAGAGGAGACTGATGAAGGTTGTTGATTGGAGGGTCGAGTAAGTAGGTAGGTTGGTAGGAGAAGGGGAGGTAAGTTCAGTCAGATGCTTGATAAATAGGCCTTAATAGCGACGTAATGGCCTTTAATCGACGGGGTAGCGGCCCTGATTAGGTAGAGGGGTGAGGGCTGAGGAGGGGGTGAGGGTGGGGGTTGAGGAGGGGGTTAGGGAGGGAGCTGGGGAGGGGGTGGAGGTGGGGGGGAACGGACAGAGATCGATTGCGTGTTGCTCGGAAAGGGAGAATGAGAGACAACGATGGGTGGAAAAAGGACTTTCGGTGAGAGAGAGAGAGAGAGAGAGAGAGAGAGAGAGAGAGAGTACAATAGGGCAAAAATAAAAAAAGGGAGAGGGTGGGAGATGCACACAAACACAGTGGAACGCATATCAGTAGGTAATGAAGTCATAAGGTACAGCTGAACCTCCCACAAGAATCCTACGGTGAACCCTGAGTATGAACCACTGAACCTCATAACAAACACCTCTGTTGTTGTTGTTGTTGTTGCACTAAGGACATCTGGACATGAACCCGGTGGAATGCAGGCTGAAATTAGCCCTTTTCTGCAGTCCATCATCCTCCTTTCTCGGAATAGGGAAGGAACTGAGGGACGTTTGTGTAATTGGACAGCAGAGCCGCCTAGTTCTCTCGGTGCCCCCGTGAAGGCGCCCCTCTCCACCGCCAAAACTGAACCCGAGATGAGGAACATTAAAAGAACCCCCCTAAACTCTCCACACAAACCCAGGGAGATGCGGATCACCAAGAACCGCACCAGCAGGCAGGCTAATGAACCACCTTACATCATGGCTCACAACAACACAACTACCTGGCTCAGATAGCAAAGCAGTAATTATAATGAGCACTATTGTCACCCCAGATGCCGAGACATCACCAGGGACAGGCAGGCGTGTGAGGTGGCAGTGTGTCCTGTGCATAATGAATTCCTCCACCACACGCATCGAGGAACCAACGTGTGTAGGCAGGCAGGCAGACAGACAGGTATGAAGGGAAGAATAGAGAAAGGCAGGGGGGAAGGGAAGAATTAAGACAGGAAAACGGGCTGGCAGACAGGTAGCAAGTAATACAGGACGGAATACAGGTAGGCAAGCAGACAGGAATGAAAAGAAAGTAAGAAGTAGGCAGGAAGGTAATAAGGGAAGCAGACAAGCAAGTAGCCCGGCAGGAAAACCGACAGGCATGTGGACGTAGATAAATTAACCGATATATTTGAACAAGCAGGCAGGCAGGCAGGCAGGAAGGAAGGAAGGAAGGAAGGAAGGAAGGATGGAAGGAAGGAAGGAAAATAAGCAGGTAGGCAAGCAGGCAGACAAACAAAAACATATGGAAACACGGAGAGAAGGCAGACAGGCAGCTAGGGAGGAAATAAGATAGTTTGGAGGCCAGGCAAATAAACAAAGAGGAAGGAAACAAGGCACACAAGAAGGAAAGCAGGCAGGAAGGCAGACAGGCATGTATATAGACGTAGGAAAGCACGAAGGCATAGAAACGGGAAGGAAGGATGAAATGAAAGAAGAAAGGCAGACAGTCATGCAGGATGGAAGGTAGACATGAGAGGGTGGGTAGGTGGGTAGTTAGGTAGGTAGGTAGGTAGGAAGGTAGGTAAGTAAATAAATAAATAAATAGTGCACCCCAACAAGTCCAGACTGACAGGGGACAACAAAAACCCTTAACATTGAAGCGACCTCGGCAGCCCCCAATATAGTTGCACTTATCCACTTCACCACGAGGACACATCGCATATTATTCTGGCGACCAACAAAGTATTTCATTCGGCTTAGGACTGGAGCAGATTGTAGCCTATTTTATTTTAAGGACGGAGGTCACTGGAGTCACTTAACCGTTTCATATCGAGGACACCTTTTATTTAATCTTCATCCACGATCATCCACTTCTATTCAGACACACTGACTCCGATACGTGTCTCCTAAACAAGAACAATATACTAAATATGCCAAGGAGCTGAAGAGGTGAAAGGTTAAGAAATCTTCGTTATCCGTTTCAATTCCTTGACGTCTTTTATTATTAATATGACCAGACGATTAATATTGAAATTTTAATAGAGTCTCTCTTTGAATCCAGTTTATAGTGAATCCCTCATAGAGTCCCTTAGTTTACAATAGAACCCCCTAGCCCTCTCGTAGACTTCCTTACCTGCTCTATCCTCCCGCCACGCACCGACACCACACCTTCTGGGAATTTTTTGAGACCTTGATTGCCTCTTTGTGATGGAGCTAGAGAGAGAGAGAGAGAGAGAGAGAGAGAGAGAGAGAAAGAGAGAGAGCAATTCTTTCTAGCTAGGAAAAGAAACACTTAATTCTCTTTCTCTCATTCAAGTTCTCTCCTCCTTACCTGTATTTGCTAATGATGTCTCTCCTATTAAGGTCTTCTTAAACCCCCATTTAATCCTGTTACTCAGATCGTCTCCAGCTAGGAAATGAATCAAACCCTCTCCACCCATTTACAAAAAGCATCAGATCCTATTACTATTAAGAGAAGATTCAGACTCCCTCAGATTCTCTCCTTCACTTGTGTTTACTAATCCTGTGTCTCCTATTATGCTCCTATTATCCTTCATCCATTAATCCAACACTGGGACTATCCTATTAAGCTCCTATTGCCCCCATCATTTAAACCGACGCAGACCCGTCAAAGCTATAAGCAGTAAATTGGGCTAACTTGCCATGAAGCAAATATAAGTAAGTATCTCCTTAACTTTCGGAGATGAAAATGGTTTGCTTTAAAATTTAGAGTGATTGGAGACCACTTTATGAGAGAGAGAGAGAGAGAGAGAGAGAGAGAGAGAGAGAGAGAGAGAGAGAGAGAGAGAGAGAGAGAGAGAGAGAGAGAGAGAGAGAGAGAGAGAGAGATGCATAAGATTTTTTTAAATCGGTGCTCTTGCAGGATTTGAGTTTATTCTATGTGATTTGATTTATTCTCTCTCTCTCTCTCTCTCTCTCTCTCTCTCTCTCTCTCTCTCTCTCTCTCTCTCTCTCTCTCTCAGAATAAATTGTGCCCAAAAGTCTAACCTTATTGAATTACAAGGAACACATACACTTAAATACCTTGGTTATATGACGGGAATTAGTGTGTGTTATGTGGAGTCTGTTCTCTTCTCTACATTAACGACAGTGATGTGCGATTCAGTAACTTCTCTCTGTTCACTGTTCAATTTAACGTTATTGATGTATGATTTAACAGTACAAAAAACTACAGACACTACAATCATACTGTATTGCTCAGTAGACAGGATAAAGTTGCAGCCAGATTAATGCAATATACTGTAGTGGCATTGCAATTGAAGGTCCAGTTAACGTATAATCAGTCAAATTTTGCTTTTTTTTCTGCAAGGAAGAAGGAACCAAAGGCCTATGGTAGTGGAATGCCTCAGGAGTCAGTTTTGGGGCCTCTTCTGTTCATTATTAAAGGTATTGACGTGTTTATAGCTTCTCTATTAACTGTTCACGTTAACGATATCCATCTATAATTTAATTGTATCAAAATCAGGTGACAACACTAAAAAAGGGAAACTTCATATTAACTGATAATGAAAGGTTACATTTACAAAGATTTAAAAACCAAAGAATAATTATGGTCATCCAACTGATAAACGTCAATTAACGTAAAAAAACAGTCAGACGCTGCATGTGGAAAGTCGTAATTAGGATTATGAATATGAAATGTCCGATCATAACGTCAGGGTCCCATAACACTAAAGACTCAGGTGTGACGGTTGCAAGGTACTTAAAATTCTCCTAACATAGCGGCTAAGATCGCTAATGTAATGCTAGGTTATATCGGCAGAAGTGAAGTATACTGAAATTAAGTACATTATTATTCAGTACAGAAGAATTTATGGCCACCACACTTGGAATACGTAGTGCTAATATGGATTCTGCATAAGAGTCATTATGAGCATCTAAATGACTTTTTAATAACTAATGTCATAATAAAGATAGGTTAAAACAACGTGATCCTTATTTTCTGCTAATTCAGGTAAAATAGGGTCTTATACAGTTCTTAAAATATTCAGAGAGAGTTATATTTTGAATGTTGATAATTTCTTCGTCTTTGCTCCCGACTTCCCTAAAGTGACTTAGCCTAAAATAAACAGGTCATAGAGTTAATTTATCATCATCATCATCATCATCATCATCACATGGAGCAGCAGCATAAAACTTGAGCCCCTGCAGGATGTATACGTCTCTGGTCTTTCTCAAATCATACTTATTAACTCTTACCCTGTTCCATCCAGTCCCAGCACAACTACGAATTTCTCCTCATATTCTTTGCTTGCCACTTCCTCTCACTCCATCTCTAGATTGCTACTCGGATACCCTGATTTTATCTCTGCTGTCTTCTCTGTAAAAAAAACCTTTATCCTTGTCCTTTTCTCCTTTTTAAATCTGTTACTCATCTTTAAGCTTATTTGTTAACTCTCCGTGTTCACTTCAGATATTCATTTCCTATAGGTTCTCTCCAGGTTCATAAAAAAATTGTTAGTAAAACGAATAATGTTCAACTTCTCACCGTTTATTGTAATCCCGTTATGTTTATTCTGAAAGCTCGTCCGGGCACACAGTTAATAAGTTTGGCCAGTTTGTGTTAACTAAGATGTCACTTAATAAATGGTACTTTTAATTAATAGAACAGGATCCAGGAAAACATTATAGAAAGCAAAGACGTAAACATATTAAAGGAGAGATCAGATCACGGTTTGTCGACTGTCGGCGTTGCTTCGCGTCTCGTAAAGCATGTAAAAGTTAATAGAAGTTTGTGATAAAGTGTTTGTTGAAGCCTTCCCCTAATTGTATGTAAACTTTGCTCGTTTAATAAGCGATGCATTTTCTGAAGTGGTTTTGCCCTGATCGAAGTAATTAGGTATGACTGATGTGGGTGGTTTTTAGACCTTACTCTCTGGCTGTGATATTGGCTGCATAAATTAATAAAGTGCTCTCGGCTACATAAGGTTAAATTCTGTCTATAAAGATGATGTGGTTATAATCCTTTATTTTACGTCCAAGGACAAAGAGGGGAATTATTATCCTTTTTTTTACAACTCGAGAGAATTACTTTTGTTACCTAATCATTAGTTACTTTAAATTCACTTATTTCTGTATTTATTTCTCTCATATACTGTAATTCTGCATCATTTTTCTGTCTATATTCTTTAATGTTCTGCTCCCTGGGTTGGCTTCGTGTTTTGATGTCCTGTCTTGAGAAGTTTATGATTAGTGAATAAGTGTCTTTAATAGTGTACTGTAACTTATGTAATCTCTCTCTCTCTCTCTCTCTCTCTCTCTCTCTCTCTCTCTCACACACACACACACACACACACACACACACCAATCGTCCTTACCATACTGTGTGTGTGTGTGTGTGTGTGAGAGAGAGAGAGAGAGAGAGAGAGAGAGAGAGAGAGAGAGAGAGAGACGTCATGGTAATCTGGGAATGGATGGAGACTGATGCAAACACCTTCGGTAAACAGATCTCTCTTATTAATGATAAAAACACCGTCCTCATGACAGGGTCACTCAGGATCTTTTGGTCAGTTGGAGTCTCTTCATTGTAAACATCAAACCTTCTATATATGTATTTGATTTCTTAGTACCAGAGAAACTTTTACGACTGCTTGACAAATGGGCTTGGGAATTTCACTTTTCATCGAACTTTTAAGAGTAAATTCACTTCATCCTGGGACACATTAAAGACATCATCACTCCTTTTTATCCTGAAATGGCCTGGTTCCTCTTTGATGATGTATTTTTCGTGTCAGATGCACTCGAAGTTGAACCATAAATTCAGGTATGATGGGAGCTGCTTTCTTTAATGAGGAAAGCTTTTAAAAAATTGAATAAAATCCATTCTTTTCTTTTTGCCAACAGATCGCAAAATTTCAATTGAATAAAGAATGTTACAGAATCCACAAACGCTTTTATTATGAATGTATTTTTGTGTCAACAGGAAAAGTATTAAAATCTCTTCCCTTTCCAGACAGACCATGCAACATCTTTCCAGTTTTTACCGACATATCACAGAATTTCGCTTAATATCATGCACATGGATTCTCGTCATGAATTTTTTTTTTCTTTTCGTAAACAAGAAACCGCTTCAAACCCTTTCTTCACTAATTTTTAAAGAGAAAAGCAGAATTTAGCTTTAATTCGGCACTACAGAGAGCTTGCTTCTCACCACAAATATTCTTAATACAGGTGTAATTTTCTTGGAGCGGGAAAAAAATAATCTCTTTGCATTTCCTCTTATCGGGAGATTGCAGGATTAATCAGGAACTTGTATATGGCTAGACCACAGATGGATTTATTAACGGCGTAGCTTCTTGTAATCCAAATAAATTTCTCAACTCTGACATCTCAAAAATCTCTTCCCTGCCTTTTACAGACCTCTCGATTATTCTTTTTAATCCTGCACTTTGCTAGAGACTAATTCGTGTTCTGCAGGCCGAATCATCTATATCCATGTTATAGGTGTATTTTCCCATTTTTAGGTAGGAGAAAGAGTTAAAATTGATGACGATGGTGATGATTAAGATGACGATGATGATCATGAAAATGACAATGATGATGATTTGCCTATATTCAGGAAAACTTCAGAAACGTTTCTTTTTTCCCCTTTTTAACATTTGTATAGAACTTCATCTTCAAGTTTTCGGACACTTGGCAGAAGTTCTCATTAAGCGTGCACTTTGCAAGGGTCTGATATCATCCCCTGCAGGCCAGACCACACCAACGGATCTCACTGCAACATAAGTCTCCCCATAACAGCTCCACCCACTGATACGCTTTTTGCCTGATTTCTAAATGTCGGGAAAATGCCTAATCTGAATACAATTTCTCTCGCATGATAATGAGCCACCTGCCGCCTTCACCTTGAATTTGAATTCCGATTACGCTGCACGATAGTAAAACACCTGCTGAGTGGGGTATATGTAGGAGATCTTAATCCATTTACAAGATAGACGCTCCATATTTTTACCAATTTGCAGGAGAAATAAACCTCCCATTTACTCGTACAAGACAGACGTTTTCATCTTAACCAATTTATGGGATACATAAACTTCCATTACAGCTCACAATTATCATGGATCTTCTTGTTTTGTATTTTTTCCACTTTAATGTTGATCCTGATTTGGTAGTAAAGTGTGTGGTTGGAGTATGAGCGAAGGCAAACGTAAATAAAAGCACTCTTTCGCACAAAATAGTAATAATAAGACTTTTCATGTTTGCTAAATCACTCTAGTTTTTATTTTTAGTTTGGCTGGGAAGCGTAGGGTGGCTGTAGGAGTGAAGTCAATCGTATATGCAAGCAGTCTTTTATACATCATAGGCTTGAGATAGTTAATAAATACGACCCTGGTTTCTTCACTACCTCCCCCGCCACTGAAAAAAAAACGATGAAGGTTCAGAAGACTTTATTTGCCAGTTTGGGTAAGTGATGAGAAGAATATATAGTAGCAGAATAGACAATGTTTTTGATGTCTTTTCCTTGACTCCTTTTTTTTTTTTTTTTTTTTAATCACGCCACCACCAGTCGATTTTAGTCAACTACGGAAGAATTTTTGGTAGTAATGATGATGATGATGATGACTTTTTTTCTTTTTTTTTTTTCAGTGATTGCATTACTGTAACTCTTACCTGTCGAGCTGTTTCCTTGTGGCGAGTAAAATCATGTGGCATTACAAGAATAAAATACATAGCCTTCTTGTATGACGTCAGCCGTCGTTATTACTCAGAATTTAAGACACCAAAGCTTATAAAATATCAGTCATGGCCATTTTCATCGACCCTGCTGGAATGAATGATAATAATTGTTTTGTAGAGTTTACAGTAAAAAAAAAAAAAAAAAAAAAAACTATCTCTAGGGTCGATGATTCTGGTAATGAGTGCTTTTTCTCTCTTTAGTTCAATATGTTTTTCAGTTCTGAATAACCATTAGCAGGCGCCATTTTATCTTTCCCTTAATTAATGGCATAGAAGAGAATAAATACACGTTCACTGAAAAAAACATAGGACACCGTACTTTAAACTGCAGTATTTCTTTTTCTTTCGGAATGCAAACTAGTCAGAAAGTAATTAAGAAATATTTATCTTACGTTTCTGAATGTAAACCACAGAGAATAACGTTACTCATTCCTTTCACAGTGTACATAACCACTTAAGAATTCTTCGTGTTGTCTGCAGAATATAAGACCACAAAGAGCTAATAATTACCTCCTTTTCGAGACTGTACATACATGCAGGTTGGACCTGAGTCAGTGGAAGGGAGGGAGGCTTTGGGGGGCGGCATTGTGTAGTCTACCCTCCCGTGCACTGCCTCCCGTGCACTGCCTCCCGTTTTCTGTTGGGGAATTAGTTGGGGAATTATGACGCATGTACAGTCGTCGGAGGCTTTGTTGAAGGTTCCTTGTTCCCTAACCATCCCTACCCCCCATTCCCGCCCATATTCATAGCAGAACTTAAGCATTTTTTTATAACTTCATTGCAGTCAGTTATGGTCTTATTTAATTTTGTTTTGTCTTTTTTTTTTTTTCACGTTATTCACACTGGTTTGGTTGGGTGTGTTTATGCAGCTTTAATGAACTGAGATAGAAGCATAGAAGATCTTGTACGCAGCTGAAGTACAAGAAATTTTATGAACACGTCCCCCGGGGTTGTGTTGGGTCAGAGCACTCCCACACTATGCTGGGTCAATGTGATACAGACAGGCAACATTGCAGCACTGCGTTCGTTATCTTGCATGAATCGCCAGGGGAGCCCAGTGGTGGTACAAGGTGTATTTTTACAGAAATTGTCTCTGATTTAATGTTCTAATTTTCTTCTTAATAGTGGGCTTAATTTATGGTTTTCTCTCGCCTAAATGCAGTCCTCAGTTGCATGGTAAAATAAAATAGCTAATTGATGTTCTGTACTTTAAAGAGTAAATTTCCTGACTATTCTGCACTAGGATTTTACACAGGTAAAATATTCAGGTATTTGCTCAGATAATTAAAACCTAGAGGTATTTGATCGAAGTCATTTTATTTTACGCACCCGATTCTGGACATAGACCAGACCTAAGTGCATTCATAAGAGCAAAGGTGAAGCTGTTACAAAGGTACTGGATCCTCCCTCTATCTACACCATTCTCCTTAACTCCAATTGCACTCCATTGCTTGAAATGGAATGAGCTGGTTGCAGAGGGGGAGCAGTTAATTTATCATGCCTATTCCTTATACACGTTCCGGTTATCGAAACAATCACCGCCAAATGAAATGTTGAGCTGCGAATTCCCTCTCTCTAACTGAAGATAGTTTTATCGATTGAAGTACAGTCGGGGTCAAAATTACGTCAACAATTCCACTGCGTCTGCTTTACACTAAGGTTATGTTCGCCCCTTTCCTCCCTGACGCATTATACTAAAGAGGATCATCTATGGGCAAAGAAACTAACCAGATCTCTCCCGGATTAGATATATTCGCCAGCAGAGGAAAGCGATAAACAGAAGAGCTGAAGGTTTATTTTCTTCTTCTCATCCTGAACAGAGAAGTTTTTTAGCTTTACATATCACTGTTGTTTTGAGTGACTGATCAAAGTAGATTTAAACTTTCATCGGCAGACGATTTTCCACAGATGACTGCAATCGTATAGCGTTTTACTAGTAAGAAAAATGTATGAAAGACGCCATAGTATTGCATGAGTTAACGGAACCTGATTTTATCACTTAACAAGAGTCTCTCCACAGCCGAATTAGATCTTCCGACATTAGGAGAGAGAGAGAGAGAGAGAGAGAGATGAAAAGACGTCCTTATACTGAAGGATTAACACATTTGTAACAGACCTCGTTCCTAACCCAATCGCTATAATTTATTTCCGCTAAGCAAAATAATATCGTCCGGGGATAGCCAGAACAATCCAATACAGACATTATATACGGGAGTAAAATACGGGATGGCATGTCAGTTTTATTTGCTCGCAGTTCTCCTTTTGTTCTCCGTTCATTTCTTGCTCAACATTTACCGCTCTCGACAGGTGACCGTGGCGGGATGAACAGGTGTGTAATTAGTGATGTTCAGTTACTGACCTGAACATCATTTGGGAGAGAAAAAGGAGGAACGAGGGAGGGAGGGAGGAAGGAAACAAAGGAGAGGGATGGAGAGAGGTAGGGAGTAAAGCGAGAGAGGGAGGGGTGAAGGGAGGTAGGAAGGGAGGGTTTTGAAAGAAAGGGGGGAGAGGGATGGGAAAGAGAGAGAGGGAGGTACAGAAAGATTGTTTAATTGTTGTGCTGGAGAGAGTACCATATGGAAATGGGTGTGTGTGTGTGTGTGTGTGTGTGTGTGAGAGAGAGAGAGAGAGAGAGAGAGAGAGGTGCTGGAGAGAGTACCATATGGAAATGTGTGTGTGTGTGTGTGTGTGTGTGTGTGTGTGTGTGTGTGTGTGTGTGTGAGAGAGAGAGAGAGAGAGAGAGAGAGAGAGAGAGAGAGAGAGAGAGAGAGATTATTTGTAAGTTTACACGTATAGTTGCCCCGAATTTACATGTGTAAGCCCACCTTTGAATATTCATGTTCGAATCTTTAGGTGGGAATATGGGTCGTGATGAGATGCTGCTGCTGCTTTTGTTGTTGTTGTTGCTGCTGCTGATGATGATGATGATGATGATCATGATGATGATAATGAATATACAGCTATAAACTCGTATATCCATCTATATTTGTATCTTTATCAGCCCTTATCAAACCCATTGCAGGACTCCTGATCTTCCCGTAGGAGAAGTAATAAACAGACTTTGACCCATCTCCATGTTGATCAAGCTTGAATGAGAATATGTGTCAGAGAGGTGGATGTGAAAGTCGGTGTTGTTATGGCTGTGTGTGTGTGTGTGTGTGTGTGTGTGTGTGTAAGTCATCTGCAGAACAGACAGGGTACAAATATTGTCTGTCACATGATAAAGTATACATAACTACCGGTGTAGCGTTATGATCTGTCCCCCTGTCCGCCCCCTACGGCGCATGCGCCGGAGTTGCCAGAGGCCGCCACAAATATGCCATTTGTCCTCTGATCTCTGTAGGGGTAACATGATCGGAGCCTCTCGCCCTTTGTTTACAAACGGCAAATGGTCATTCCGGCGTCTCATATCATTCGTCTCAAAGCTTTCTCGGGTAGTTTCCGCCCTTAAATTAAATTAGGTTAGGCGGAAAACAGTAAAAATTCGAATTTCTAAGGTATGAATGAGTTAGGTTAGATAAACATAGTTAAAATTAATCATCTGGGGACGAGTTATCTAATCTGTTAGGCGTGAGGATTGCCTTAGCTTTGTATCTTTACAGGAATGAGTTACGCTCGTACTGTCCCGTGTATTAAACCATTTTTATCATACTGTACATATCCTTGAAATTATAAATAGTTTTGGCACACACTACCTCATTCTGTTGTGCATTCCACTGATCAATTGTCCTATTAGGGAAACTGAATTTCCTTACATCTTTATCAACTCTCTTTTTATGCTGTATTTTGCAATGTCCTCTTGCTGATGCTTCACACATATGATATATATTCATTTATGTCTATTTTCTGTTCCCCTGATATGCATTTATATACAGTAGCATAATCATGTCTTCTCCTCCTCTCCTACAGCGTTGGTAAATTCAATCTTTCCAGTCTTTCTCAGTAACTTAAATCCTTTAAGCTTGGTACGGTACCCATCTTGTAGTGGCCCGTTGTACTTTTTCAATCTTATCTGTGTTTTTTGAGATGAGGATTCCAGACTACTGTGATGCATACTCCAGAGTTGGTCTGATGAATATCTTCCTCAGTATATCTTCATTTATATAAGTGAATGCTAATCTCATATTAGCAAGCAATGTATACATGTTTCGTACCTTCTCACTGATGTGATCATCAGGAGATAGTCTGTTACTGATAATTACTCCTAGGTCCTTCTCCTTTTCTGATATGTGTAGGGTTGATCTTCCTAACTTATAATACCAATCTGGTCTTTTGTCACTTTTACCAAATTTTATTACATGACACTTGTCCACATTAAATTCCATTTGTCATTTATTGCTCCATTCATGAAGCTTGTTCAATTCCTCTTGCAGCTCTTTGCAAGAATCTGTGTTAGTAATTTTCTTTTGAATTTTTGCATCATCTGCAAACATATTTAGATAGCTTCCATTTCCAATATTACTATCTATGCCATATATATATACTAAAAACATAACTGAGCTCTGTGGCACTCCACTGGTCACTTCCCTCCATGATGAGTAAGTTCCCCTTAATATTGTTCTCATTTCCCTTTTTCTGAGAAAATCCTGCATCCAATAGTGGAGATTGCCTTGGATACCTCCTTGATGGTACAGCTTCCATAAAAGTCTTTGGTGCGATACTCTGTCAAATGCTTTCTTAAAATCTAAACAGATACTGTCCACCCATCCTTCTCTTTTCTGTAATGTTTCTCTAACTTTGTCATAATTGCTTAGAAGATTGGTAACATGATTTTCCCTTCCTAAAACCGAACTGCCTCTCTTTTATCATACCATGTTCTAGATGTTTTACCCAAACTTCCCTTATCATCTTTTCTAGTATCTTACAACACTGGTCAGTGATACTGGTCAGTAGCTGAGTAGTTCTCATTGTGTTAAATTTGACTAGTGTACAGGTATTTGTAGACCTCACAGGTGGTTAAGAGGGATGAGTAAAGGACTCATGAATGGAATGGAATGAAATGGAATGGAATAATTAAAAAAAAAAAAAAAAAAAAAAAGGAAAGCGAGCACCAAGCCACTCAGTGACTAAGTTTCCCCCAGGGGAGGGGGGGGGTATAGAATACCTCCTCGGTATCCCTGCTTGTCGTAAAAACCGTCTAAAGGGGCACTTTAATCTTCATCCTTCCTCTTTTCCCCCTCTGCTTCTTGTACTTTATCTGTCCCACCTCTCTGCCTTATATTTTCACTTTAATACCCACCCAACTCCCATTGTAGTGCCATATAGTCATTGAGTGGCTTGGTGCTCGCTTTCCTTTCTTTTCCTCTTTTTTTTTTTTTTTAATATTCCATTCCATTCAATGACTAAGTTATATGGCACTAACTTGGGTGGGTATTGAAAATATATGGCAGAGAGGTGGAACAAATAAAGTACAAGAAGCAGAGGGGGAAAAGGGGAAGGATTTTTAGTGGGCTTTTACGACAAGCAGGGATACTGAGGAAGTATTCTATCCCCCCCTCCCCGAGAGGAAAGGATTCGTGAGATAACCGTGACTGGGAGCTGGCTTAGTTTCCATTGATAGTACCCCTCTGGGGAGGGGGGCCAGAATACTTCCTCAGTATCCCTGCTTGTGGCAAAAGGGGCACTTTAATCTCCATCCTTCCCCTCTTCCCACTCTGTTCCTGTACTTTATCTGTCTTACCTCTCTGCCTTACATTTTCACTTTAATACCCACCAAACCCTCTTCCATTATAGTGCCATGTAGTCATTGTTTCAGCTTGGTACTGGCGCTTATTATTCACCTCCTCTTGTACTTCATGTGTCTTATCTCTCAGCCTTATATTTTCACTTTAATAACCACCCAACCCCCTTCCACCTCAGTGCCATATTTTCATTGGCTTGGTGCTAACTTTTGCTTTTTTTTTTTAATTACTGTATTCAATGCATTTCCACTGATAGTACAGTATATAAATATATCCTGTGCTACTGGACACGACAGGGTTTATGTTACTGCACATGTGTGCAGATTTAAATAAACGATTGGTATTAAAATATGCCAATCAGTGATGTGTAGTAATGTACCCAATGTGCTGAATAACCTAACTTAGGATTTTTTTTGTTTTAATTTCCCATAACAACTAGTATCTGAAGTGATCTCAGTAACGTAACTGATAAGGGTTTTTACTTTATCATTATCCATTGAATCAGTAGCAGTGCTGTAACAGTGTGAACAGGAAACTTCACTAAGCATACCCTACTGGAGTGCATACTGTTTTCATAGTATTTGGAGTTAAAAGTACTTTTCCATAAATGAAATTTTGAGGCTAATTTTTATTTCACATTGACTGAACTTGAACTATACTGGACTAGCCTAACACTCTTATGTGAGATTTCTCAAAACTAAAGGGAGATGTAAGATTTCTCAAAACTAAAGGGATTGGATTGGATAATTGGAAAAAAAAGAAAAGGAAAAGCTAGCACCAAGCCACTTATTGACTCTATGGCATTTAATAGGGGTTGGGTGGGTATTAAAGTGAATATTAACGCAGAGAGGAAGCTATCCAAAAATGTTTGCAGATGATGCAAAAATTTCAAAGGAAAATTACTAACACAGATTCTTGCAAAGAGCTGCAAGAGGAATTGAACAAGCTTCATGAATGGAGCAATAAATGACAAATGAAATTTAATGTGGACAAGTGTCATGTAATAAAATTTGGTAAAAGTGACAAAAGACCAGATTGGTATTATAAGTTAGGAAGATCAACCCTACACATATCAGAAAAGGAGAAGGACCTAGGAGTAATTATCAGTAACAGACTATCTCCTGATGATCACATCAGTGAGAAGGTACGAAACATGTATACATTGCTTGCTAATATGAGAATAGCATTCAGTTATATAAATGAAGATATACTGAGGAAGATATTCATCAGACCAACTCTGGAGTATGCATCACAGTAGTCTGGAATCCTCATCTCAAAAAACACAGATAAGATTGAAAAAGTACAACGGGCCACTACAAGATGGGTACCGTACCAAGCTTAAGGGATTTAAGTTACTGAGAAAGACTGGAAAGATTGAATTTACCAACGCTGTAGGAGAGGAGGAGAAGACATGATTATGCTACTGTATATAAATGCATATCAGGGGAACAGAAAATAGACATAAATGAATATATATCATATGTGTGAAGCATCAGCAAGAGGACATTGCAAAATACAGCATAAAAAGAGAGTTGATAAAGATGTAAGGAAATTCAGTTTCCCTAATAGGACAATTGATCAGTGGAATGCACAACAGAATGAGGTAGTGTGTGCCAAAACTATTTATAATTTCAAGGATATGTACAGTATGATAAAAATGGTTTAATACACGGGACAGTACGAGCGTAACTCATTCCTGTAAAGATACAAAGCTAAGGCAATCCTCACGCCTAACAGATTAGATAACTCGTCCCCAGATGATTAATTTTAACTATGTTTATCTAACCTAACTCATTCATACCTTAGAAATTCGAATTTTTACTGTTTTCCGCCTAACCTAATTTAATTTAAGGGCGGAAACTACCCGAGAAAGCTTTGAGACGAATGATATGAGACGCCGGAATGACCATTTGCCGTTTGTAAACAAAGGGCGAGAGGCTCCGATCATGTTACCCCTACAGAGATCAGAGGACAAATGGCATATTTGTGGCGGCCTCTGGCAACTCCGGCGCATGCGCCGTAGGGGGCGGACAGGGGGACAGATCATAACGCTACACCGGCACCCACCTCAGATATCCTCCACACCTGGGTTTCGAGCACTGAACACGAGGCTTGCGTATCGAGAGACAGCACACTAACTACCAAGCCGCCGGAGCTTCAGGACATAGTTAACATATGCACCTAATGAAATAAATAAACGTATCTGTCTCCTTGCTCTGTCACACGCATCTTCACCTTTCTCCCCACGACCAGCCACTTGCTTCTAGACACATTACAAAAACCAGCTCTCGACTCAGGGGGTTAGACCTATATCGAGATAAGCTATTTTAAGGACAGGCATTTGGTCCTTTGAATGCTGAGTGGCAGGGTGGTGTGAGGATGGGCGTGCCGGGGAAAGCTGAGAAGTGTAACAAGGTGGAGGTTTTATTCTTTTATATCTGACTCTGGACATAGGTTAGCAAACCCGTTGACGAGGTCTAAAGATACTAATTTAGTCCTTTAGAATGTTCAGTGGTATGATGATGCGAGATAAGAGAAAGGAAGCGCCTTTTCATTCTTTAACTTGTGAATTAGGTTACATATTATAATGGATTATTCTTACCACTTGCCGACTGTTCTATTAGTCTTGGGGGACACGTGTAAATTGAAGAGGTCACCAAAAGCTGCATTTAACACCTCCAGTTCAAAAGGCCTCTCCAAAGCTTTATAAAAAAAAAAATCGTCAGAGGCAGCAAGAGCATTCACTGACTCCTTGAGAATGTTGAATGGCAGGATGGTGTGGGATGGGTGTGGCGGGGAAAGGCGTGAGTTATTTATGTATCCGACTCTGGACATAAGATAGAAAGCCCGTTTTCGGGGTTTACTAGTCCACTTATGACGGACTAAGAGAACTAATCCTCAGCTGCCTTCGATTTGAGTTTTTTTTTTTTTTTTCCTTTTTTTATGCATTGGACTCTGGACATTGATTGAAAGCCCGTTCCCGAGATATAGGACGACATATCACCTAGAACACGCCTAACAGATGGTTCATTCTCAACAGTCCTTAGATATCAACATTTTTTTTTTTTAGTTGATGATTCTTTATTTCCATCATCATCATCATCATCATCATCATCATAACTATCCGGATATATTTTCTTGCGTGAAGACAGTGGGGTATCTTAAAAACCACCGTTCTCAACCTCAAAATGATAAATTCTCCCCCCACAGACCTGCCAATCATCTTATAAACATCTCTGCCATAATCACAGAGGGATTCGAACCTAACCCAGGCTTACATTAGAATCAGAGGCGTTGTATTAGTAGCCGGGGCCGACCGAAAATGTGCAAGAGAGTCCAATATGATGCCTGGGTAGTGTAGAGTCAATTAGTGTGTTCTTCGGCTGTGATGGGCCCCGCAAGTTAGAGTCGTAGGTTTGGAGGAGTCAAGAGGGGGACGAGGGGAAAAGGGAAGGGGGCGGTGGATGGGGAAAGGGTGCTGCAAGGAGAGAAGGAAGGGAGGCAAGGGGGCAGGAGGAATAGGGGAAGGGTGAAGTGAGGAGCGACAGAGGGAGGGGGAGCTGCAGCGAGAGGATAAAGGGTTATTTCAGGGTAAGAAGGGCAAGGGAGGTGGAAGGGGGAGAGGCAATGGAGGAGCGACGGAGAGAGGGGGAGGGGGATGCTTCAAAGGTGCTATTCAAACGGGTAATCATTTTCTTACAAGGCACCTGGAGTCCTATTTATAAACTCTCATAGCATAAGTTGTGGGCAAGATTCTTTGCATATACACTTGTCTTTCATCCTGCAACTACAGAACATTTCATAGTCAAATAGAAGTAAGTTCTGAAATATCTAATAAAAAAAACGTAACGATCTCTGGCAATAGTTAACTTTTATGGAGACCCGTTTATCATAGGAATTGTTCCGGATCCTTTCTAAATACTGTCTGAGGAGTTGCGAGGTGAACTTTGCTCCCGGTTGGCCGTCATTGAATACTTAATGTATGCCCGGGGTAAGTCGATTGCACGATATCTATTTGCGCTTTCAAATGCTTAAAATCGCCTAATGATACACTTTGCGGTAGGTCATAAGAGGGATTATGAGTTGCTTGGTAGGTGGGTAGACTCTTCTTTGCCTTCCCTCCTCCCTTTTTTCCCCAGCGGTAATCCTCGGTGGTATAATCAGCGTCAGGGGATATAACATCAAAAGATCCCTGATTGCGTTTAAATAGCCAGCGAGACGAGGTAAAGAGGGGTGGCCACATGCCTCTCTGAACCAGCCATAGCTCTCAGACTCACCCATTCCCTGCCCTCGCCCCACCTCGCTCCACTTGGCCCCACTTCGCCTTACCCCGCCCAATCTCACTTCACCTCCCCTTATCCCGCCTTACTTCGCTCCACCTTGTCCTGCCTCGCCCACCTCGCTTCACCTCTCCTTACCTCGCTCCACCTTGCCCCACATGATATCCTTCTCCCTCAACCTGTCTCTCCCTTTTAATACCCTTTTTTCCTTGTTCAGCTCCACCCCACCTAACTTCCATCATTGGCTTCAACATTCCACTACTCCCCTGTCTTGCAGTTTCTTTTCCATTCTATTTTATCCCATCCTGCCCTCCTCTTTTAACACCTACTTTTTCCCTGCCCTCCCCACCCCACCTGTCTTCCGCCCCCCCGTTTATAAATTCCACTGTTGCCTCTCTTGGCTCTTCTACGCCCTCCTTTTCTGTCCCACTCTTTCCATTACTACTCCATCCATCTCTGTTCCTTCTCACTCCTACCCCATTTCATTTTTGCATCTAACTCATCCACCTAACCCTTGATCTTACCTAACCTAACCTGCCAATCTTAGTAATGCATTCACTCTATATCCTACCTCATTTCACTATTCATTTTACATTCCTCCCGATCCCACCCCTTCTCTCTGTCTCCTATCCTACTTTATCTTTGCCTCTAACTCTTGCAGTCTAACCTAACCTAACCTAAACTAACAAAACTGTTCCATTCTTCATTATCCTGCCACACTCCGCTCTTTCCCGTCACTATTTCTCATCCACACATCCCTTTCCTATTCTGTCTTTAGAATTTTTTGTCCTTTTCCGTCTCATCCATCTTAATCCAGTCCCTCTTACCCAAACCTCCTCCATTCACTCCTTATTCAGGGCGCTGGAAAATGCCGCTGCACAGTGGGAGACAGTTAGTATTGCAGTGCGAGGTGCTTGCAACATGAAAAATGGTGACAGCCAATCCTATATTATCCCTCCAGAGTGTAGGGGCCCGAGGCTAGACTGCAGTAGTTCAGTACATTTAACCCCCTCACTTACCTGTATCATTATCCTTGATAATCTCCAGACGATTTTAATCGTGCAGCTTTCAAGAACCTGTTGGTGAAGGTGCTCATGGAGGCAATGGGTACCCTGTTAAGTTTGAAAAGTCTCTCGTAAGGAGAATAAAATCGTGTGAAAATGGCAAGAGTATAAATATAAAACACGTCATCGAATTCATGGAGTTAAGCTTAGATAATCAGCCAGTTTCCCTTGATGACATTATGTGTTCGATAAACCTCCAGTCGCCTCGTGGGGGAAGAACCCATGCAAGGCCGTCCCTCCAACTGGAGCTTGTTCTCCATGAGGCCACCTGTCGCCAGTTTAATTCGTACTATTAGTTTGAAAGCCGAGAAGTGAAAATCGACTTAACACTGTCTTACCGCACCGCTCGCTATCCCACTTTTACTCAGTCCATTCCCATTTGCCATTTTAACTCAACCCCTTTCATACCTCTCCCTCGTCCATGTCATCGCTGCATCCCTACTCTCTTTGTTTCTTTCCCCTGTTCTGCTTTCCTCTCTCTTCCATACTCTCGTTCTCTCTGTTTAACTTTACCCTTACTACCCTCACATTCTCTCCTCCTTTCCCTCTTCTCCTTTGCCCTACCCCTGTTCTCCCCTCTCCCCTTTATCCTTTCCCGCATTCCCGTTTTCCGTTCCTTACCTCACCCTGCGACCTGCGTCTGTTCTCCCTTCCTCGTCCTAACGCCGTACCTCTCTTCCTCCTGCTTCCTCATTCACCCTCTTTCTTCTCTCCCTCGGTACCTCTCTCCTCCCTGCTAGTAACACAGCTCTCTCCCTCCAGCCAGTCACCTACCTCCCTCCACCTCTCATTTCCCTGCCACAATCATCCCTACCACTCCCCTCCCTTCCTCTCTTCACCCTGCCGCTATCCTCTCTCTCCTTATTCCACTCTCCTTCCTACCCCTCACCTGCCCCCTTTACCACCTGCGTCATCTCACATGCCCTAATTACCCCGCCTCTGTACCTGGCGACACTTATCACCCACTTTATGGCAGCGGGGGTGACCAGGCAGTAATGGGGGCTGCTGGACAAGAATGGCCTAACACGCGCCCATTAGAAGGCTCAACAGTAGCCAGCAATGATTCTCTCGCACCTCAGTTAACGGGGCGAGGTGTCAAGGGAACATGGCCTGGGTTTGGACTTGGAGAGAGAGAGAGAGAGAGAGAGAAAGACATCGTGCCGGGATGAAGAGAGATGTGGGTTGAATTGGATTATGTTTGGTCAGATAAACTTATGGGTTCAGACACATGGGTTGACCTGAGTTAATGAGTTGGGGAGAGAGAGAGAGAGAGAGAGATAGGGAGAGAGAGAGAGAGAGAGAGAGGAGAGGTGGATCTGGTCTTTGGAAGGAATGATGATAGAGCTGAGAGGAAAGGAAACATGGATCGAGTTTAGATCGTGAAAGGAGAGAGACGTGGGTTGGATTTAGACGGAGATTGAATACTACACTTGAGATGGGAGAGAACATGGGTAGAGTCTGCACCTTGTTTGAGAGAATGATGAGATCGTGGTAGATAACGTATGGGTTTACTTGAGAGAGAAGAGAAGGAAACGTGGGATGAATGTGGACCTTAGCTTGTAGGAAGAGGAGAGCCAGTTGAGTTTGGACCAGGTTCGTGCGATAGGAGATTCAGAAGAGGAATCGTAGGTTGATTTAGAACGGTGTTTGAATATCACACTTGAGAGGAGAGAAGTAAAAAATAGTGTTTGAGCCACATATCATGAATTTGCTAAGAGCGTGTGTTGAATTTAGACCAATTTGTGTAAGAGGTGCATGTGGGTTAGGACACTTAAATTGGGTTTAAGTGTACAGTTTAGAAAGGAGAAAAAATAAAGTTGAATTTAAACCGTATCTAAATTCTTTCTCTGCATTTGCTTGTAGAGGGAGTGGGTTGAGTGAATTTAAATCTTGTCTGAGAAGAGAGAGAGAGAGAGAGAGAGAGAGAGAGAGAGAGAGAGAGAGAAAGAGAGAGAGAATGTAAGTTGGCTGTACACGATGTTCTCTATCTACATTTGAGACCGAAATAGAAAAAAAAATAAGTTCTGACCACACCCGAATTTGTGGGCATAGGAACATGGTTTGGATGTAGACCGCCCATGAATTCCTACACCTGTTACCTGATGAGTTTTACAAAGACCTTATTCAGGACCAGAGTCGGCCCGTCGCATTTTTGCCGCAGTGTCCCCCCCCCTCCCCTCTTTGCACCTCCTTACGTTTATTTAGTCGGCAGTTTGTGTCGGAAGTAGATTATTTATTTCTCTATCATATTTTTCCATTTCTTTTTTTTTCTTTTTAGATTTGTACCGTCCGTTTTGCATTTTTTTTTTTTTTTTTTATCATTATTTCTTTTTTGTTAACTTTTTCGTGTTATGTTGACCTTCTCTCTCTCTCTCTCTCTCTCTCTCTCAACCTTTCTTTTTAGATGTAGAATTCTAGAAGCGGCCATGTCCGTGTGTCACTCTAATGTTTTTCTCGGAAACGAGGTGCTTTACTACCGTAGACTTTAACCGAGCCTCAAAGATCCCAAAGCTCCTTCTTCACGCCTGTAGACTTTACCGACATCAACAACGCCGAAACTAAGGTAGAGGCCAGGAAAACTCCCACATCTGCCTGGTACTTCTATTCCTGTATCTCTTCCCACTTCTCCCCCTCTCCCCCAATCCATCACATCAAAACCCCCTTTCCACCCATCCTCTGCCCCTCTCCTTTTCCATTGCCCTTCTCCATAAACCCCTCTCAACGTCCTTCTCTTTTTCTTACTTAACTTCCCCCCTTCTGTCTTCCCTCCAGTCACTTCCTAACACCCGTCCCTCTCCCCCCCCCATCACCCCAGCTCCGACAGGACACGCCAGGGATGTCAACCCTAAATTAGGCCATGAAGTCACCCCATGCAGAGAGGTCACACACACACACACACACACACACACACACTCTCTCTCTCTCTCTCTTGATCGTTTAGTGTCGAGCGAGACTATAACATCGAAGGAGCGAAGGAAGTTCTTGATTCCACCTATAACGAAGGTGGTGACCTGGCCTGGCTTACCGTACATACCTGCTTATATACTTTCTCACGTTCCTCTATATTAACTCCTTCTTACTAGCCTACTCCCAAATTAGCGGTCAGCTTAGAAGAGATTTTTCGAGCAATAGGGGTTGTATGTCCT
Organism: Coenobita brevimanus; assembly: GCF_032717465.1. Lineage (NCBI taxonomy): Eukaryota > Metazoa > Arthropoda > Malacostraca > Decapoda > Coenobitidae > Coenobita > Coenobita brevimanus. The sequence continues at coordinate 38,316,410 of NC_136977.1, forward strand.
TTATTTACTCCCTCAAACCGAATAAATTATTTTTCGTAGAAGAAATAGTGTAATAATGTTTAACCATTTTATAAAAGGGTAATGGGATCAGGTGACGTGCAGTGGCAAGCGGGTGTGAAGGTAATTTCCCCCAAACAAGGATTGTGTCGACACAGCCAGCCTACTTTACTTACTTTACTCGCTTACTTTCTCACTTTACTCTTTACTTTCTCACTGTCAACGGGGTTTTGTAATTTAGAATGAATGTGTGTAATCCATAATTTAATGGAAGTTTAATGATTAATAAATTTATGGCAAATAGATCGCCATTTTATTCCGGCTGACTGCCGATTCTCAAAAGATGAGAATTAACGCTGTCTCTCTCTACAGTACTCAGCGGAGATTAATTACTCACAAATGCTGTACAGTCGGTACTGCAGGCCCCTGAGAGTTATTACCCCCTGACAATCAATATTTAATATTAATAACAAACAACGGATTTCAGAATTAATATGAAAGAACTGCTTTAAGTACAGTTATGAAAAATAAGTAAGTTGTGCGAGCTAAGATAAGCAGACTAAAGAAGCTCGTGGTGAAATAAAACACGAATAACAATTAAGCTTAAAGGAAAGAACTATAAATTTATTGATTATAAATAAATTTACGTTACATAGAGTAAAATGAATTCAAATGTTAAACGGAATGCACTCACTCACTCTTTCACAAAGCTAGCTAATATAATTATCTTAAAACTAAGAAAAAAACTAAAGAAATACTGGTCAATGTAGCGTATCACCAAGGAAGGGTGGGAGCTTCGAGAACTGCAGATCTATATAGTGAAGTCTGGGTGCTAGAAGACCTCTCTCACTTTCACTACTGGGACACAGAACCACACTCCTTCGCGACATATTAAAGACTGCCCCAAATTCGATGTGTGGGGTAGGATGCCCAGGCCAGCCGGAAGAAGGGCGTGGCCAATGGTTAAGGCAAGCAGGGGCGAATAATATAGAAACAATAATATCGCTCAGTAGAGCACTTAATGACGTGCATTAGAACGGTCACTTTTGAAACAGTGACGAATGTTTTGAAAAAAGTATACCATCGAAATGGAGAGAGAAACGGTTAACTGAACGATACACAGTGAGTTTTCCACTAAAGTTCGTGGTTTCTCACAAAAGGAAAATGTCGCGAATTTGATTCGTGACACTCACCCCCTCTTGAAATTTCCCGTGCAGGTACTTAAAAAACTATAAGTGGGCCGTCCTCATTCTTGAGGCCATAACCTCCTGAAGTAAATAAAATCGTTTGCCGGTACCCCAAATAGATTACTTTAGCGACAGCCTGCCCAGCGAAAGGATTAGCCGTTTCATAGACCGTGCCTTTCCTCAGCAGAATGAAATCGTCTTGCCAGAATATAACACGTGTTTGCATACTTTCTGTCTGGAAAGTTAAGGAAATGTTTGTGAGTGTTTCTAATTTTATACTTTCTTTTCCCTTCTCTGGATCTCACCTACCTTTATTCCTGGGAAGGAAGGAAGATGATGATGATGATGTTTAGGAATAGGAGGAGGGGGGGGGGAAATAAGTATGGTAAATGCAATGATGATGGTGATGATAAGGAGGAGAGGGGAGGAACAAAAAACAGTTATGGTGAAAGCATAGATGATGATGATGATGATGATTATGATGATAATGATGAAGATGGGTATAATAAAAATAAAAATGTAATGGAATCTGAACCCGACTACCCCTCTGAATCTACACAAAGCTCGCTCACAGAATGGCACTTTCACCCAATCAGCCTCACCCCACCACTGCCTTAACAATACCTCTCTTTCACTCAAGTCCTTCAGTATCACACTTCCACCACCACCACACCCAGATCCTTCACCACTTTCTCCCAGTCAACCTCACCCCCACCACCACCAGCAGCAAAATACTCTCACCTCAGTCCTTCACTACCATGCCACCACTATCACTCCATTACTACCATCACCACCACCAGTACACCAGTCCTGTATGTGACAGCCCTAGCATGTATTCAATATGGACGGTGGGTGTTTGCGCCGAAGTGGTGACATGTAGAGGTGTGTGGAATGTAGGAGGACTGCTGGACCTTGGGAGCAGGCTGTGAAGCCTTTGTCCAGAGTCGGACATATTAAAAAAAGAAAAAAAAAAAAAACACCGCCACCTCACTTCCACCACATCACCACCACCATCAATACACCTTAACTCTCCACTGTAACCTCAGCATACGCTTCACACCTTCGATCATCACCACCACCACTACCTCACTTCCATCGCATCACCACCACCACCACTACACCTTAACTCTCCATTATAACCTCAGCATACGCTTCACACCTTCGATCATCACCACCACCACTACCTCACTTCCACCACATCACCACCACCATCACCACTATACCTTAACTCTCCACTATAACCTCAGCATACCCTTCACACCTTCGATCATCACCACCTTCACCAGCACTCCATAACCCACCACCATTCACCACACCACCTCACACAGAAAAAGTCGCTTTAAAATTCATTGGTTCCCTGACAGACCACATCCCATCTTCACGCCACACCACAGTACGATGCCTCACCAGCCAGTAAATTGGAACCTCTCCTGACACCACATTCCACCACACACCACAACCCCCCACCAGACTGTGTGATGATAGTGATGATGATAATGATCGTTAGGCCGTGAGGTGGAGCAAAGATTTCGGGGCATGGATGAGGCTGTTCTTAGGTTTTTCCATTTTTGTAATACATTCTTCTTGTCCCTGAATATCACCTCACCCCATCGTTATAATTGGAAAAAGGTAATGATGACGACGAGGAGGAGGAGCAGGTGGAGGAGTATGTCTGTAAAACCAACCATCACTCACGATAAAACCCCTTCAGACGCACCACCTGCGCCTTAGTTTTTTTTTCGAACCTTTATCTCCTTAATTATCTCGCCTAATTTAAATCAACTTAACAATGCAAACAACGTTGGTGTATGTGTTGGTGTGCGCGTTGGCGGTGATGGGGGTGGAGGGGAAGTGGAAGAAGGGGTAGAAGTTGGGGACGCGGCTGGGACAGATGGAGAGGGGGTTGCGGAACTAAGCAATGGAGAGGTGGGGGACGGAGGGGGCGGAGATCCCTGGTATGCTCCCCCTCTAGGCGTACTCCAGGCTGCGTGTGCCCGGCCGTGAACCTCGCTGGAGGGAAACACGAGAGATTCGGGTTGTACGGAAGGCCCTCGGACCGGCTCGACATGAAGCAATAGCCGTATGCGGGGAGTCGCCCTTGCACCCCTTGGTTCCCCCGCACCAAAAGGCTCGCCACGCCCTGGAACAGCCGCCCCTGACCCCCGAAACCCGAACTCTGTGTCGTAGATGGGTTTCAGGGCTCGACATCCACTCTTACTCGGACCACGTCCTCGCCGACCTACTAGCGGCTCATTTCAACGTGGCTTGGAAGGGAGGCGAGGATGAATTGACTGAGGATGACTTAGCTGAGGATGACTTAACTGAGGATGACTTGACTGAGGATGGCCTGACTAAGGATGGCCTAACTGAGGATAACTTAACTGAGGATAACTTAACTGAGGATGACTTGACTGAGGACGAGTTGACTGACTATGAGGGAGAAATGGAAAAAATAGAAGATATGCAAAGAGTAGTGAAGAAGGAATAGACAGAACTGCTGAATACCATGGAAATTGAACAGAGAGATATTGACGAAGGCGAAGTAAAGACGATAAGAACACTGAATGAAATAGAAAGTAAAGAAGAAAAAACACTGAATCAAGCGGAAAATGAAGGAAGAAACTTAGAGGAAACGATAGGAATACTGAATGAAATGGAAAACGAAGAAAGAGAATTAGAGAAAACAATACAAATTTTGAGAAAAATAGACAGTGAAGAAAGGGAAATAGATGAGGAAAGATCAGAAATGAAGAATAAAATAGAAAATGATGAGAAGGAAATAGAATTGCTTGAAAATGTAATAGAGCTGAGCGAGGAAGAGAAGGAGGAAGAGAAGGAGACAGGAAAGGAGGAGGAGGAGGAGGAGGAGGAGACGAGGAAGGAGGAGGAGATGAAGGGGAAGGAGGAGGAGGAGGAGGAGGAAAAGGAGGAGGAAGAGGGAGATTTAGATACAGAAAGTGAGGAGACAAAAGACAGGAGTAAAGAACTGGCAGAACTGAAAGATAAGGTAAAAAAAGAGGAAGAGAGAGCAAGCATAATAAGAGAACAATTTGCAATGGAGATAGCGAAATTTGAAGCAATACAAGATGAAATTACTGATCAGGAATTAAAACTGAGAGAGTTAATAGACGTATCAGAAAAAGAGCTTAAAATACTGGATGGAAAAGATGGGCCAGAAGCTGAAGAGGCTCGAAAATTGCTTGAAACGATTCTGGTCGACGCCGTAGCTGAAGTGTTAGATATAGAGGCCCAGAGGAGGAGTGTCCAGGGAGCAGTGAGGCAGATCTCGCGTGTTTTCCGTACGGTAATGGGGCTCGAACAAGAAAGAGAGCGGGAAAAAGAGTCGACACAGGAAGTAGAAGATGATGTATTTAAAGATGATGACCATAGCGTTGTGGAAGAGACAGGGAAGATGGGGGAGGAGGAGATGGAATCGGAAATGGGGGAGGAGAAAATAGAATCGGAGAGACAAGACGCCTCCATAGAATCAGAGTCCTAATCTATGGGTACAGCTGGCTCAGGGCGGGGTCAGGGAAGGGTTCGGGTGAAGAGGGTTCGGATGAAAACCGTCTGGGAATGGGCAGCAGAGGACTGGAACTGGGCCAAAGTGTTCACGGTGTTCAGTGTGGCCGTGGTGGCTCAGATTATCTACCTCAAACGCACCACAGTAGATTGAAGTGACTACCACACGACACGCCTCTTCCACACCACACCCCGGCTCCCATCCCACACCACACCCCTATTACCACCCGCACCCTCCACCCGTAAATAAAGGAATGGTCTCCCCCTAGCCGTAAATAAAGGAATGGTCTCCCCCACCCGTAAATAAAGGAATGGTTTCCCCCACTCATAAGTAAAGGAATAAGAGTAGAGCGAACCGCCCCCCGCACACACACCTTCCTTGGAGTAAGGAGTTAGCAGTCCCCCTCCTTTAACGCAAGCAGTCCTACATCAACCTGCACCTTTCTTAATGCTCTCTAATTCACCTTTTCTCTTGTTTTTCTTTCAATGAATATTGCACCATATATTTCCCTTGCGCATATACCTTACTATATATATATTGATATGGACATAGTGAGCTAAAAAAGTAATGAAATAATAAATTAAGAAGCTACTATACTGTATATACAGAAAAATAAATTATCAGGATTTGGTACTAGGCAGCCTCCTAGGACAACACCGCGTTCTTGTTGTAGTTGGTCGTCATAGCAGGGAGTAGGGAATGAGTCTCCTTGGTTACCAGTCAAATCAACCTTCCATTCTGACCACACTTGGCCATCAACTGAGCTGAAACGGGTTACGGATCTTTGTCAGGTTATAGTAAACACGCATTTTTTTTTCTATAGAATTGAAGGCTGTCAGACACCTCTTCCTTATTTATTTGTTAAAGTGTTCATTTACGATACTTATGCGAAGTGTGCTTGGGAGGTAGCAGGGGCAGGGGGCTACAGTAGGTGGGGGCTTTCTTTCAGCAGGTCGGGGGAGGGGGGTTCTGTCAGCTGGTCGGGGAAGTTTTTTTTTTTTTTTTTTTTTTTTTTTACCAGGTCGGCTACCCCACCCTACCCTCCTACGATCTCCACTCTCAGGGTATTTATCAGCTTCTTCGTGAGGGCGCCATTACCTCACACCTGTACTTGCCCCACTCCCAGGCCGTACCGAGAAGTCTTTCATCCTCTTCAGTAGGGTTTATTTATTTATTAACTTATTTCCCGCTGCACCTTAACTACGGTATACTTCTTCGCCGTAACGCTGACTTTTCGAACTGGGGAGGGTGGATCGGGACCGTGTTAAAAAATATGAAATGGGAGCACAAAAGTATACATAAGCCCCCCAGAATTTGACGATAAGTTTTGAAACACGTGTTGATACTGTAACATACTTCTGAACTTTGTATCGCTCCTAACTGCACTTTGAAATGTGGGATGCAGGCTGAACACACCTAACAATTACAGGTGTTCCATAAATAACCGTGAAAAATTTGGGCTTGGCTTAAAGTTTCGCTCACTCGGTTTTCATAATCCAGTCGTTACATATAGTCTTCATTCATCTCATCATGGTGCTAGAGAGAGATGCCTTCATGTGGTGGCACTGATGTAACTTGCGGCTCAACTGCCTGGTTATACATACACCCACCAACTACTATCCTGTTCCCCCAAAAAGAGGATGGTGGACTACAGGGGAAGGGGAACTTAAGCCTGCTGTCCACCGGGTTCACATTTCAGAGTAACTTGGAGATACAATTACTACTACTACCACTACTACTACTGCTACTAACCTTTGCAGTATGAGAAGGCTAAAGGAAGTGGTCTAAAGGTAGTAAGAATATGATTTTAAAAGGTTGTCATTGTGAACAGATTACCCCGATCAGTACATCAGAGGTCTAGGTATGTTCCCCTACGTAAAACCCTCCATTTCTTTCTTTTCTTTTCTTTTTTTGAGGGGGGGGGGGATGGCTGTCTGACTTAAAGAGCTACTGGTAATCGTTGCAACCCCTCGCTTATCTGAACAGTTTCCCTTCTGTAGTCCATTTAGGGGATAAGGATGTAACTGAGGGACGTTTTGATAATCAAGCAATCGAGCTGCCCAGTTTAAATCAATGCCAACACACGAAGAGATAAAAACTGCTGTGCCGTATACAACACCCCGGCTGGTAAGAAAATAGAAAGAGAGAGAGAGAGAGAGAGAGAGAGAGAGAGAGAGAGAGAGAGAGAGAGAGAGAGAGAGAGAGAGAGAGAGAGAGAGAGAGAGGTTCGTGCTCCAAAAGGAGAAAAACTCATAACTTTAAACAAAGGGAGAAAAATAACCGAAGCAATTGAGATAGGAAGTTTAAATGAGGGAAAGGAGAAACCTGAAGGGAAAGCGAGAGAGAGAGAGAGAGAGGGGGGGGGGAAGTAGAAACGAGAAGAAAATGGGAGAGGGGAAAAGAAATCAAAAGAAGGTAGAGAGGGAAAGGAAAGGGCTGGACAAGAGGGAGAAGTGAAGTGATGAGATTAGAGAAAAGAGAAGAGAAGGAGAAGAAAGAAGAGGAAAGGAAAGGAAATGAGTGCCAGAGAGTAGAAGTGTTGAAGATAGAAGCACTGGGAGAGGAGAAGAAGGGAATAGAGCGAAAGAGAAGTGCGAGAGAAAGAGACTGATCGAGAGAGGGGGGGGGAAACGAGAGAGGCCAGTACAGCGAGGAGATAAGGTCAGTGGCTGGAGGTGTTCAGTGGCACAGTGTAATAGAAATGTCGGGAAGCAGTGATAACCAGGACTCCACACACACACACACACACACACACACACACACACACCAAACATGTGTGTGTGTGTGTATGTTGTGTGTGTGTGTGTGTGTGTGTGTGTGTGTGTGTGTGTGTGTGTGTGTGTGTGTGTTGTATTAGGAATACTGCATTCTGAATCACTGAGTAGCGCTGTGGTATTTACCACCCACTGTATTTACCCACATGTTAGCCTGATTGGAAAAAATATATATATATTTACTGGAGGAGCTTGCAGCACCCAGCATCGCTCACCTCCCACGCCCCCACCCACGTGAAGAGCAGCACTGTAGAAGGTGGTGACCCCCCCCCCAAATACAGTGGCCTATTTCGAACTCTTACTTCCTCACCCTTCTCCCTCACTCCCCCCTCTTCACATTACCACCCCAGCTCACACTTTGTTTCACCACGCCCAAATAGAGGGAGAAAGAGGGTAGGGTGAAAGTGGACGAGAATGAGGAAAGCAATTAGATAAGAATAATGGAATACACACACAGACCCATTCACCCACCCAGTCCCACCCCACCCTCATTTGCTGTTAGGGTACTGTACCACGATAGACGGAGGAAGAGGAGAAATTTAAGTACTCTGTTCCCTATTCAGCGACACCTAAACATAATTATCAAAAAAGCAATTACAGTACTGTATAGACACAACAAGATTTCTGCTCTCCATCTTTACACACACACACACACAAAACCAACCCCTTTTAGTGTATATGTGTGTCTGCCACTGACCACAGTCCATATGTTTGCATGTTAATATAGGTATTTAAGAAACACGATGGTATCCCCTTTTATCTTGCTTATCTACAGCACCTTATCAGTCGTCTTGCAAATGATCTATACTTGTGCCACTAAACCCACCTCTTATATCAGGGTTAGGGAGATTTTTACTCAGCAATCGAACCCTTGATATCAAATATACTTTTTTTTTTTTCCCTGAGAGTTTATGCTTCTCTAGGAGATTGTTATCTGTTCTCTGTCTAGCTAACCATCTCCATTTGTTCCAACCAATCCACCTCTTATACTGACCCACCTATCTTGTTCCTGATATTATTTTCCACTATCCTTCCTTTCGTTGGTTTATCTCGACACATCCTAAATTTGCTTCCTATTACCAGTTATTACCCTAATGGTCAATACCTGTACCAGCCATTGCACTCATTTATCAGGATTAGGGAGATAATGACCCACCAGTCTTGTCCCAGATATCATTTTACCTCATCCTTATCCCACTTTTTCATAGGCTTATCCTGACTCAGTATTACTGTATCTGCTTCCTATCAGTCGTCTTCATTTTGGCTTACATGTGTGCTCACCAACCCAATTCTTTATCAGCTTCCGGGATATATTCATCAGCCTGTCAGTTTTCTCTATCCCTATCCCTCTTTCTCACTGATATATGTGGATACTATCTACCTATATCTCTTATCAGTCGTTTTTCTAATGATCTAAGCATGTACTAGCCAACTCACCTCTTTTATCAGGGTTAGGACGATAATAACCTAACTTGATCCTGATATCAGTATTCTTTGTCCCTTAGTCAATCCTTTCACTGAGTTTACCTGAATGTTATCTTTTATCTGCCTCTTCTTATCTCTCGTGTTGCGTATGTCCTACACGAGTACTAGTCAACCCATATCTTTTATCGAGATCCGGGAGTTACTGACCTAGCTCTCTTGCTGCTAATACTAAATCCCCATTTTTACCTCACCCGGGACGGAGTCCGGCGAGGTATTGTTTTTGGTCGAGTTTGTTTGTTTGTTAGCAACATTACGGAAAAACGGCTGAATGAAATTACATGACACTTTAAGGATTTGTGGGCACTTGTCTCAAAAGTAAATGATTAAATTTTGGAGGTAATCGAGTGATCTTGAAAGGTCAAAATCAAGGTCACGGATTTTCAGAGGGCTGTAACTTGAAACCGGTTGAAGATGTTTACTAGTATCATAATACTGGAACTCCCACATGGACTTTCATCAGGCACTAAGACCTATGGCCTTGAGTGACCTTGAAAGGTCAAACTCAAGGTCACGGATATTCATGGGTCTGTACCTCGAAACTGGTTGCAGGTAGATACTATTATCAACATATGGGAAGTCCCATATGGGCTTTTAATTGGTACCATGACTTCTGACCTTAAGTGACCTTGAAAGGTCAAACTCAAGGTCGCGGATATTCAGGGGGCTATAACTCGAAACTGGTTGAAGATAGAGATAAGTACTATTTTTTCTCCAATCATGTTGTGCCTGGCACTACTTATTCTGCGAGTAGTCTTTCGTCGGCTTTCTCTCAACCCAGTTCATTGTTATCTGCCTCATCTTATCAGACGTTTTGCTAATGGCCTACACGTGTACCAGGTTAGGGAGTTAATCACCCACCTATCATGTTGCTGATATCAATTTACTTTGTTCTTATGCCCTTCTTTTCGTTGAGTTTATTTTACTCTGACTTCTATCAATCGCCTCGTTAATAGGCTACACGTGTACCCGCTGACCCACCTCTTTCATCAGGGTTAGGGTGGTAATAATCCATCTTGCACGTAAAATCAGTATTTTTTGTCTCTCTGTCAGTCTTTCATGGAATTAATATGATTTGTTTTGCTAATTTTACTTGCCATCGATCTCTTATTAGCTATTTTGCGAATGCCCTCCATGTGTACCAGACAACTCACCCTTTTTTTTTTAATGAGGGCTAGGGAGATATTGATCCACCTATCTTGTTCCATATCAGTTTACCTGGACTCTATTTAACAAATCTAAGTGCTTTCTTCCGTTATTTACCTCGTGTTTAATCATTGTTGAGAATATAGTGGTAACCTTTAAATAATTGACTCATCTGTCTTGTTTTTTATATCATTTGACTTCATTCCTATGCTCACTCTTATGTTGGATTTATTTTTATTTGTCTTCAGTCAGTTGTTTCTCTGATGACTTACACCTGTACAGTCAAATCACCTCTTTTATCAAGATTAGAAAGATAATGATCCTTCTGTCGTGTCTCTGATATTAATTCTCTTCTCTTTCTACCTGTCTCTTTCGTCGTCTTTACCTCTAGGCGAACCATCTTTATCTTCCTCTTCTTTTTATCAGTCGTGTTGCAAATGATCAGTACGTGTACTAGTCAGCCGACCTATTTTTATCAGTACTGAGGTGGAACGATAATTAACCTAGCACTCCTGTTTTTTATATCAGTTTCCTTATTCTTTTTTTCTTTATCAATAACATACCAAGCATCATCATCATCATCAGTACTAGTCATCATCATCATTATCATCATCAGTGTTTTCATCTCCATCGTCATAGCCATCTTCGTCACCACCATTCAGTCCACTGGAAGAAAAAGGCCTCTCCCATCATTCTCTCCTCTAACGTATCTAATATAGTTATCTGATTTAACCCAGCCCTGAATGTTTGCGAATTTCATCTGCCCATCCATATCTCAGCCTGCCTCTTCCTCCCACTCTATCTCTGGGTCACCACTCCGTTACCCTGACTGCCCATCCATTATCCACCCTCCCAACCACATCATCTAACAGCAGCGTCCCTAAAATTATTTCCCCTTGTTCGTGTGCCCATTCCGTCTCTGTGTTTATCCCCATCGACGCTCATGCCTTCCCTTGCAACAGCGTCCGTAAAATCAGCTTCCTTTGTCCCCCAGCTCTCTCCTTCGGCTCTCTCCTTGCAAATATTCAGGTGTGGTCGAAACACAGACTCGAAACCGTATCCAAACCTAATGAGATCTTGCTAAACGGTTTGGAGACTCCTTTCATCGACTTGGAACCTCTAAAATATAAGGAATGGTGAAGCACTTTACACTTTCTTAAACTTTTCACCCCTTCTGCGTCTCGCGTTTTTCTGAGAGCTACTTGCACTTTACACTTTCTTAAACTTTTCACCCCTTCTGCGTCTCGCGTTTTTCTGAGAGTTACTTATACTTATTTGAGAGAGGTCTGGCATGTTTCTTGACCAAAGATAATTTTCTGGTCATAGATATGATGCCTCTGGGGGGAATGACGGACATGCCCCCCAAAATGTAGAGGCATTGACAAAACAGGAGAATTTTTTGGCCTTGCTGAATATGCCCTAGTTAACCATTGAACCTGACATCCTGTTTGTGAGTCAGGGCAGGAAACCGATATCTTGGCACAGTTCGAGAGAGGCAATGTAGCTTTTGACCGCAACTGTACACGCCTTAGCGCAGAATCTATACACGTCTTGCCGTACCCGGTCATTACCTGTTTTGTGGTTCCGACACGATCACTTGATATCCTGTGTGTGTGTGTGTGTGTGTGTGTGTGTGTGTGTGTGTGTGTGTGAGAGAGAGAGAGAGAGAGAGAGAGAGAGAGAGAGAGAGAGAGAGAGAGAGAGAGAGAGACAAATCCTTTAACACAGCTTGGAGAGACAAAGAACTTAATGACAACCAAGGCATAGTTACTGTCAATAGTCCTTTTACACAATATATAACTTGAATACAACGAAAAAAACGAACTAAATATTGCTACACGATCAAAAATCCAAGCAGTGAGGAATTGTTGGCATCTTTTTCCACTGTTTATGTGCCTCGGACGTTTGAAAGGATTACTGACCTCATCCATATATGGATAATCACTTCCTTCCTTCCACGACTTCTAACACCAATTCGTTATCTGCATGTCAGGCCGGAAAAACAGTACACTGACACACACACCTTTACAAACGCAACACGATCCAACTATCATAACCCTGGGCCCTGTTTTCCTCGTTTCTAAATCCATTCCTGCCTTGGGTTCACCTTCTTGATGTACGTGCATTGCCCAGTTCTCACCTGCTTCTACGGCTGTTGACGCTCTCAGTTCCAAGGGGGGTACAACGGAATTACTGACAACGACTTCCCATACCTTAACACAGGTTCAGCGTAGGTCTGCCATGGTTACTGACACAAGTCACTTAGTCTTTGTTTGGGTGTCAGCACAGGAAACCAGCCCAATAACACTTTTTTTCTTTTTTTCCTCCCTGATAACCCCACCGCTGACAGAAGCACCGTGCCTGCCGCTAGAATCCATTTTGATCCCCCTGCGAGTGTCCGTGTTTTGGTTAGCGTGGGTTAAGGTTCCTCGCACGGCGTGGACTGATTACATTTCCATTCTGTAAGAGTCATGAACGTCCATTTGACCGTGTGTTACAGTTTAAGGGGATTAGGGCAAAATCTTACGGAAGCTTACAACGCAGGCTTCCTAGCATATTTCCGATAGGGATTTATTTTGTATATTACACACTAGTGATTGTAACTTTGTGTGTGTGTGTGTGTGTGTGTGTGTGTGTGTGTGTGTGTGTGTGTGTGTGTGTGTGTGTGTGTGTGTGTGTAAAGACATATATACGGTACATATTAAAGAATCAATAACTTACGTTTTTTCTGCGAGTGTACCATTTATCTCAACACACTCAGCTCCCTGACTTATATGAGCGACCACATCTCGCAACACTAATATTCTCTGCCACCCGACCTTTCTCCCTCATAAGAGAGTTTGCTTAACCACATTCAGGGAGTCTCATTCATAAATTCAAAAGTGGAGATAAACTTAGTACTTACCGCAAATTCCATTGTTCTTACTCCATCTTGTACACTGACCTCAGCCCCCTTGCTTAAACTGTGAATCGAATTCCACATAAGGCGGTAAACTGTCCTCCGTTACAAGTGGATACAATGAAAGTTAATATTGATGCTCTTTTCTTAAGTCCAAATGCTGATAAACTTCGTACTTACAGCAAATCCCTTTATCTGGCCCCTCATGTATGTAACGATTCCAATACCACATAAGTCTGGCAAATCCCCCTTGTTAGACTTGGATGCAGTGAATGTTAAAAGCGATATTCTTTTCATAAATTCCAGACTATAGATAAGCCTCATACTTACAGCAGATCCCTTTAGTTGGACCATCATCTATACAAGGATTGGAATTCCAAATATGACAGTAAATTGTCTTATATTAGAATTGGATGCATTGAGAGTTAACAGCGATGCTCCATTCATAAGTTTAGAACTGCAGTTAAATTCTATACTTACAGTAAATCTCTTTAGTCAGTACACCATCCATACAAGAATTCCAATCCCACATAAAGTCGACAAATCGTCCTCTATTAGAACTAGTTGCACAGAGTCAACACTGATACTCTGTCCATAAATTTACAACTGAAGTTAATATACACTGAAATAAACTTGATACTTACAACAAATTCCCATCAGAAGGAGCATCATCTGTACAACACTTCGAAGCCCCACATAAAGGCGATAACTCTTGCTCCATTAAAAGTGGCTGCAATAGAAGGTAACATAATCCCAGTTTAGCGCCGTACTTACCCTGCTATACCTGTTCGCGCACCCACACCCTTCCCCTAAACACCCCCCACCCCAGCCCCTCACCCCCCGAATCCCCAACTCATCCATCAATCAGAGGGACACTGCGCAAATCAGGTGTACATATTCTTCTGTCATTTAAAGAATTTCTGATCTCCCTTTCTCCCTTCTACATCTCACCCCCTCTTTGTCACTTCCCCCCCTCCCTCTCTGCCACCCTCGTCGCTGCACACAATTTTCTTCGTTTACTCCCAAACTCCCACATGCTACTACCCACATTGACATTCTATATCTTCATAACTCAAGCACTGTTTTTAACTACCTTAGTAACTCAACCCTCTCCCCCTTCCTCCTCCCATACCCACTTACTCTTTCATCCCTCTTCCTCCCTTCACAAAACCACATACATTAATCTTTAGTTACTTGGGCACTACATTCCTCTTCCCTAACCCATTGCCCAACACACATCACCGTCCCTCTCCCTTCTCCCTCTCCTCCCCACTCCCTGTCCTTCTCCCCACTCTCTTCCCTTCTCTTCCATCCTTCTCCATGTTCCACATCCTTCTAGCCCCCACATCCCTCTTTCTCCAACTCCCCATCTCTCATCCTCCCTCTCCATCACCTCTCGCTCTCCACACTCCCTCTCCTTCGCCATCCATCTTCATCTTCTCAAAGCTTCAAGCCATGACACCCCCCCCCTCTCTCCTTCCAGCTCCTTATCCATCTCCATCCTCCTTTACCTATCTCCCTCAGTTCCCCCCCCCCATCTTTTTCTCTCCCTCCTTACCCATCCCTTTCCCTGCTCTTCTTGCCTTCCACTCCTCCACTCTTCCCGTCCACTCCTCTCATCCACTCTCACTCAAGCACATATCACACCATCGAGCGCAATTTTTAAATTTAATTTCCCGGTCTTTTTTACATTTTTTTTTTTGCAACTTTTGTAATTTTTTTTTTGTTCATGCATTAATCTCAGCTGAATAAAATCATCTGGCTTTAGCTGTAACAAAATAGTAGAGTTGTCAGTACCATGAGAAGGTAGACACCCGTAAATACGCTCCCTGATTTCCATTTGGCTTTCCCGAATATAAATAAAACCGCACACCTACCCCGCTTACTATGAATTTACAAAAGTGACAAGATGCAAAGATACGCAAATTGGCTTCAACGAATGGACATCACGAAGGCGCCGCTTGTTTTCTTGACAGGAGAGAAAATAAGAAAACAGTGAAATCTTGAAAGCTGTTTAGATGTGTGTGGGAGGAGGGGTGAAGTGTGTGTGTGTGTGTGTGTGTGTGTGTGTGTGTGGTGATAAATGTCGTTAATTAATAGTGGTGTCTGTCTTGGAATTTCCTTAACAAGATGAATTAGTGATGAGAGCCTGTTTTTCACACACACACACACACACACACACACACACACACACACACACACACACACACACACACACACACACACACACACACACACACACACACACACACACACGCTCGCTGGTGCAGTGGTAACGTTCTCGCTTGCCAACTGGTGGACGGGAGTTCGCGCCTCGCTCAGGTTGCGAAAAGTTTCACTGACGAAGTGGGTGGTTACTGTCCCCCTTGAGCAAGGGGACGGGTGTGTGCGTGTGTGAAGGTCACAGCCTTGCCCTTAGATCGGACTATATGAGCTCTCAGCTCCCTTCCGGGAGGGTAAAAGCTGACGATCACGACCATCAAGTGATCCTGACCGACCCGGTAATTACACACACACACACACACACACACACACACACACACACACACACACACACACACACACACACACACACACACACACACACTTATTACACAGCTTTCAATATTTCACCATTTTCTTTTTCTTTTTTTACTGCCAATGTTTTTTATGTATATTAATAGGAAGAAAATACTATGCTAAGGAAGAAACGCCACGATAATTTCCTGTACCAACGAGAACACGAATAATTATGCGCATGTCAGACTTAATTTTCTTCTCAAAGTCTCTCCATAGCTGAATTCTGTCGTCTTAAGATAGCAAAAGTCAAGTGAAAGTAAACAACGAGAAGGATGGGGAAAATGCCACGAGAAATTCCCACGCCTACATATTTCAAATTCCGAGATAAATCATTAAGAAGGAAGAGACCACGAAGAGTTAGGATGCCAAGGAGAAGAACACGACTTATTATGCTCATCTCGAACTTCTTATTTTTTCGTTTTTTTTTTCTTGTTATCTTTTTTTACCGCTTGACATGAGGTTGGCGCCTGTATCAGGGAAGACGGCCGTAAAAGCTGCCTAATTGCCGGGTGATCAGTGACCCCCTCCTGAATGCCGATCAAGCAGGTTGGACCGCCGCCATCCAGGTAAGTACAGGTGATTAACTGTTAACCATTTCAAGCAGAGGACGTCTTTTTATCCTGTTTCATTTTATTTAATTATTCACTTTTTTATTATTTACGTATTTATTTATCTTATTGCTGTTTCCAAGCGATTATGGCGCTGACTAGGGGCCTACACGTGGTGGCACTGTTTACCCTGGGTGGAACGATGCATCTGTGGCGTCCGTCCAAGAGACAAACCTCATATTTCCTTGCACCTCACTCTGGGGAAGGACCCCAGCCCGACCCTGGCGAGTCACTGTATACCACAAAGGGACACCGATTCCCTACACGATTACATACTGGACTGTACCTGTAGGACGACCCCACAGAAGTAGTTGTTTACCTGTGATCGACGGGTCTGCTCCTCCAGGCAGGCGGGTAGAGCAACAGCAACAACAACCAGACTAACCCTTTCAACACGAGGGCTTATTTTTACCTTACTGCTACCTCTGGGTGATTTTATTTAGCTCAGGAGGGCTTCTCGAACTAGAGGGGTTAGATGTATCCTCACTTAGTCCCCTCATTAGTGAAGCAAAATCGGTAAATAAAGTTTTTGTGGGACGGATACTAATATAAAAATGAAGCAAACGAGGTGAAGGGGTTGGGCGACTACTCAAACAGCAGGGATTAGATATAGCCTCATTAACCCCTCATGAGAAGGGTAATTTCCTGATCTGAATATAATCACATGGAAGAAGCAAAATTCAAGTAAGCATAACGCCAAGGAGTTAAGAAGCTCCGTAGCACCTCTTCCTTACCCCCTTATTTTTTTATTTTTGTATGTGACGTGTTAATATTTACTCTGATAATTATACATTCTTGGTCGACATTAGAGGAAACTTCATAGCATTTCTTCCTTAGCGAGTTATTTTGCATACCGTACTACACAGAAATATTCCTTTGTATGGTTTTGATTGTTTGATATCGACATAATTTGTTTTGGTACCACACAAGAGGATGTCATATATGTAAATTGCAGACTAAATCGCTGAGGAAGTGTCTCTACAAAATTGCTAATGCCAAAAAAGAAAATATTTAGTTGTAATATGCAAATTAAATCGCTTAGGAGAAGGTGTTGACACTGGTAACCCAGTGAATAAATTAGCTCACGAGAGATGAAGAAAATTATTACCCACGTATTCTCTGCGTGTCGTAATGCGCTGTGAATGCTCATCGATTTATTACTTGGAATGAAGTTCTGCTTTCTAACTTTCCCAAAAAATATCCTTTAAGCATTGCACCCATCAATGGTTCTCTGATGTGTGTGTGTGTGTGTATGTGTGTGTGTGTGTGTGTGTGTGTGTGTGTGTGTGTGTAATTCACCGGGTCGGTCAGGATCACTTGATGGTCGTGATCGTCAGCTTTTACCCTCCCGGAAGGGAGCTGAGAGCTCATGTAGTCCGATCTAAGGGCAAGGCTGTGACCTTCACACACGCACACACCCGTCCCCTTGCTCAATGGGGACAGTAACCACCCACTTCGTCAGTGAAATTTTTCGCAACCTGAGCGAGGCGCGAACTCCCGTCCACCAGTTGGCAAGCGAGAACGTTACCACTGCACCAGCGAGCGGTGTGTGTGTGTGTGTGTGTGTGTGTGTGTGTGTGTGTGTGTGTGTGTGTGTGTGTGTGTGTGTGTGTATTTTCATGCATGGTCTACAGTCAGAAGGCTTGGAGTGAGAGAGCCTTCTGTTGTATTATTTTGTTAGCATAAGGGCAGGATCATTTATTTCTGTGTATTGTATGGTGTATGATCTCTCTCTCTCTCTCTCTCTCTCTCTCTCTCTCTCTCTCACACACACACACACACACTGCAGCGATAAATCACCATTGATAGTGTCACCATTTGTCTTGCCAGCCGCACACCGCCCTTGCTCCTGTTCTTGATCCTCTTCTGCCTACTTTTACCTGTGAGGGAACTTCTTTTACCTTGTTCTTGTTACCTGTAGACGATTTTATGCGGATTTTGATGGACCTCTGGTACTGATGAGGTTTATGAAGACTGTACTGTATCTAACTCTCCAGCTTGATACATCTCTCCTATCATGAAGGAAAGCATCTAGATATGGGAAAAAATTAAGCTAGAAAATCATCAACTTGATCTATAAATTTATCTCACACACCCCGTCACGTATCGTTTTTAATGTTCCTCCTCCTCCTTCTCCTCCTCCTCCTCCTCCTCCTCCTCCTCCTCCTTCTCTGGTTACTCGTCTTTATATCCTCATTCTTCCCTGCCAGCCAGCCAATTGTTATGCATATATTTTTTTCCCTCTGCTTATCATCCTCCCTCCTTCTCACTTCCTCTTCTTATTTTTCCCTTTTCTTTCTTCTCCTTCTTCTCCTGCTTCTGATAATTTGTCCTTGCCAACACTTCATTTCCATTCATTAATATTGCCTTCCCTCTTTGTCTTCTTTCTTCATCATCTCCTCCTCCTCCTCCTCCTTCGTTCGGCAACCCTACTACTGTATCAGTATTCTTTTCGTCCTCCACTCCCACTTCTTTCTCCTCTTCCCCTTCTTTTCCTTGGTGCTTCTGCTTATCACGTTCCAGCCATCGTTATCGTTATTCCCATTCGTCTCCTTCTCCTCCTCCTTCTCCTCTTTCTCCTCCCTCTCCTAACCCCTGTCCCCATCCCCCGCCTGACCCTTTGCTTCCTTGTGTTGGCCACTGATCCTGCCCATTACGTCTTCCTTAACACTTGGATTACACTCCTGAATCACTTGTATGGTTTGTATGGAAGGATTTAACTCTCTCTCTCTCTCTCTCTCTCTCCCTCCATGAATTTATGAGACGGGAATACGC
The DNA here is from genome assembly GCF_032717465.1 of Coenobita brevimanus. NCBI lineage: Eukaryota > Metazoa > Arthropoda > Malacostraca > Decapoda > Coenobitidae > Coenobita > Coenobita brevimanus. The sequence goes on from NC_136977.1 coordinate 38,335,360, forward strand.
AAAAACATTCAAAGTACAGTATATCACGTTACCTTTTTTTCTAACGCAGGTTGTATATATAAATCTATATGATTTTGTACAGATTAATGAGAGAAAATTATGTTGCTAATTTTGCCCATCAGATATAGCGAAACACGGAAGGAAGTGTTTATGAGCTGTGTGGAAAATTGATAATGGCCTTTTATGTATGCTGGTCTGGCTTGCTTCAATTGCTGCGTGGGTAATTGTGCTCCATTCATGTTACTGGGAGGGAATGTTACTGCTCCCTGGCACGAAACTATACTGTCAACTTCATCGTCTTCGTTCATCGCCTTGATCAGCGTAGGCATCATTATCGTCATTATTAGTATCAACAACACCGTCATCAATAGCGCCATCAATATCATCATCATCAGTACCATCACTATCATCGTCATCATCGTTACTATCATCACTGTCATCACACCATCAGTATCATCGCCATCTTGACATCATCACTATCATCACAGCATCACTATCACCATTGTTGTCGTCATCTTATGTCAGCATTTTACCATATCAGTGAGGTAGATAACATGATCAAGATAGAAAATAGAAAGCACAAAAGTAGGAGAAGCTATCAACAGAAAGCCCAATGAAAAAGATCGCTAAAAGTATTCTGTAGCGTTTATTAAAGTTACATATTATACTAAAATATAAATACGGCAGTTTGTTGAATTATGTAGTTAAATTAAAGTTATATATTGGAAGATTTACGGGAAAACACACACAAAGCTTCGACTCTGTATACCCGACATTGAAATGTTAATGTATCCGATATCGGCAACACCAGGCTATTCTAAAACCCATCCGAGACACGCAAGCGAAAATATCCATGACTGGCGCGTTTACCCAAGCTGTTTACACCCCTGCTACATTTGGGCGAGTGAATCTGTTTATGCTTTTACGTAAACACTAAGGCTGGCCTGCTAATCGTAAGCACACCTTGTCATTTCAACTCACTTCACTTCATCTCTTGTTCGAGGCCTTGAAATCCTTGACACGCTTTCCAATAGAGTGGTCCATCGTTATCTCTTGTGTGACGCATTATAGAGCAGATCTCAATCCTGATGGTGATGATACTGCTTCAAAATCTTTCGCGATCTGCTAAATCCTTATTAAATGACCCCTCTCTTCCCCTCCCCCTTTTTTCCCTGTGTCAGTGACCGTTTTTCCCTATATTCGTGGTAATGTTCCTTGATAACGTCTTCCGACAGAGTGATCTTGGGATGTGCTTAGTCTCACGCATCATTTCTGGACCCCGAGAGCAGATATTAGGAGGAGTATTTTTAACTTTTTTTTTTTTTTTTTTACGATAAAGGAGATTCAATAGATTTTTAGAAATGGCGTCAAAAAGGTAAACTAAAATGGTCATCGCTTGGAGTCAAGATGTTATATAAAGGAAGCTTTTTTTTTTTTTTTTTTTTTACAGATGAACATAGGAAGGAAAAAGAAACTGAATATAGGAAAACAAGCCAAATGCCAGAGTACAAGTGTACTCCATTCACGGAAAAAAGAAAAATCTCTAACAGTTTGATTTGAACTGTTTTGGGTCAAAGTCTCGAGAGGAAGGCTACTAAACTGGTGAAGCGATTTCCAAAGAGAAGCCGTTCGGTAATAAGGGAATTTTGATAGAAGACAGTTCATTAATTTTCCTTCGTCTCTACCAGATTTTCTCATCTTTTTCATGTCCTGTTTGGGTTCTGTTGTTTATATTTCTTTTTCATGTTTTCAGGCAGAGTGGTTCCTTCTTGTCCCCGGCGCTGGCATCACCTTGAGAGCCGAAGAGCAGGTTAGCGAAAAGCATGTTTATTATTATTATTATTATTATTATTATTTCGTAAGTAGCATTGCCTCTCAGTATTTACAGCTTCACTGCGATGATGTATTTCTACATTTCCTCTCCCCTATCCATCTCTTTCCACCTCCCTCACCTTCCTTCCACCTCCTTCACCCCTTTCCACCTCCCTCACTTCTTCCGCCTTCACCTCCTTTCACCTCCGCCACCTCCTTCCACTTCCCTCTCCTCCTTCCACCTCCCTCACCTTCCACCTTCACCTCCTTCCACTCCCCTCACCTTCTTCCGCCTCCTTCACCTTTCATCTCACTCATCTTCTTTCACTTCCCTCACCTTTCACCTCCTTCACCTTCCACCTTCGCCTCTTTCCACCTTCACCTCTTTCCACCACCCTCACCTTCTTTCACCTCCTTCACCTCCTTCTGCCTCCCTCTCCTCACCACCACCTCTCATTTCTGCTCAACTCTCTCTTCATTTCCTATCCTTGTCCCCCCCGTATCTCACCACTAATCTCTCAACCCCCCAAGCCATCCCTCACTCCCTGTCACCCCGAGTCACCTTCCATGCATTCAGTGGGTGCCAGGGTCGTCTCAAGCCACCCCTGCCACGACCCTCACCCCTGGCGTGCCCTTGAAGACAATGGCCAATAAAGCAAGATTACTTGGAGTCACCGCGGAGGAATTCAAACGTCACGCATTATCGATGAGGAGGGGCGTCTTCCAGGGGCGTCTCACACACACACGCACACACACACACACACACACACACACACACACACACACACACACACACACACACACACACACACACCGTACTTCCGACACTCATAGAACAGGTTTTCTTGCTCTCCAGGTCCAGGGTTTTGCTTTTCTCTCCTTATGGGTGACTGGTGGACGCATCCGGGGGTCGTGTGGTTGATTAGTGGATGAGGCAGCTGGCATTCTCTAAGTATCACGTGATGCATTCTATCTGGAAGTGTTTATTATCAGAACTTATTAATCATAGGAAATGATTTTACTGATAATGATTCTGTATAATTTTTACTAACCCACTTCAGTTAACTTCTTTATTTTTAGTCAGACGGTTTTCTTCAGCTGAAAACCCTCTTCTTTCAGGGTTGCGGCTTATTTAATTAAGCCTTTCAGATGATAGGTGCTTCCATTACTTGAATTAAATTGTTTGGAGATAATCGAAATAAAGCATCTAATTGGGTACCTACCATCTAGAGGAATTAAGTTAGGAAAAAGAGGTAGATTGTGTACGAGATGGAGAAATGCTTGACTGCAGTCCTGTTTGTCTTAGATTGGCTGTCTTCTCTCTTTGGCTGTCTGCATATGAGTAACTTTATCTGCAGGACTGTCTGCTCACCTGTCTGTGCATCGCCTGTCTGTAAATCCGTTTGTTTGCCTGTCTTTCTTTATCTCACCTTAACCTGTCCTATCACTCCGGTACGGCCTGTGGACCCTCCAGGGAAACGTCGTCTGTGGCATTTTGGAGCCGCGGACTGGGAGGCCCTCAGGCAGTACTTCTTTGATTTTCCCTGGAATGATTATTGCTTCCATGGCCGTGAGCCATCTGAGTGTGCCTTGCGCATTACGGAGGTTATTCTCTCGGGCATGAAAGCATACATTCCTTTCTCATATCCTTTGACTAACGCAAGAAAGCCTTGGTTTAATCACGCTAGTTCTAATGCTGTCCGCAACAAGGAGAGGGCCTACAAAAGGTACCGGAGCCAACCCACCCCTGAATCACATCATCTTTACGTTTCTGCCCGGAATCGTGCTAAGTCTGTTCTTCGCTCTGCTAAAAATAATTTCATCCATACTAAATCCTCTCAACTCTCCAACTCGAATTCTTCCCGCTCCTTCTGGCACCTTGCCAAAAACCTTTCTAACAACTTTACCTCATCATCCTTCCCTCCTCTTTTCTACTTTGATGGTTCTGTAGCTATTTCTTCTACTGAGAAAGCAGATCTCTTCGCACAGACACTCTCCTCCAATTCCACCTTAGACGATTCCAGTGCTGTTCCTCCATCACTTCCCCCCTCTGACATCCTCATGGCTGACATTAAAATTTCTTCAACTGATGTATTTTCTGCCATCACTGGCCTCAGTACTAACAAGGCATATGGGCCTGATGGAGTCCCTCCTGTTGTTCTCAAGAACTGTGCTTCTGTGCTTACACCCTGCCTAGGCAAACTCTTTCGCCTTTGTCTGTCAACTTGTACCTTTCCTTCTTGCTGGAAGCTTGCTCTCATTCAGCCAGTCCCAAAGAAGGGTGACCACTCCCAACCCTCCAACTGTCGTCCAATTGTTTAACGTCCTGTATTTCAAAAGTTTTCGAATCAATTCTCAATAGAAAAATTTTAAGGCATCTTTCCTATCACAACCCTCTTTCCGATCGTCAGTACGGGTTCCGTCAGGGACGCTCCACTGGCGATCCTCTCACCTACCTTTCAGACTCCTGGTCATCCTCCTTTCGGGACTTTGGCGAAAGCTTTGCCATTGCACTCGACATCTCTAAGGGTTTCGATTGAGTCTGGCATAAATCTTTAATTTCCAAAGTGCCCTCCTACGGTTTCTATCCTTCTATCTGTGCCTTCATTGCTAGCTTCCTTTCTGGTCGTCCTATAGCCGCTGTTGTAGACGGCCATCGTTCTTCTCCTAGATCTATCAACAGTGGTGTTCCTCAGGGCTCTGTCCTTTTTTTTTTTTTTCTTTTTTTTTTTTGTCTGACTCTGGGCATAGGCTTCACAGCCTGCTATCAAGGCCCAGCAGTCCTCCTACATACCATACACCTCTACATGTCACCACTTTGGCGCTAACACCCACCGTCCATATTGAACACATGCTAGGACTGTCTCATACAGGACTGGTGTATTTTGTATTAGCGAGGGTATTTTAACGACATGTCGGCGGGTCTTCTAGTAGATCAGTAAAGTCTGATTTAATGAAATTCACATCCTTAAACTGTTCCCTGCCCCAGCCGGGATTCGAACCTGGGTCCGTTAGGACTGCAGGCCACCTCCCTACCGATTGAGCCACCGCCTCCCCAACTCTCTTCCTTTTATTCATCAATGATCTTCTAAGCTGTACATCTAACCCTATCCACTCATACGCTGATGACTCCACCCTTCACCTTTCCATTCGATTCCCGCAAAGTCCATCTCAACAGTTACTTCAACAAACAAGGGATGAGGCTATGGCACACCTAATGTCTGACTTGCCTCGTATCTCTGACTGGGGTAAAAATAATCTGATTGTTTTTAATACATCTAAGACTCAGTTCTTACACCAATCAACACGACAAAATCTTCCACAGGTATACCCATTAATGTTTAATAATATTCAGCTTAATCCTGCATCATCCTTGAACATGCTTGGGGTTTCATTTACTCGGGACTTATCTTGGAAAGATCATATTACATCTCTTGCAAAATCTGCTTCCAAGAGATTGGGTGTGCTAAGCCGACTCCTCTCTTTTTTACCCCTGCACAATTTTTGACTCTATACAGGGGTTTTATCCTCCCCTGTGTGGAATACAACTCTCATGTGTGGGGAGACTCCCCACATACAGCTCTTCTCAATAGGGTGGAGTCAAAGGCTTTTCGTCTCATTAACTCTCCTCCTTTTACTGACTCCCTTCAACCTCTGTCCCTTCGCCGCACTGTTGCATCTTTATCTCTTTTCTATGGCTACTTTAATGGTCACTGCTCCTCTGAACTGTCTGCTTGAATTCCTCCACCTCTACGACGGGCGCGTAGCACCCGTCTGGCAGCAAACTCTCATCCCTTTTCTGTCCAACTCTCTAATGCAAGAGTTAACCGTTACTCCCAGTCTTTCATTTATGCAGCAGGTCAACTCTGGAACTGTCTACCTCTGTCTGTATTTCCTGCTGCCTATGATCTCCAGTCTTTCAAACGCAGTGTGTCCAGGCATCTCAAAATAATCGGATCTTGAATTTGGTTCTCTATTGTATTTTGTATTTCTATTGGAGGGAACTGTTACTGGGGGCTCATGGCCTTTGATTCCTTCTTCCTCGCATAAAAAAAAAAAAAATAAGTATCAGCATAACTACCTACCTACCGACTTTCTTACTTTCCTACCTACCGACCTTCTTGACTGTCTTTCTGTCTCTCTATCTATCCATCTCTCTGTCTTATCAGTCCATTTATCTGTTTACATCTTTAAATGCATAACTCTTCACGTATCGGTTGAAGAGTCACACTATCGTGACAATGAAATAGGATACAAAAACCCACACTGGCAGACGAAAAAAAGATGTATTCCAAACAGTTTCGGCGACAGCTGTCGCCCTCTTCAGTGGATCTACAGACCAAGAGTGGTACATACAAATGCCGAGAAGCTGCTTATATGCAGGGTGAGGATACGTTTTCCCAACCACACCTGATGTGACCTCACCTGACTCTCCCTCTACTCTGTCCACGACCTGAGTGAGGGATTACAAGGGGCGGCAGGGACCTTGCCACTAATCCTCTCATCACTGGATCTAATTTATACATTCCTTCACCATGGTTAAAATTATTATATCTCTCTATACATACAGCTTCCACAATCCTACGTTTCTTATAGTTACTACATTTGTACAATATTTGGCTAGAATTCCAGTCGATTCTATGGTCGTTTTCCGAAGAGTGAACGTACACTGCGTTATTTATGTTCCCTATCTTACAAGCATACTTGTGTTCCTTAATGCGAGTGTCCAAATCCCTTCCCGTTTCACCAACATAAACCAAATCACAGTCTCTACATGGAATTTTGTATACCCCTGCAGTTTTGTTACTAATTGGTTTATTCTTTACCATCATTGATCTTAAGGTGGAAGTATATCTAAATGCAATGTTTACATCCAAATCATGACTCACAGACTTCACCAAGCTAAGATTTGACACATACGGAACCGTGATGTATGCCTTATTTTGCCGACTTTGTGGCGTTGATCTAGGTACAAAAAAGGCTTTTCTGGCTTTAAAATACGCTTGCCTTATAAACCAACTGGGATATTTTAGATCTAAAAATATTTTCCATATCTTGGCGTTTTCCGTATCCAGATGTTGGGGACTACTAATTCTGAGTGCTCTAAGGAACATAGAAGAAATAACTGACATTTTAGTGGAACTGTGGTGATATGAATAATAATGTATATACAAATTGCACTGGGTCGGTTTCCTGTATACAGAAAAGCTAAGTGTCCCAAGTTCATCCCTGTGCACAAATACATCTAAAAATGGAAGGGAACCATTATTTTCCCATTCAACTTTAAATTTAATCGAGGGAACCAGTGCATTTAATTTTGATGCCACTACTTACGAAAAACTTGTGTCATCCCCTCTCAAGAGGTTATCCACAGACTTTAATAAGAAAGTCAAAAGCCTTTTAAAGGATGTGCCAAACATTGATGCAAGTAAGTTCACTCAAATTAATCCAAAATTACCTTACATTTATGGGTTACCAAAGACCCATAAACCACAGATTCCCCTTCGTCCTATCATCTCACAGTGTGGCTCATTCACTTACAAACTTTCAAAATTTCTAGCGAACAAATTAGCACCATTGGTTGGCACATACTCTAAATCCCATGTCCAAAACTCTACTGATTTTATTGATAAGATTAAGTCTCTCAGTTTCTCCAGTGGCAGGTTGGTCAGTTTTGATGTAGACTCGCTTTTTACTAAAGTCCCTATTGAAGATGTAATTAGTTTCTTGGAAGAAAAATTACCTAATTGTAACATTGATCTCGGCATGCCACATGATGTCTTTCTCCAACTTATTAGCCTTTGTGTGCAGTGTAATGCATTTTCTTTTGGTGATCAGTTTTTCATGCAAAAGTTTGGTATGGGTATGGGCTCGCCCCTCTCTCCAATTCTTAGTAACCTGTACATGGAACATTTTGAATCCAACCTTCTTACCACCATATCTCCTCAAAATTTAATTTGGTATAGGTATGTTGATGATGTGTTTTCATTTTGGCCAGACGTATACGCTAACTTTGACGAGTTTCTTACAAAATTAAATGCACTGGTTCCCTCGATTAAATTTAAAGTTGAATGGGAAAATAATGGTTCCCTTCCATTTTTAGATGTATTTGTGCACAGGGATGAACTTGGGACACTTAGCTTTTCTGTATACAGGAAACCGACCCAGTGCAATTTGTATATACATTATTATTCATATCACCACAGTTCCACTAAAATGTCAGTTATTTCTTCTATGTTCCTTAGAGCACTCAGAATTAGTAGTCCCCAACATCTGGATACGGAAAACGCCAAGATATGGAAAATATTTTTAGATCTAAAATATCCCAGTTGGTTTATAAGGCAAGCGTATTTTAAAGCCAGAAAAGCCTTTTTTGTACCTAGATCAACGCCACAAAGTCGGCAAAATAAGGCATACATCACGGTTCCGTATGTGTCAAATCTTAGCTTGGTGAAGTCTGTGAGTCATGATTTGGATGTAAACATTGCATTTAGATATACTTCCACCTTAAGATCAATGCTGGTAAAGAATAAACCAATTAGTAACAAAACTGCAGGGGTATACAAAATTCCATGTAGAGACTGTGATTTGGTTTATGTTGGTGAAACGGGAAGGGATTTGGACACTCGCATTAAGGAACACAAGTATGCTTGTAAGATAGGGAACATAAATAACGCAGTGTACGTTCACTCTTCGGAAAACGACCATAGAATCGACTGGAATTCTAGCCAAATATTGTACAAATGTAGTAACTATAAGAAACGTAGGATTGTGGAAGCTGTATGTATAGAGAGATATAATAATTTTAACCATGGTGAAGGAATGTATAAATTAGATCCAGTGATGAGAGGATTAGTGGCAAGGTCCCTGCCGCCCCTTGTAATCCCTCACTCAGGTCGTGGACAGAGTAGAGGGAGAGTCAGGTGAGGTCACATCAGGTGTGGTTGGGAAAACGTATCCTCACCCTGCATATAAGCAGCTTCTCGGCATTTGTATGTACCACTCTTGGTCTGTAGATCCACTGAAGAGGGCGACAGCTGTCGCCGAAACTGTTTGGAATACATCTTTTTTTCGTCTGCCAGTGTGGGTTTTTGTATCCTATCTTCACGTATCCTTGTGTCTATCAGCCCGTTTGTTTATCAGTAAGTTTGTCTATTTATCTGTCTGTCTTATTATACAGGTGTTCATCTATATATAGCCATATCTGCTTCCTTGCCTGTCAAAGAACCATAAGAGATAAATACTTAACTATACTCATCCTACCTTCCCTTATGTGTGTAAATCTATCAGTCTATACTTTTCTGAATATTTGTCTGTCTATCGATCCACCTGTTCTTCTGTCTGTCTGTCAGTTGATCTCTCTCCATATCTGTTATTTTTTACCTGTCTCTGTCTATCGTTATATATCTCGACTCATCAGTAAGGTATCTAAGTCTGTCCTATCTATCTAGCTAGCTGTCTATTATTAATCTGTTTAGCCGTATCTGTTTATCTGTATCTATATACCTGCCTCCTACCAGATGCTATATCCTAACATCACGTCCGACATATTTGTCTTTATCTGTCCGTCTATTTCTTCATCCATCTCTTACTAAATTCCCGCATCCCGTTCAACGTTACATCTGTAATAGGACTCTACCTCTCCCTCCCCTCCACTCCACATCCTGTCTCCCTCCCCTCCCCTCCACTCCACATCCTGTCTCCCTCCCCTCCCCTCCACTCCACATCCTGTCTCCCTCTCCTCCCCTCCACTCCACCCCCCGTCTTCCTCCCCCCCTTTCTACCTGTCACAACAAGCCTTCAAAAGACCTCCAGATTTAGATGTGTCACGTCCATCCTGGCATTCAGAACCTACTCCCCCTTTTTTCTCCCCTCTTCTTTTTCACCTCAGCTTCTCTCCCCTATCTCCTTTTGCTCTCCCTCTCTCCCCCTCCTCCTGTCTTCCCCTCCTCTTCCTCTTACAGTAATCCTTAAAAAGATCCATAAATTTATATACATATGTATGTAAAGGCCTCGTCCATCCTAGCATCCCTAACCCTCCACCCTCATAAGCCCCGGCCATAAAGTCGAGGTCAGTGAAGGCAGTTAGTATAAATTAAGGCCTAATGCTGTCCTCGCTAAGGGGTGATGGACAGGCGATAACCCTGGGAAAAATAAGTGACGGCTGAGATTTTTATTCCTTCCTTGGACTGCCACGGCTGGGCCCAGGGATTCATAAAAGTGCTTAAGTCTTTGGCCCGTATTCTCATCGCGTAAGGAGGCTCCGTAGCACCTCTTCTTTATCTTTTTTTTTTTTTTTTTTTTTTTTTGGCTGGGAAATATCTTTCTGTACGATATGTAGAGAATATGGCGATATTCAAAGGACTTATAGGACACAGAATAGTATAGTAAAGTGTAACAAGCAAAATAAATCGCTTAGGAAAAGGTGTTAGGGAGCTTCCTTAACTGACGAGAATACAAGCCTTTGTCTTGTAGGATTTCTCTCGGTTGAACAAAATCGTCTGGTCTGTACCTGAATAAAATACCCAAGTGCACCAGGCGACGTGAAAGGGTTGTCTGATTTGTGCTTAGCCTCTTCAGACAGAGGACGCTCTCTCTCTCTCTCTCTCTCTCTCTCTCTCTCTCTCTCTCTCTCTCTACCACTGTACTCTTTTACTCAGGTTTGGAGGCATCTTTCTTAATAGAGGAGTTTTAGGGAGGTTGTTCCTATCCTCCTCTCAGTGAAAGGATTCCCCTACCTTAACGAAAATAAAGTAGCATGAATAAGATATGAACGATGGCCTGGGGATGAAGACGTCAGAATGTATAATCTTCACCCCTACAATTGCCAGATTTATTACGAGTAGACAAGAATGAATAATAACGTGAGAAATTCGACGAAACAAAATGGATTCACTTTGCGCTTTGAAAACTGGGGCATTTTTCAATTTATTATTCTACTTTCACACAATTTTTTGGAGTTCACGAGAGGGCAATTGTGAAAGGGGTTAATAGAGTCTTTGTGTGTTCCATCCAGGTCGAAAATTCTTCACCAAGCTGGAGAAAACCGCCTATAGGTAGCAAGATTATGATGAAAAAAAACAAAAAAACATCAGAACGGAAGGTTTAAATGCGATGGAGACTTGCTCGTCATAAAAGTTGATTGAGAACGTTTATGAATACTGACGCAGGACCAGGAAGTACTAGACAAACTTACGATCCTTTGTCGTGTCGTAACTAAGATTTATTTTTATCTAGGAAGGGACAGAGACAAGGGGCAAATTTCTGATGCACCTGTCTTTCCCTGTTCCTTCTACAAAAACGTGCCTTTGTAGCATCTCTTCCAAGCCATGTTATATCTGCATATGGTACGTTATTCTTTATAGTCTGTAGATATTAAAGGGATGTTAAAACCACATAGCAGAATACTGAGATTAAATAAGTAAAATTATTTTTAAAGAAAGAAGTCGCCACATTTCCTAAGTCGTCGAAATGACGGTTCTTCCCAGCCCCGCTTCCTATTCGGTGCTAGGTATTTTTTCAGTCGTATAGTCCAGTTTGCTCCTGTGTGATGATAATACAGTAATCGTCGGTATAACGTTAGCACCTTAGAAACAGAATACTGAAGTGTAACAGCCAATGTAAATCGTCCAGAGAGGGGTACAAGAAATACTACTAAGTTTAATCAGTCGTGGGTTATGAGAGGAGATGGATCTTATGTTGGCGTGAACTCCGGCGCCCCCTCCGACATGAAGGTGTGGTGTGGCAGAGCTGGGGCTGTCCAGTACCACACATTCTAGTTAGTGGTATGGGGGAAACTGGTCAGACCTTTATATGATTAGAGGAGAGATTGATTGTCTGTTTGGGGTCTCTTTAGATTTGAGGGTTGAAGAGGTGTTTGGTCGTACCATATATAGGGTATGCGTAAGTGCGCGCTCATGCAGGCAGGCAGGCAGGCACGCAGGCACGCAGGCACGCACGCACGCGCGCGCGCGCGCACACACACACACACACACACACACACACACACACACACACACACACACACACACACACACACACACACACACACACACACACACACATCCACCCTGCTAAAGCATAATGACAACGGGCTCGTAACATGCTGCAGCTTCCTTAAAACAACAATCAGCTTTCATATCTAAGAAAACATGCATACACACACGGAAGCATCCTCCTCCCCACCACCACACACAGTTACCTCTCCCTCTACACACACATAAACCATCCCTCTAATCCACACACAAACACAGCTCCACCCCACACTCACATCCCCTCCGCTAACACATACACATGCATATACTACCCCTCACACACACCAGACACACAACACTCCCCCTCCTCCTTCCCCTCAAAAAAAGCAACATGGAAAAAATAAAAACAGCCAATAAAATATCCTGCCTCACCACTTGGCCCCACCAAGCAGGATTTACGGATCAGGCCTACCAGCGCGTCTAGCATGCAGCGCCTCTGGATTATGACAACACTAAATCTCCAGCTTTTTTTTTTTTTTTTTTTTTTTTTCCCCGGCCTATCAACCATTGGGGCCGAAGCCCCTGGTTATTAAGGCCATATATATATATATATATATATATATATATATATATAAATATATATATATATATATATATATTGTTACGAAACAGAGAAAGATAACGTACACTTTAAGTGAGAATACGAAGAGTCACTACTGTCCCGTAAAGTTCCAGGTTCAAAACAAAAGAGTTAGGTAAAATTACAAGTTAAAGTTTAATGCTTAAATTAACAACAAAACATTCAGAACTCATAAGGATAATGTAATGGCAAATAAACAGGTTAAATATATGGTTAACTGCAATAGCCTCTATTAACACGAAATTAGCAAGAGTAAATTTATCTAAGTCAGCCCTGATAAAATGAGATACCAGATAATACTCAGTGAATGCCAGATAAATTATTACAGATACAAAATAATATTAAAACTGATGGACACAAAGATCCCTACATGAATTACAAAAACTTCACTAGGCCTACAAATTAAACTTATGCTATACAGTACATGAAAAATGCAATAACAGTAATACTCAAATTACACACAGCTGCTAGATGGTTGGAGATTTCTTGAGCACTCACAATAATAATATCTGTACAGGGGAGGACAGAGATGTGAACAAAATGAGGAGCAGATCTAAGTGGCAATGATGCAGAGACTGAGCTCATTATATAGGGGCCAGCAGAGCCTGATACAACTTGTAAGCAGGACGCGCAAATGAAGCGATGGGGACAAAGAGATGACAATCCGCAAAGTATAACAGAGATGTCGACTTACTCTACTATAACGGTAGAAGGGGGGAACTGAGGCAGAACACGCTCGTGATCAAACATGCAGCATACTGTGCGTTAAAATTACACAAAGGATGATGAAATCATAGGCTATGTAACACCTCCCCACAAAGAAAAAGAAATTTACAAAGGAAATTTCTTATTACTCTAAAACAATCTGTACATGGCATTACAGAACATGCAAAAAGTCCCTCCTAATTTCACAAAACATGAGATCTCCTAGCACGTTCAGTCATAGGTACTTGCCAGTATCCCTTTAACAAATCAAACTTACTTATGTACCTAGCCTTTCCGATCTTGTCTATGCAATCTTCCACGCGAGGGAGAGGGTAAGTGTCTGTTTTAGCTATCTGATTAACACGTCTGTAGTCAATGCAAAGCCGCTGTGACCCACCTGGCTTAGGGACCAGAGTGACAGGAGAACTCCACTCGCTCTGACAGGGCTCAATCATCTTGTGGTCCAACAGGTAGCCAAGCTCCTTCTGGATGAGAGGAACTTTCACTGGGTTCACACAGTAAGGAGGCAATTTAATTGGCTTTGCGTCTCCAACATCGACATCATGCATCAACACAGTGGTTCTTCCTGGAGTGGCACGGAACACTTGCGGGTACTCCTGCAGTAATGCCGAAAACTCCTGCCTTTCCTTAGGAGGTAGATGAGAAAGCTTAGTCTGGAGATCATTCATGATATCAGGATTCTTCCCCAAACTATCATTCAGGCTCATACTGCATGGGAGAGCTTCACTTGCAGACTCGGGTGGAACAGCTACAGTGCAGACTGGATTATTTTCGTCCTGTCTGTGATATAACTTTAGCATGTTGATGTGACATAGTTGCTTGCTCTTTCTACGATCTGGTGTGGCGATGACATAGCTGACATCACTGAGTTTCTTCTCCACGAAATAAGGGCCACTAAACTTGGCTTGAAGAGGTTGCCCATGAACTGGTAGCAGAATCAAAACCTGATCTCCTGGCTGAAAGTGGCGTAACCTGGACTTCTTATCATACCAAGTCTTCATCTTCTCCTGAGCAGCTCCTAAATTCTCTCTCGCCAGCTGTAAAGCAGTGGACAGCCGTTCTTTGAACTTCATCACATACTCCAGCAGGTTGACGTCATCTTCCTCCGACAGCCAGCATTCCTTGAGTAGCTTAAGGGGTCCTCTTACTTCATGGCCAAACAGTACCCAGTGATTCATTTGGAGATTCTCTTGCAGCAAACACAACGAATGGAAGACCTTTATCCCAGTCTTTCTGATGTTCCAAACAGTATTTCTCGAGCATCGATTTGAGTGTTTGATGATATCTCTCCAACGCTCCTTGGGTCTGGGGATGGTAAGCTGAAGAGGTGATCTGGGTGATGCCCAACTCTTTCAGAGACTGCTTGAAAACATTTGACATGAAATTACTTCCTCGGTCTGACTGTACCTCCTTGGGCAGACCAAACTTTGTGAAGAACCCCAGCATTTCCTTAACCACGTTCTTTGTTGAGATATTTCTAAGTGGAATGGCTTCAGGATAATGAGTAGCCATATCAATCATGGTCAACACATAAGAAAATCCTGAAGAAGTCTTAGGAAGAGGGCCCACAATATCCACCAACACACGGGTGAAAGGCGCCTCAAAAGGAGGAATGGGAACTAGAGGTGCAACCTTTTCGGTCTGATTACACTTCCCCACAACTTGACAGGTGTGACAAGACTTACAATACCAGGAAACATCCCTGAAGATACCTGGCCAGTAGAAGTGTTTCAAAATGCGTGCCACAGTCTTCCTCACTCCAAGGTGTCCTGCCAAACTGGAATCATGAGCCACTCTAATGATATCCTGCCTACAAACACGAGGGATGACAACTTGATGTACAACCTCCATTCACAGTCGGCTGATGCTGTTGGGGTCTCCACTTCCTCATAATTACTCCTGAATTTACATAATAACAAGTAGAAGAAAAATCTGACTCTTATTCCCTGAAAGCAGATTTAGCTATACCTTTCAAATATTGGTCAGCAACCTGCAACTCAACCAACTCTTGACGAGACAAATTATCAACACTACGGGGTACTGCCTCATCTAGTGAGTGGTCCAAATTAGCAAGAAAAGTGTCAGCTAGGATAACATCATCATCATCATTATCCTCTAAATCACCAGTAACTTTAGACTTAGCCCTAGTGACAGCACATGCAGGGAACACATCAGGGACATCACAATCCTGGGCCGCAGCCACTGGCTCACTAGACAACTGAGGAGCTGGACACACTTGACTTCCACCAATATCATTTCCAAGTAAGAAAGTTACACCTGACATTGGGAGTGTCTCAACCAACCCAACCATAACGGAACCATTAACAAAACCAGACTCTAAATTCACTCTGCACAGAGGGACAGAGAAGTAATTATTCCCTACACCTTGTAAGATTACAGTTTCATCAGAGGAATTAACATTAGAGCCTAGAACACTGGTCAGCATAAGGGATTGGCAAGCACCTGTATCACGATATATTTTAACTGATTTCCTGTCATTACTGTCCAGAGGACTGACAAAACCATCAGACAGGAAATTAGCACATGAACTCTTGAGAGTGTCACCCACGTTACTGCTCAAAAGAGGAGCTCCATCATGAGAATTTAAGTTACCCCTCAAAGCAGGTTCAGTTAACTCAGTTAAAGAATTCTGGGAACTCTCAAGAGTGGACACTAGACCAATTGACTGAATATTTAAAGACTCCTTTTTGTTCACATCACGCTGTCTCCTGAAACATCTCTCCGTAGTATGACCAAGCTTACTACAATAAGTACATTTACTTTTCTGAAATCTAGAGGTGAAGCTGGTATTTACTTCCTGAGAAACATCATCCTTATTCTCTTTCCTGTTACCTGTACTCTGAGTAGAGGCAATGTACTTACTCTCAGCTTTCCCTTTTTCTCTAGAATATCTCTTGTGAGTGAGAACATACTCATCAACTAAAACTGCAGCATCAGACAAATTATCTATTCTTTTCTCATCAAGATATAGGCTTACATCTTTATAAATACACCTTTTGAAGTCCTCCAGCAAAATCATCTGCTTAAATTTGTCAAAATCAGAATCCACATTCTTAGAATTTAACCACTGCTCCAACAAATCTTCTTTGATTTTTGCATACTCAACATGGGATTGCTTATCTTGCTTGTAAGTTGTCCTAAATTTTACTCTATAGGCTTCAGGAACAAGCTCATAGGCCTTAAGAATTAAGCTCTTAACTACATCATAATTATCAGATTGATCCTGAGGCAAAGATGCATAAGTTACTTGAGCTTTACCGGTGAGAACAGTTTGAAGGAGTACTGGCCAATACTCCTTAGGCCAATTAAAACCTGTAGCTACCCTCTCAAACAACTGAAAATACTTTGTTAAATCAGATTCATTAAAAGGAGGGACAAGTTTAACATTTTTAGCCACATCAAAATCCTCAGAGCTAGATGATCCAGTTCCACCTTGTTTCATGCGATACTCATGGTCTGCCTGAATCCTAGCAAGTTCAACTTGTGCCTGAGCCTGTATCTGTGCCTCTTCAATACGAGCCTGAGATTCCGCCTGCTTAGCATTTGCCTGAAATTCAGCTTCTTTAGCACGAGCCTCCTGCAGAGCTAGCTGTAACTTAGCTAATTCAATCTGCGTTTGCTCATTTGGAGGAGTTACATTAAACAAGCTTTTATTAATCATGCCAACAATTTGATCCTTAGAATGATGAGAGTGAACTGCAATTCCCAATTGTTGAGCAACAAGCTTAAGTTCATTCTTTGTTCTGTTTTCTATATCACACACTGTTTGCACATTTGACAAAAAGTCCTTGGCTTCATCAAGTGTAGAAATAGTAGCCATCATGAATATATCACAGTCACAAAATATCAAACAATATCCTTATGATAATATCCTGAATATCCTGATATGAGGTCGCCAAATTTATGTTACGAAACAGAGAAAGATAACGTACACTTTAAGTGAGAATACGAAGAGTCACTACTGTCCCGTAAAGTTCCAGGTTCAAAACAAAAGAGTTAGGTAAAATTACAAGTTAAAGTTTAATGCTTAAATTAACAACAAAACATTCAGAACTCATAAGGATAATGTAATGGCAAATAAACAGGTTAAATATATGGTTAACTGCAATAGCCTCTATTAACACGAAATTAGCAAGAGTAAATTTATCTAAGTCAGCCCTGATAAAATGAGATACCAGATAATACTCAGTGAATGCCAGATAAATTATTACAGATACAAAATAATATTAAAACTGATGGACACAAAGATCCCTACATGAATTACAAAAACTTCACTAGGCCTACAAATTAAACTTATGCTATACAGTACAAGAAAAAATGCAATAACAGTAATACTCAAATTACACAGCTGCTAGATGGTTGGAGATTTCTTGAGCACTCACAATAATAATATCTGTACAGGAGAGGACAGAGATGTGAACAAAATGAGGAGCAGATCTAAGTGGCAAATGATGCAGAGACTGAGCTCATTATATAGGGGCCAGCAGAGCCTGATACAACTTGTAATGAGGACGCGCAAATGAAGCCATGGGGACAAAGAGATGACAATCCCGCAAAGTATAACAGAGATGTCGACTTACTCTACTATAACGGTAGAAGGGGGGACTGAGGCAGAACACGCTCGTGATCAAACATGCAGCATACTGTGCGTTAAAATTACACAAAGGATGATGAAATCATAGGCTATGTAACAATATATATATATATATATATATATATATATATATATATATATATATATATATATATATATATATATATATGTATATACATTTAAACATATATACATATATATACAAACATATATATATACATACATACACACACACACACACACATACACACGTTTCCATGCATACATACAGACACACTTTCATGCAAACGTACATATATATATATAATAATTTTAATCATTTTTTTTTTTGTATTTTTATTTTTTTGATTTTTTCTTGGTTTTATATTTTTAATACCTTATATTATAAAGAAAAACTAAAGACCCTATAATTAAACACCTAACAGACAAATCGCTAACCTATACTAAATCCTACAGAGACAAATAGCTAGACCTACACTAATGGTAAAAATACCTCGACTAACAGAACACTATCGACTGCAGATATGTAATGCCTTTCTACATGACATACTTGCACTCATCACCTGGTAACTGTCAGTCGAGGCACAACCTAATATAGGGGACATCAATATATGAAAGGGAACCAGACGAGTCAGGAACATTTCCATATACGTCAGCTGTCGTCCCTAATTAGAATAACTTAAGCAAGATAGTATAATGTATTTACATAATTTGTACAGAAAGTGAAGAACCTCGCCCAGCAGATCACCATCGACTGCAAGTGCCCAATACCTTCCTATATTGCACACTTGCACTCATCAGCTGGTGACTGTCAGGCGAGGAACTTGGCTAAATGTAGGGGACATCAATATTAGAAATAGATCGGTGGGAGGAGGAACTATTTAAAATATGTCAACTGTCAACCCTAATTAATATTACAATATATACATATTTACTCTTCATATAAACCATAACCACACAGTAAAAAAGTCACATCACTCTGATCAGTCCGGTCTCTCTCAAGAAAGCCATCAATTTATCAGTCATAACAATGTCCCCATCACCCAGGATGGTGGAAAGGGTGAAGGGGACGTCTACTGCGCCGCAGTAATTTATAAGTGAAGCACGTTCACGAATAAATCGCCGACAGCGCAGGATGATATGACTGATAGATAACACCGCATTACAGATGTCACAGTGCGGTGGGAAGCGTCTTTCCATATATGGTTTTATGTGGGTTAAAATGGTGGCATTAAGCCGTAACCGTGCCAACACTTTTTCTTCTAGGCGACTGGGTCGGTTGGCAGTGTCCCAGTCGCCCAGGTACGGCTTACAAGTTGGAATATTTAGTCTGGTCCACTGACCTTGCCACAGAAGATTTATTGATTTCTTTCCGAGAGAGAGACTCGACCGTAGATCACGAGGAACGTCCCAAGTCTCCTCGAGCTCTACAGCCGACTTTGCAAGTAAGTCAGCCTGCTCATTGCCGTAGATACGACAATGACCAGGCACCCAGATCAGCGTGAATGACTTGTTGCATGAATGCAACTTATTAACGATGCGGCCCTGGATCTCGTGAGAGTCCGTAGTGCAAGATGCAATTGCCTGAAGGGCTGATTTTGAATCTGAAAATATGACAAATGAGTCATGCCTAGAATTGAGAGCATAGTCTATGGCTTTGTCAATAGCAAAGAGTTCTGAAGTAAACACAGATGTATGAGTCGGCAACCGATACCTGAGGGCACATTCAGTCGACCACATACTTGCACCCACACATTCACTCGACTTGGAGCCGTCGGTGTACAATTGATGGGACCCCAAGTGACGAACAATGATGTTACGAAACAAGTGGTGGACCTCCGCCTCCAGCGCCTTGGCCTTTGGTGCTGGGAGCCATGTAACATCGACTGTAAAGCCGGGTGGCTCCCAAGGCGCTATATTTTTAAGCACCAACTTGTCACAGTCACTGGGGTCCACATCAAGCTCCTGAGTCAGTAAGTGGAGGCGAGCGGCAAGTGGCCGACGCACCCCCAGCAGAAGGTGGTGGTATTGACGCAGGGGGGTACAGGCCACATTGCCGATATTGCTTTTCCTTAATGTCCTTACGCCGTAGGACAAGGCCAGGTGGTCACGGCGAATACGGAGGGGAGGCACATTCGCCTCCATTCCATACGAGCCACACGGGTACACCGGACGGCTCCAAGACACATTCGCAAGCATTTATTCTGCAACACATCCAATCCTTTCAGCGTGGCATCGGATGCCGAGCCATACACCTATGCGCCATAGTCTAGCTTCGATCGAATAAGGGACTTATACACCATTAATAAAGATTTTCTGTCGGCACCCCATGTAGTACCCGCTAGGTACTTGAGGACATTTAACGGTTTATCACAACGAGCAAGCAAAGTATTAACGTGAAGTTTAAAATTCATTCTACAATCAAAATGTATTCCTAAAAATTTTACAGAATTTTGAAAAGGTACCGCCTGATTATTCAAAGTTAAGCACAAATTAGGTACGTTACGATTAGTGAAGACTATAGCGACACACTTACGGACGGAAAACTTAAATCCCCACTGCAAGGCCCATTGGTGGACGGAGTCAAGGGCTGCTTGAATCCGCCCAGCCGAAAATTGTGCATTACGGGAAGAGTGCCATATTGCACAATCGTTAGCGTAGAGCGAGTATTTAAGATTCCTTGGGATGGGAGCTGATGACAGAATATCATTGATCATAATACTAAATAAAGTAGGACTAAGCACACTTCCCTGCGGCACCCCGTTTTCCTGGATAAATATATCCGATGTTACGTTACGGGGCAATTTGACAGAGAAAGTCCTGTCCCTTAAGAAATTTGAAATAAAAATAGGCAAATTTCCTCTTAAACCATAAGCATAGAGCTTCATTAGTATACCGTGTCGCCATGTCATGTCATAGGCTTTATGGATGTCCAAGAACACTCCTATCATGAATTCTTTATTGGCAAATGCCTCTGCAATACAATGCTCCAAATTCATTAAATGATCTAGTGAACTTCTGTATTTACAGAAGCCACATTGTTGATCATTTAACAAATTCTTCGACTCTAAAACAAAAAGAAGCCTATTGTTAACCATACGTTCCATGACCTTACATAGACAAGAAGTCAACACAATAGGACGAAATGAAGTGGGATTCATAAGACGACCAGCCTCTTTGGGTATCGGTATGACGTGCGCAAAGTGCCATGAGTTTGGGAACGTTCGAGACGCCCAAATCTCATTGTACAATGCTAACATCTTAATCAGGTTGTCCTGATTAAGATGCTGGATCATACCGTACGTGATGGTGTCTAGTCCAGGGCTGGTGTCTTTACAGGATTTAAGGGCAAGGAGCAGTTCATCTAGCTTAAACTCTTGGTTGTACGGGGAGTCTACGTCTTCTGTGGCAAAGTCTAATATCTGTAGCTCAGCCATGCGTTTATGATGTTGAAAACGCGGATCATAATTGGCTGAGCTACTTACATGAGAAAAACTCCTGGCGAGGATGTTAGCAACGTCCACGGGCTCGTCATAGAAGTTATTATTAACCTGAAGGGTGGTGACTGGAAAATATGGGCCTTTATTATTTAATATTCTTATAGTGGACCAGACTTTACGTAATGGAGTTGTACGAGTCACCGTGGACACAAAGGACCGCCAGGAGTCACGTTTGGCCCTTCTTATTATTCTCCTTGCCTCAGCCCGTGCCTGTTTGTATGCAATAAAGTTTTCCTCAGTGGGCTGACTATCAAAAATCCTGTATCTCCTATTGTGTTTTCTTAATGCTTGTCGGCAATCCGGCGTCCACCAATGTGCTCTATGCTTCGCATGAACTGTAGAAGTCTTGGGAATAGCAGCCTCAGCTGCGTGTAATATGGATTGGGTTATATTTTCGACCTTAACATCTATGGTCTCCCCAGATATATCTAAATTGGCGATCCTTGAGAAGGATCCCCAATCTGCTTTCTTATAGTTAAATTTTGGAGGTGGAGGGTCCGAAATGATGTCGCGTGTATAAGAAAGACAGATGGGTAAATGATCACTTCCCAAGGAGTCGTCGTAAGGATCCCATGAGAGATCTTGATGTATACCAGGGGAGGCCAAAGATAAGTCAATGGCCGAAAAGTTACCAGTTCGATCATCTACACGAGTCGCTCTACCATCGTTCAGAAGACAAAGGTTGGACTGTAGTATTAGGTCGGCTACTTGCTCCCCACGACCATCAATCCTCAAGCTACCCCGTTGATAGTGATGGGCGTTAAAATCGCCCAACACTAACTTATTCCCAGGGAGGTGTTCCACTAGTGAATTTAAAGCATCACTATCAATGGGGCCATGTGGAGGACAGTACAGAGAGCAAATAGACAGATACGTGTTATTAAATTTTACTCTGCACGCGACCGCTTCCAGAGTAGAATTTAGAATCACTTCCGTTTGTGGGTGTGATTTGTGTGTGTTAATGGCAACTCCGTGACCTTCATATCTTCTATACGAGTGATAGTGTCTAAACTGTGGAGGATCAGGATGATCCTCCAGGCGCGTCTCCTGTAAACAAACAACGTCTGGCCTGTGTATTGACAGCAAGATTGCTATATCTTGTAACTTATTCCCAATACCTCTACAGTTCCACTGTAATACAGTGAAAGCGACGGTTTAAGATTTACGTTGGGGGCCAGTGTGTTTAGGCTTTTTTTGCCGCCCGCCAGAAGGCGAGCGACTACTGGTGGACCTATCCCGATGCTTGCTTACGGAAACCTCCATATTTTCATCAATTACGAGGTTCCCAGATTCCACCGAGGAAGAGCCACCCTTCCTCTCCCTCGCTGGGCCAGGAGCAGGAAGAACATGAGGACGTGACTTAGTAAGGGTGGTCATATTATTCTTACAAGAGTTGTCAGGCTTCGTTTTAGGCTTGACTGACTGAGAAGCAGCAGCAGCCTGAGAGTAGGAAGTTGTAACAGGGGTATCAGGTTGAGAGGTGGATTGGACAGGAGGCTGAGATGGAGAGGTAGAATGTGTGACAAGAGGAACCGGTTCAGGGTCAGTCTGTGTCCCAGCAGAGCACATCACGGGACGGGACATCACCGCCGAAGCATAGGACCTATTCGGTGTAGGAGTTGCATGCAACTGCTTCACCTTTTTCCTTGCTTCATAGTAGGAGACACCCTCAGTCGCTTTCACCGTGCAGACCTCTTTCTCCTCCTTCCACTTGGGACAATCCCTAGAGGAAGTGGAGTGAGCACCCTTACAGTGAAAGCAACAGATAGTCTCTGATGTGCATTGCTCAGCATCGTGACCCTGTGTTGCACATTTGCCACACACTGACTGTGAAGCCCGACAATTCTTAGCAATGTGCCCATATAATTGACACTTCATGCAACGGAGTGGGTTGGGGATATATGGTCTTACATTAACAATTTCGTAACCAACTTTGACATGTGCCGGGAGTGAAACCTTGCCGAAAGTCAAAACAATAGTGGCCGTCTTCGTCCTTATGCCTTCGGAATATCTAGTTATAAACTGGGCATCAATGACATCTTGCTGAGCAAGTTCCTCTATGATGTCTTCCTCACACATCACCATGAGATCCCTGCAAGTGATAACACCCTTGCAGGAATTCATGGATGTTGGGATCTTGGCCTCGACATCATAGCAGTGGAATTTGCGCAGCTTTAACAAGTCCTTAACTTGGGAGGTCTCCATAAGGAGGTCTCCATTCACAAGTTTTTTCACTTGTTCCACCTCCCCAGCACAGCCATCAATAACCTTCTTAATCATGAAGGGATTGAGACTGCTCAAGGGAGTGGAACCTAGAGCATGAACAATCACAAACTCTGCATTTTTTACATTAATGTCCAGAGGCAATCGAGTCTGGGGCCGTTCTGTCAGGGGGCTGTCAGTCCGTTGATCGGTCAGGGGTCGGTCAGGACCACCTCCCCCCCTGAGGGGGGGAGAGGCAGTAGGGGCGTCCTCCATAGTACCACTCCCCCCTAGCGGGGGAAGTGGGAAGAAGGAGAGAAAACGAGCAAGGGACAAACAACCAGGGACCACACACCTAAGTCTGAGGTTGCCCTCTCAAACCACTCCAGGGAGGCCCGACCGTGTTGCTTCACGCCCCAGAGCGATCAGTGGGGGGGACCCTCCGTGGGCGATAAGCAAAGGTAAACTCAGTATAATAGAACAGACACCTACTGTTCTAACTAACAGGAAGAGGAGGAAAATGAATACTAACTATCCTATCGAGTACCAGAAGGGTGAAAAAAAAAAAACTAAAGCCAGTGAGGCAACCCTACAAGCTAGAGAAGAGCTCAGCACACGTCTGCTCTCTTCACAACCATGCATCAAAGTCCCAAAATCTCCAGCGGACATGACCCCTGCTTATATACGAGACGCGTGCCACATCACCATTATAGTTGCCGTTATTGCCGCTATCTCCCTGTCCTAGGTGGAGCCTCTGGTGGTCGGGTGGGTAACGTTTTTGCTCATCAGTCCTCTAGGCCTGAGTTCTATCTCGCTGGGGGCTGGATATCAAATAGGGTATAGTGGTATGCTCTGACTTGGGTTCTCATATGTGCACACGTTGTTGAATTCTTGCGATGACTTATATACAGTAGACTCACACACACACACACACACACACACAAAGATAACAGCACTCCAACAAAACCCGATTCTAAATGCATTCGTTACTCCACATTTCAAAATCCTTTCACTCGTTTACAAGTACAAGGAGTGGAGGCGGGTCGCTTTACCAGTGACAAAGTGTGCTCCTTGACGCTACGGATCAGTTCCCACTCTTGACAAGTAGAACATTCCTGGAACAGGTAGTAGGACAACCGAACCTTGTCAGGTTCGTGCAGACATTGTTTCTCTCATTCATTCATGCATTCATTCATTTTTCAGAATCGTAAAAGCTCTATTCTCATAAGCTTAGCAGACACTTATTTTATTTATATCCTTTTTTATATCTACTGTACATACCGCGCAAAAAATAGAAACATTTACAGTACAAAATAAACTTACAAGAACTTTTTAATTAATATTCTTTGCATAAGTAACGTAAACGAAGATCTTAACGTGCCACGCGAGGAATTAAGCTTGAAAGGAAGAGGTGGGGAAGCATCCTAAGCTGAGAGGAGCACGGTCTGGTGGGTGGAGTAAAACAAGCAGTCTGTCTATTAAGGCAATTTTAGGCGTTTCTGAATAGTAGCCCCTGTGTGTAAAGTACTTACACACACACACACACACACACACACACACACACACACACACACACACACACACACACACACACACACACACACACAGCGGGAGGGTGTTGGCTTTAGATGGTGTGTAAATCCAGTGTTTGTGATGTGTCAGTGAGGTGAGGTGAGTGGAGATGATAGCTGCTTCCCTGTGGTGGTGATGACAGCGATGCATTGAGTTGTTTAGTACAGGTATAGTTGTAATTTCGGACTGATTTTTATCTCTACTGATTCTTTATTGTAGCATTGTATCCAGTTTGTTTTGGGAGGTTCTTTGTGTGTGTGTGTGTGTGTGTGTGTGTGTGTGTGCAGGGGAGGGGAGAGAAGGACCCTGGAAAGGGTAGAAGACATTTAAGTGAGGGAGAGAGCAGAGGGGGTAGGAAAGGCAAGCAGGCAGGCTGGAGGAGGAGGAGGAGGAGGAGGAGGAGAAGGAAAAGGGGGTAGATGAGTAGGGAAAGATAGGAGGAAGGGGTGATAGCAGGGGAAGAAGTGGCAGGCGAAGTAGAGGAGGGAGGGCAGGGAAAGGAGATGAAAGAAGGGGAGGATGGAAGGGATAACGTGAGAGGCAAGAGTGAGAAGGGGAGAGGAGAAAGGTGAGGGAGAGAAGGGGAGAGGGGAGTCGTGCAGGGAGAAAGGGGAGGGAGGAGAAGAGGAAGGGAAGGGAGGGAGAGGGGGAGAGAAGGAGAGGGGTCGGCAAGAGGTCAAACTGGGTGGGGACTCTACAGGTGGAGGAAATGGCCATCTTCCTCCTCTCTCTCGCTTTCCTTTACCTCCCGTCCTCCTCCCTCTCTCCTCTTGTTTCCTCCTCTATTTCCTCCCTCACCTTTACCTTCATTTCTTTTCCTGCTCCCTTTTCATCTTCCTTTTCTTCCTCTCTCACTCCTATCTTTCTCTTCTTTCCTCATCCTTTCTTTTCCTTTTTCCTCCCTTCTCTACTTCAGTTCCATCCTCTTTTCCCTGTATTCTTCCTCTCTCCTCTTCTTCTTTCTTCCTTCTCTCTTTCCTTCATCTTTCTTAATCTCATCTCCAGCCTTTCTCAGCAGTACCTCTTTATCCTTTCATTTTTCCCCCCAACGCTTCTTCCCGTACGGTACATCTTCATCTTTTATCTCCCCCTCTTCTATTCTTCTTCGTCCTTCTTCCTAAATTTTTCTTCCCCTTCTCCTTCCTTTTAATTCTTACTGTATCTTCTCCTCCTCCTCCTCCTCCCACTTCAACCCCCTCCTCCTCCTCCTTCCACCTCAACCTCCTCTCTCTCTCTCTCTCTCTCTCTCTCTCTCTCTCTCTCTCTCTCTCTCTTCCTTCATTCTCTCCTATTTCCTTCCATTCCTGTCTACTCTTTATCCCTGTCCCATCTCTTCCATATTCCCCCCACCCCATCATCTCCCCCTTCCCCTCCCTCCCCATCTCCTGTACCCTGAACCACGCCCCCCTCCTACCCTTCCCCCCTCCCCCTTCCCCCCCGGTCCCGTCTGTTTATGCATACCCAGGAGTTT
Organism: Coenobita brevimanus; assembly: GCF_032717465.1. Lineage (NCBI taxonomy): Eukaryota > Metazoa > Arthropoda > Malacostraca > Decapoda > Coenobitidae > Coenobita > Coenobita brevimanus. The sequence goes on from NC_136977.1 coordinate 38,361,872, forward strand.
TGCATCAGTATCTCTGCACTTCTCTCTCTCTCTCTCTCTCTCTCTCTCTCTCTCACACACACACACACACACACACACACACACACACACACACACACACACACAATGTCTTTCCTCTTATCTTCCCACCAAACGTTAAGCTCTCCCTCCTCCTTCTTTGCCTCACCCCTCTGCCTCACCCTGCCCTGCCTCACCCATTACCTCGCTTTCTGCCTATCCTCTCCTTCACCCACTGTCCTTCCTTCTTTACCCTTCAAATCTTACTTCTTCCTTCCATCGCTTTCCTGCCTTACTCCTCTGCCCTCCACAGCCTCACCTCTCCTGCCTCACCCCTCACACTCTTTCTACCTCACACTTGCCCTTCATTCCTTACCCTTTGCCCTTACTTCCTCATCCCTTGCCCTTCCTCCTGCCTCACCCCTTGCCCACACCCCAGTCACACCCCAGGCCCAGCAAGGAGACCAGTTTTATATTATTCAGACCCGGGAGAGAAAATCAGACAGACCGCCTACAGATTAAGTGTTGTTTAGATTTACCAGAATACTAGGCACTGGTAGGTGTGAGAGAGAGAGAGAGAGAGAGAGAGAGAGCAAGTGGCCACTCAAGTACGTTTTTCTGAGTAACCCTCAGGCGATTATATTCACCTGAAGAAAACCCATACCTGCTAAATTGTTAATGATTATCTCGGTTGAAGCAATGATAAAGTAGCAGTGTTTGGTCTTCTGAATACTGTCAGAAGCTGTATTTGTGTTGTGTGTGTGTGTGTGTGTGTGTGTGTGTGTGTGTGTGTGTGTGTGTGTGTGTGTGTGTACTCGTATGAGAAAAAATGAACCCGTGTGCAATGGAGCATGTCTCACACACACACACACACACACACACACACATACACACACACACACACACACACACCTGGAGAAGATCTTTAGTTATAGTTAACCTGTGCTTAAGCAAGGATATGGGGAGAGGGGGATAGGAGGAGGGGAGAGGGAAATCGAAAAATGAGGGAGGGATGGTGTGGGGGAGGAAAAGGGGGCGGGAGAGAGGGGAATGGGAAGGAGAGGAAAATTGATAAAACAGGCAAAAGGTGAGACTTAGTAAGAGAAAGGAATATGGGAGAGGAAGGGGGAAAGGAGAGAGGTAAGAGGGGGGAAGGGGGGAAATAAGGAGTGGGAAAGGAAGGCTAAGGAGAGAGGTGAAACAGAGGAAAGGAGGAAGACAAGAGGCAGAGGAGAAGGGAGAAGTAGTGTAGAGACGTGAGAGGAAATGTGAGGGGGGAAGAGGGATATAAAGACGAGAGAGAGAGAGAGAGAGAGAGAGAGAGAGAGAGAGAGAGAGAGAGAGAGAGAGAGAGAGAGAGAGAGAGGGAGAGAGAGAGAGAGAGACAGACAGACAGAGTACTTGAGATTGAAGATGGAGTGATAAGCAGATGCATTGGAAAACAGGACTAGGGTGTTTGAGTAGAGGGTAGACTATGAAAAACAGGGCTAGGGGCGAGGAAGCAGGTTGTCTTGCATGGATAAGCTGATGTAGATTGCCCAGTATTTGCATTTTCTTTCTTTTTTTCCTGCTTGAAATGTGAAATAAATACCACTTGGGATTTAATGGTGAAAATGGTGGAGCTGTGTGTGTGAGAGAGGTGGGGAAATGAGGTAGGGTTGGTGTGGCATTAGGGATAGGATCAGGAAGCGGAGTGACAATGAAAGAACTTGTTGAATGAGGGACGGGTTGAGTGAGTGTGAGAGGCGATTTTATGTGGGGTTTGAGAGAGAGAGAGAGAGAGAGAGAGAGAGAGAGAGAGGAAAGGCGGAGGGAAAGTGAGGCAGGTAGGAAGGGGAGGGGAGGCAGTCAAGGTAGAGATGGGAGAAGAGGAGAGGTGATGAAGACAGAAAAAGAAGAGGGAAATCTGGTGAGTTTGAGAGGGAGGAGGAGGAGGAGGAGGGGAAAGGAGACAAGGGTATAAAGGTGAGAGGTGGAAAGGAGGAAAGAGAGAAGTGAGGTGGGGGTGGTGGTGCATTGAGTGAATGAAGAGGGGAGGAGGGGGTGGGTGGGTCTGAGCAGAATTAGGGGTGAGGGGAAAAGAGAGGGAGGAAGGTGAGGGGAGAAGGAGAGACAGGAGAGTAGAAGCGAGAGAAGGAGGAGAGTGATAGCTGTGAGAGGAGAGGGAAGGGAAGGGAGATAGAAATGAGAGGGGATGTGTTGTTGATGAAGAGAGAATGGAAAGGTGAGGAGCAGCTCAATTTGAAAGGGAAGGGGAAGGGGGGCTAGCCTGATGTCGGAGGGAAGGGGGAGGTGTGGTGGTTAAGACTGAATGGAGAGGGGAGGTACTTGATGTAAGGGGAGGTTGGGGGAGGGGGAAAGGGTGGGAGGGTGGGAGGGAGGTAGAAGCGAGTGAGAGGGATGTGCAGTGATTATGACTGAATAAGAGGAGAGTTGATGGACGTAAGAGGGACGGGTGAGGGGAGAGGGAGGGGGGTTGTAGTGAGAGGGGAAGGTGTAGTGATGAAGAGAGAATGGAAAGGGGAGAGGATGGGTGCAGGAGGGAGGAGATGGAAATGTGAGGGAGGGGAGAGGAAGCCACTGGAGAATAGATGAGAGGGGGGAGGGGGATTGGGGTTTGAAGCAGAGGTGAGAGGGAGGAGAAAGAACTGAGAGAGGAAGGAAAAAGAAGACTACCTTTGATTAATGCCTATCAAACAACACGAGGGCAATCAATGTAGACAATCATTTTTTATTTCAGTCATTCATTTTTTCTTTCTGTTGCGTCAGTCTTTCCCCAGAATTGACAAGCTGCCATCAATTTTACATCTAGGTCACTTTTATTGGTGAGTAAACAGGAATCAAGGGAAACTAACTTTGTCTAAAAGTCTAACCGGCCCAAGAATCGAACGCGAGGTCTTCCAGTTGCGAGCTGGATATGTTACGACTGCACCACCGAAGTAGGGGAAGGTGTGGGGATGAAAGAAGACTGGAGAGGGGGAGCGGAAGGAGGAGGAGAAGATGCATGATATGCTAAGGAGGTGGTGAATTGAAACAGACTAGGACGGGGAGGTGGTGAACGTGAGAGGATGAAGGAGGAGGAGGAGGGAGGAGGGAAGTAAAATTGAGGGAGGAGGAGGTGTAGTGATGAAGAGAGAATGAAAGGAGGAGGAGGGGATGTGAGAGAGAATGGAGGGGGGGGGGTGGAGGAGGTGGATGTGTGGAAAGAGAGAGAGAGAGAGAGAAGAATGAAAGGAAGAGAGTAGAAAGTGAGAGAGACTGGAGGGAGGAGGTGGAGGTGAGGAGGGGGAGAGAAGAAGCATAAAAGAAAGGGAAGGTGATTGGAGGAAGAAAAGACTTATGACTAATACCTGTCGCCTGTACAAGGGTCACTAAGGCAGGTAATTCACGTCAAGTTGCAGGTGTTGGGTGTGAGGAGCGGGGATAGGGGAGGAGGTAAAAGTGGGAGGGAGGGATAGTGGGGGTGAGAGAGAGAGAGAGAGAGAGAGAGAGAGAGAGAGAGAGAGAAAGGTGGGGAGGAAAAGTGGGTGAAAGAGAGTAGGGGTTGGAGAGAGATAGGAGGAGGGGGATAGGCGAAGTCAGATAAGGAGGAGCGGGAAGGGAGGACGTAGAAGTGAGAGGGGCAGAGGTGTGGTGAATGCTGGAAGGGGAGGAGGGGAGGGGAGGGGAGGGGAAGCAAGATAGTGGGCATGAGGGGAGGGGGGAGGGGGAGGGGGCAGTGGAGGTGAAAGGGCTTGGAGAGGGATCAAGGTGGCGCCAGTGAGGAAGAAGGCCATTATGGGGGGAGGGGAAGGGAGGGGAGAAAAAGGAGGAGAGGAGATAGGAGGGGAAAAGAGGAGAGGGGAGGGGAGGGGAGAGGGAAGAGGGGAAAAAGAAATGGGAAGGGGATAGAGGAAGAGGTATATGAGAAGGTGGGCGCGTGGAAAGGGGAGGGAAGGGGGACGGAATGACTGGGGAAATGACTAAATGGGAGGGGGAGAGGATAAAAAGCAAGAGGAAGAGGGAAGGGAGGAGATAGGGCAGTCGTATGAGGGGAAAAGGAATAGGGAGCACTGGAGGGGGGGCGGCGAGGAGGTAATGGGGAGGAGAGGGAGGAGGTAACTGGGGAGGGGAGCGTGGCACATCTCCTGTCAGCATCAACACATGAGTACGTAACACAGTAGTGACATGTGAGGGTGTGTGGCGCCATCTGTTGCTGCATGGTATGACTGATTGTTGAGGCTCAGGGAACGGGCTGCCTAGAGTGTGCTCAGACTTAGGTTCGCGAAAATCTACTTATCTATAACCCGACACCCTACACCCGCAAAGGGTTGAAGCAGACAAAACGCCTCCGAGTCGCTCTGTCACCCACCATTTGACCGCTTTCCTCCCAACTCACTCCCTCCTCCCTAATATACCTCTCAGCTCCATCCCTCCACTTCATCCTCGGTCTCCCCCTCCCTCTCCCTCCCTCCACTTCACCTACATACACCTCTTAGTTATTCTTTCATTCTCCATTCTCCACATTTTTCTTTTTTTATGTGAGGAAGAAGGAACCAAAGGCCACAAGCCCGTAATTATTGTTCCTTCCAAGAGAAAAACAAAATGCAAGAGAGAGCCAAATTCAAGATCTGATCATTTCGAGATGCCTGGACATACTGCGTTTGAAAGACTGGAGTTTCATAGGAAGCAGGAAATACAGACAGAGGGAGACAGTTCCAGAGTTGACCTGTTGCATAAATGAGGGACTGGGAGTAACGGTTAACTCTTGCATTAGAGCGATGGACAGAAAACAGATGAGAGTTTGCTGCTAGACGGGTGCTACTTTCCCGTAATAGAGGTGGAGGAATGCATGCAGACAGTTCAGAGGAGCAGTGACCACTGAAGCAGCGATAGAAAAGAGATAAAGATGCAACAGTGCGGCGAAGAGACAGAGGTTGAAGGGAGTCAGTAAGAGGAGGAGAATTAATGAGGCGAAAAGCCTTTGACTCCACCCTATTGAGAAGAGCTGTATGTGGGGAGCCTCCCTACACATAAGAGTTGTACTCCACACAGGGGCGGATAAAACCCCTGTATGGAGTCAACAATTGTGCAGGGGTAAAGGAGAAACGGAGTCGGCTTAGCACACTCAATCTCTTGGAAGCAAATTTTACAAGAGATGTAATATGATCTTTCCAAGATAAGTCCCGAGTAAATGAAACCCCAAGCATGTTCAAGGATGATGCAGGATTAAGCTGAATATTAATAAACATTAGTGGGTATACCTGTGGAAGATTTTGTCGGGTTGATAGGTGCAAAAACTGAGTCTCTGATACATTAAAAACAACCAGATTATTTTTTCCCCAGTTAGAGATACGAGCCAAGTCAGACATTAGGTGTGCCATAGCCTCATCCCTTGTTTGTTGAAGTAACTGCTGAGATGGACTTTGCGGGAATCGAATGGAAAGGTGAAGGGTGGAATCATCAGTGTATGAGTGGATAGGGCTATATGTACAGCTTAGAAGATCATTGATGAACAAAAGGAAGAGAGTTGGTGATAGGACAGAGCCCTGAGGAACACCACTGATAATAGATCTAGGAGAAGAACGATGGTCGTCTACAACAGCGGCTATAGAACGACCAGAAAGGAAGCTAGAGATGAAGGCACAGATAGAAGGATAGAAACTGTAAGAGGGCAGTTTGGAAATTAAAGCCTTTGAGATGTTAAGTGCAATGGCAAAGCTTTCGCTAAGGTCCAAAAAGGAGGATGACCAGGAGTCTGAAAGGTAGGTGAGAAGATCGCCTGTGGAACGTCCCTGACGAAACCCATACTGACCATCAGAAAGAAGGTTGTAATAGGAAAGATGCTTTAAAATTTTTCTCTTAAGAACAGACTCGAAAACTTTTGAGATACAGATGTTAAAGCAATTGGACTATAGTTAGAGGGTTGGGAATGGTCACCCTTCTTTGGGACTGGTTGAATGAGAGCAAACTTCCAGCAAGAAGGAAAGGTACAAGTTGATAGACAAAGGCAAAAGAGTTTGCCTAGGCAGGGTGTACAGTTCTTGAGAACAACAGGAGGGACTCTATCAGGCCCATATGCCTTATTAGTATTGAGGCCTGTGATGGCAGAAAATACATCAACTGAAGAAATTTTAATGTCAGCCATGAGGAAGTCAGAGGGGGAAAGTGATGGAGGAACATCACTGGAATCGTCTAAGGTGGAATTGGAGGAGAAAGTTTGAGAGAAGAGATCTGCTTTCTCAGTAGAAGAAATAACTACAGAGCCATCAGAGTAGAAAAGAGGAGGGAAGGATGATGAGGTTAAGTTGTTAGAAAGGTTTTTGGCAAGGTGCCAGAAGGAACGGGAAGAATTCGAGTTAGAGAGTTGAGAGCATTTAGTACGGACGAAATTATTTTTAGCAGAGCGAAGAACAGACTTAGCACGATTCCGGGCAGAAACGTATAAATGATGTGATTCAGGATTGGGTTGGCTCAGGCATATTTTATAGGCCCTCTCCTTGTGGACAGCATTAGAACAAGCGTGATTAAACCAAGGCTTTCGTGCATTAGTCAAAGGATATGAGAAAGGAATGTATGCTTCCATGCCCAAAAGAATAACCTCCGTAATGCACAAGGCACACCCAGATGGCTTCCGGCCATGGAAGCAATAATCATTCCAGGGAAAATAAGAGAAGTACTGCCTGAGGGCCTCCCAATCCGCAGCTCCAAAATGCCACAGACGACGTTTCTTTGGAGGGTCCACAGGCCATACCGGAGTGATAGGACAGGTTAAGGTGATAAGGTTGTGATCTGAGGAGCCCAATAGAGAGAAAAGATTAACAGTGTAAGCAGAAGGATTAGTTGTAAGGAAGAGGTCAAGTATGTTGGAGCTCTCTCCAATGCAGTCAGGGATACGGGTAGGGTGCTGTACAAGCTGCTCTAGGTCATGAAAGATAGAAAAGGTGTAGGCTTGTTCAACAGGTGGATCCGTGAAAGGAGAGGAGAGCCAAAGGTGGTGGTGAATAACCTCCTAGAATGGAGATTTCAGAGAAAGGAGAAATGGATAGAATGTGTTCCATCGTAGAAGTAAGATAGTCAAAGAATTTTTGATAGTCAGTAGAATTAGGAGATAAGTAAACAGCACAGATATATTTAGTCAGAGAATGACATGAAAGCCGAAGCCAGAGTGTAAAGAACTCAGAAGAATCGAGTTCAGGAACACGAGAGCAAGATAAGTGGTTGTGTATATATACACAACAGCCACCTTTGGCTTTGAAATGAGTATAGGGAAAGTAGGAGGCTACAGAAAAGGATCTGCTGTCAGTTACCTCAGACAGCTGAGTCTCAGTTAGGAAAAGAAGGTGAGGTTTGGAGAAGAGAAGGTGGTGCTCAACAGAGCGAAAGTCTGAGGAAAGGCCACGAATGTTCCAGAAATGAAGAAGAAGAGAGTCAGGCAGTGGTTCCAGGCATCTTGAGTCGTCACTGGGAGAGGGGCAGAAGGTGGGGGCATTTATGGTCCCCCCCCCCCGGGGACTCCGAGGCTATGTTATTCGACGCCATTTTTTTTTTTTTTTTAAATTTTGAAAAGGAAGTGTGATGTGTACTGTGCATGTAGTTTGGTGTTGATAGTTAGAGAAACTTGTACTGGAGAGCATGCTGGCCTACTCTCTGTGCTACTGAGACACTGAAAAAGTTCAGCAAAGGGAGATGGTCGGGACCTAGTCCCGAGGGCTGATGAAACGAGAGCTCCAGCTCTCCGTCTCATCTGCTTTCCATCCACCTTGGGAGTACTGCCCTGCCCGACTGGTGCTACAGTCTACTCCTACTCATGTCCAAACCACCTCAATGTTTTTCTCCTAATTTGCTCAGTCACATAAGACAGTATGGATCAGTTGGGTCAAGGATTGTGTGGGTAAAGTTGAAAGTTGGAATACAAATGTGGGCGATTGTGTGTGTGTATGCGCCAACGCAAGATCGTGCTAGAAGAGTGAGAGAAGAGTTCTGGACAAATGTGGAAGTGTGCATGGAAAAGTTTGGAAGGAATGAGAGAGTGTTTTTGATCGGTGATATGAATGGTAAAGTTGGTAATGTGAAGGTGGATGGAATAGTTGGTGAGTGGGGTGTGCCTGCTGAGATAGATGAGAATGGGAGTGCGTTAGTGGACATCTGTGCTGGGAGGGGGTTGGTAATAGCCAATACCCTCTTCAGGCATAAAATGATCCACAGGTATACATGGCGAGTGATGAGAAGGGTGGGTGGTGAACTGAATGAAAGGAAGGCAATGATTGATTATGTGTGTGTGGATGAAAGGATGCGAAGATGTATATTGGATGCAAGAGTTTATAGAGGTTGGGGAGTGGCCTTTCTGACCACTACTTGGTGGTGGCCAGAATTAGGATGCAAGTAAGATGGAGGAATAGAAGAAGGGAAAGACGAGAGGAAGGAGTAGTTGCAAGGAGAGTGGAAAGGTTACAAGAGGATGAGAAAAAGGCAGAGTATAAGAGAGAAGTGGAGGAACGATTGGGCAAATATGAATTGGAGCAGATGGGAGACGTGGAAGGTGTGTGTAAGATATTTACAGAAGAAATATGTGCAGCATGTGATGTGGTGTGTGGAAGGAAGAGAAGACGGAGGGGGTGCAAGGAACAGCGTGGTGGACTGAAGAGGTGAAACAGGCTGTGGCACAAAAGAAGAAAGCATACAATGAATGGATGAGAAATAGGGGCGTGGAAGAAGTTGAGAGGCAGAAGAGAGAGTTATATGTGGAAAGGAAGAGAGAGGTGAAAAGATTAGTAAGAGAGAGTAAGAAGAGAGTGGATCAGGAATTTGGAAGGAATTTGAGTGTAAAGTGGAGGGACTGTAAGAAAATGTTCTGGAGAGAAGTGAAAAGAGTAAGACAGGGTGGAAGTGAAGTTAGCAGGGGAGTGAAAGATAAACATGGTAGATTACTAGTGGAGAAGGGAGAAAAAGTGAGCAGATGGAGAGAACACTTTAAGGAATTGTTGAACGTAGAGGATGGAAGTGATGCGAGTATAAGTGGCTGGGGAATGGCTGGGAGAAGGAGGGAGGTGAGAAGACAGGTAGAAATCAGTAGGATAGAGGTTGTGGAAGCAATGAAGAAAGTTAAATCGGGGAAAGCCCCAGGAATTGATGGAGTGTGTGGTGAGATGCTGAAGCATGGGGGAGAGATAGTAGTAGAATGGATGTGGAAGATGTGCAGATTGGCCTGGGAGGAAGGTAGAGTCCCGGAGGATTGGAAGTCAGGTATAATTATTCCCTTGTACAAAGGAAAAGGGGAAAAAGAAGTGTGTGGTAATCATAGGGGCATTTGTCTTCTTAGTATAATAGGAAAAGTGTATGGTAGGATACTTATAGACAGAGTTAGAGAAAGAACAGAGAAATTAGTTGGAGAAGAACAGGGAGGCTTTAGGAAGGAAGAGGTTGTGTAGATCAGATATTCATTCTTAGATCTTTAGTGGAAAAGTTTCTAGAGAAGGGAAAGAAGTTGTATGCGGCTTTCATGGATTTGGAGAAAGCATATGACAGGGTGGATAGACAAGGATTGTGGAAAGTGTTAAGAATATATGGAGTAGATGGGAAGTTGTTGAATGCTGTGAAGAGTATGTATGATGGTGCTAAGGCTGCAGTGCGTGTGGATGGTGAACTAAGTGAATTTTTCTCTTTGAAAGTTGGTTTGAAACAGGGATGTGTCATGTCTCCATGGTTGTTCAATCTGTACATGGATGGGGTAATAAAAGAGGTACAAGGTAGGGTAGTGGATGTTGGAGTGGCCCTGGTGAGAGAGGATAGTGTTTGGAAACTCCCTGTACTGTTGTTTGCAGATGATACTGTGTTGTTGAGTGAAGATGAAGGGGAGCTGCAAGGCTTGGTGGATGAGTTTGAGAGAGTGTGTAAGAAACGGAACCTAAAGGTGAATGTAGGGAAGAGTAAAGTGATGGTCTTTGAGAGAGGTGAAGTCAGTGAATGTATAGCGAGGTTGGATGGTGAGGAATTGGAAAATGTGAGTACGTTTAAGTATTTGGGTAGTGTGATGAGTAAGGATGGAGGTTTGGAGGGTGAAGTGCTTGAAAGGGTACAGCAGGGAAGAAAGGTTGCTGGTTCCTTGAAAGCAGTGATAAGAAACAGGGAAGTGAGCATGGAAGTAAAAAAGTTACTACATGACAGTATTGTGATACCAACTCTAACGTACGGAAGTGAAGCTTGGACGTTGTTGGAAGGACACAAGTCAAGAGTGAGAGCAGTGGAAATGAGTTATTTAAGAGGAGCTTGTGGAGTCACGTGGAGAGACAGGCTGACGAATGAGGATATAAAGGAGCGTTGTGGTGTTGATGTGGATGTGATAGGAAGCGTTGTGAGGAACACACTGAGGTGGTTTGGCCATGTGGAGAGGATGGAGGGTGAAAGACTGACGAAGAGAGTGTATGTGAGCGAGGTGGAGGGTGGAAGAGGGAGGGGGAGACCGAGGATGAGATGGAGGGATGGGGTGGAGAGGTATATGAGAGAGGGGGGTGTGAGTTGGGAGCAGGGTAGTGAAATGGCGGGGGACAGGGCGACTTGGAGGCGATTTGTTTGTGGCCACCCCAAACGGGATTGAGGCGTCTGGCAATAGATAGATAGATAGACATCCACATCCACTCCACAACGCTCTTTCACTTCTTCATTTGTCAACCTCTCCCTCAGTGTCACTCCACATACTCCTCTCAGATAATTCATTTCACGAAATACAGACAAAAATTGTGGATACCGCTTTAGTAGCATTCAGTTGTTATTCATTTGTATTAAACACCTACTTTTTTCCTTTTTCTTTTTTTTCTTTTTTTTTTTTTTTAGGGCGCAGTTAGACATTTGTTTTATATAATGTGACGCCAAACGATATTCAAAGCGAAATCATAGCCATCAGGGGGTTCAAACCGTCTTGACTAAACCCGTTGCTATTTTGTATTCAAAGTAATTCCAGACGATTTAGTTCTGCTGAGAGAAATCCTAGCAGTTAAAGGGTGGAAAACATCTTTAACAACGGCAGGTGTTACTGTTGATACAATTATTTCGTTTCGGAGATTCCCATGTCTTTTTTTTTGTGTTTTTTTAGTATCTTACAAGTCAGAGGTACAATGTTACTTTTGTCAGCATGAATTATTATAGCCTATTTGTCGTCTGTTGCTAATTAAGAAAAAAGTGTGTGGTGTGAGGAAGTGATGTCCGAGCAGGGAGAAAAATGTCTTATCATGAGGGATTAATAAGATAAATAAGTAGGCAAGACTGACAGACATAAAAAGTTCACATCATCACGAGAGACTGATCCAGTTATACAGACACCCAGCGTCGCCCCTCACTCACACCTCTCCCCCCCACCCTCACTGCCCTCCCTCATCGCCATCCACATCCCCCCACGCACACACACCACCCCCACCACCATTCACATCTCCACCCATATCACCCCTTATCACTGTTCACGTCCCCCCTCCACCCACACCGCCCCCCACAACCACTCATATCTCCCCTCCACCCATACCCACCCCATCATCGTTCACATCCCCCCTACAGCCGCCCTTCACACCCCCTAGCTTCTCTCCTCACAACCATGCACCCACCCACGTACCGTACCGGATTGAGAGCGTCGTAGAATTAAATTAACGTGAGGGCAGGGGTACAGTTACGGTGCGCTACTGACGACGGTGAACTGTTAATAGTAATGGTAGGTTATTGGTGGTTTGGTTAGTGGGGTGTGGGAGCGAATTTGATAGCGCCTGTTATTACTTCTCATATGTACCCTAATTTAATAATATCGATTGATAGATTTTGCTCTAGTCTTTTCACATTGGCTTGACCCAGATTTTTTTTTTTTTTGTCCTTCTGCAACTTATTTCACGCAGCCCAGTGGTGGAATGAGACTACTACGGCTATACATCCTTTTCATTAGCACATCTTCGTGACTAGCACCACTTTCTAGTGTTAATCTCTTGTTACAACTCAGCAGGCAAGGTGGAGAGATAATTTTAGGTCATGTTAGAGTAAACAGGGTGTATTACTTCTATAATAATTGGTATTATTATCGTTATCATCGTCAGTTGCAAGTTAATCTTGTTAATTAAACCTTGCTAGTTTGTCATTGGAATCACGGTGGCTCAGTGAAAGTGCATTCGTTCCTCGACCACCGCCTGAGCTGTTTTGCAAGTAAGTCCCTTCATATTATTGTATACCGTATGTTCGCATATTGTCAGGTCATACTGATGATACTGTATACAGGGTGTCCCCGTAGGAAAGAGCATAGCTTTGGGAAATTATAGATGGGGGAATTTTGAGTAAACACTGCTGTCTAAATATGGGTCAGAATTTCACCCATTACGGAGCTACAGTTACTCATGACCTTGTGAACATAAAAATGGTCTCCCTCATAATTCACCCATAAGCTCATCAGTAACGGCCGATCAGTTGAGACTTGGACCCGTGTTGATGTAGCTCCTCACACTTCCTTTATCTAGCATTTCCTGGAGTTATTCCCTTTCCTCAGTGGACAACATGTGTACTAACCTGGACGCACACACAGTCTTACCCAACATAGCATTCCCAATTTTACAGGCACCCTTTTCTGTGCCGTAGGAGGTACTATTTGAGACTGCAACACAAGTGGTAGGCGGTGTGATTGCTATATTCCCATACCAGAGTAGAGAGCCTCGACTGTTTAACAGCCTGTTCAAGATGAGGCCAGAATCGTACATAGTTTGACGCCAGTAGTTCAGACTCGAAGGATGGGATAAGAACTGGAATAAAAAAAATAAAAAAAAACGCCTGGATTAATTAGACCGCGTTATAGGTATTCTTTTTATTTCTACTGCCAGACGTAATGTATCAAACAGTAAGTAACGGAATACCCTAATTGTTGACTAGTAACACGGAAGTATTTTACCTTTGTCTTTACCTGTACACCAGGGCAGTTTTAATTAGAATATTGCCACTTCCGACTTCCGTGTGAACAGTCCCAAGTCGTCATGTATAAAAAGCAAAGAGTAGGCAAATAATTGTTTTTCCTATGCTTGTAATATTTTCACCTATGCAAGTAATACTTTTTCCCTCTGAGGATAATTATTTCTTGGCCAGGTGACATTTTTCCCTCTGCAGGTAATATTTTTTCCCTATGTGGATAATTTTTTCCCTATGTTTTCTCCTATGTGGATTATATTTTTTTCTTATGTGGGTAATATTTTTTTCATATGAGAGTAATTCTTTCTTGAGGGGAAATCTTTTTTTTCCTGCGAGGTAATATTTTTTCCGCACGATCTAGGGAAAAGTTCCACCCCATTTGTTCCACTTACTTCTTCCACTCTACTTAGTAACACGTAGTGACCCCCGACCTCAGGTTTGCAATAGGACCGTCGGTGCAGGGCGTGTCATTGCAGATAATACAAGGTTAATAACACAATTTGGGACGTGATGCTGAGGTGTGTGTGCGTGCGTGATTGGGTTGGTTTCTTACACACACACACACACACACACACACACACACACACACACACACACACACTACGTCTTAATTTTTGCTCGGGGCCTAATCATCTATAAAGTCATGCTCTTGGCCTGATGTCGCCGGCGTGTCGGGGGAGCATGAGAAAATTAAATGAAGATGGATGGGAGGAAAAGACGTGAGAGAAAGAGAGAGAGAGAGAGAGAGAGAGAGAGAGAGAGAGAGAGAGAGAGAGAGAGAGAGAGAGAGAGAGAGGAATATCCATAATAATCTGGGATTAAATAACGGAGATGGTACAGCTGTCACTACAAGAAGACAGAATTAACAGATCAAGATAATAACCACAGAACTAAATAATCATAAATTGAGTGAGAGAGAGGAGGGGGTCGTCATGCTACGGAGGAGGATAATTAAATGAAGATGATACAACAGGCGCTACGAGAAGACATAATTGGCAGTTAAAGGTAAGAGGTGTGCACGACTTCACTCAACCTGGAAAAGAGAGAAAATAAAAGAAAAAAAAGTGAGAGAGGAGGGAATTAAGATTATCAAGAGTTCAAGATAATTTAATAAAGGTGGTGGAAGGAACGTCAAATAAAGCCAGATATAACAAGAATAACAAGACCATTCAGAGAGCGCATACCTCCGCCAACGCCAGATCACCACCAAAATTTAATGACCTCTCCCTTGGCCCATGACCCACATATCCAAAAAGTTTCATTAAAATCCATCGATAATTTTTTGAGTTCTTGTGGACAAAGAAACAAAAACAAGTCTTGAACCGGGATTGAACTCAGATCATAACCAAAATTTAATAAACACTTCCTTAGTCAAAATAAAAATAAAAAAATTGTTGAAATCCTTAAATAGGTTTTTGAGATATCGTGTGCATAAACAGACAAACTGGGGCGAATACGTAACCTCCTCCAGCCGTCGTTAGCGGATGTAATAATAAAGAAAAAAAAAAAAAAAGGTAACAGGAATTCACTGCGGAAATTGAAAGAAAGTTATGAGAAAGGCAGGAAGGAGCTGAGGATCACCAGGTATTCAATATAATTAATTGGAGATGGTAGAAGAGGCTCTCCAAGAAGACAGTAATAATAAAGTAGCTTAGCATATAAGAAAACGAGAGAAGAGTAAAGGAATGAGAATGGGAGAGAGAGGGGGACTGCAGTAATAACACGCTGAGAAAGCCAGCCCATTCCACCCCTAATAATTTTCCGGCTCATTATTGCCCACTTATAATTATACAACTTCGACCTATCACGCCTAGCAACGGGGAGCGGGCGAAAGTAGGTGAGGAGTTGGCGGTGAGCACAATAAATGGTGGGAAGGATGGGAGGGGAGAGGTGGGAGGGGGTTGGGTTCAGGGGAAGGGAGATTGACAGCTGTGTGTGTGTGTGTGTGTGTGTGTGTGTTTCCGTCCAAGTTCAGTAAAGAAAATTACGTATTTTCCTGAGACTGGGTGAATGCCTCTTAGAGAAGTCAAACCATCTGAGACACGCTTTATCCCAGATGATTTTTTTTTTTTTCACTAGTTTTAAGTAATTAGTCGAAACCAAGGCCGTAGCAAGTTGATTCAGTAACTACATAATACGTCAACTCTGGGGTAATCTTCCCCATTCTTTCTTTTACCTTCGACAATATCCAGTCATGCAACAGAGGTGTGTCAGGGCATTACGAATTAAAATTATCTTTATTCTGTCTTACTATGGAAGGGGAAAGAGTTTGAAGATTTTAAGTCTATGGTTCCTTCTCTTCGTATAAAGGTGTTCAAGTAGAAGAAACTGTTCGTTTAAGGTAAGTAGGTGCTAGAGGGAAATGAAGAATAATGATAATTAATAAATACTGCAAAAAGAAGCGATCACTTCAAATAGGACACCCCCAGGGAAGGCGATGACTGGTCTTCTCAGCAGAATGTGCTGTAAACGAATCGATTCCAAAGGCAAACATTCCAGTGCAAATTACAAGTGTGCGTTTACGACGAGACAAGAACTCGACTGAACATCAGCATAATCAAGAAAGACAAGAGCATTCAAGTCTGATAGGTATAACAAATCCACGCCCAAAAAAATGGTAAAACTGCCGACGAGGAGGAGGAAGACATCAGGTAAACTTAAGACCCGCGGCCGTAATCAGATAGGGATCTTAATAAGGTGAGAACGATAAAGAGGGAGACAGGCTGATAGAGAGAACAAGTCGAGATTGGTTGCTCCACCGAATGTCTTATTTTTTTGGGGGGGGGAGGGGGAGGGTGATTGGGGAGAGGAGGGAGGAGGATATGCAGGCGTGAAGGGGGGAAGAGGGGTGAAGGGGAAGCTGCAGGGATGAGGAGGGCAAGGGGACGAGTGTTGAAGGGAGAGCGAAGGGGGAGGGGAGAATGAGAAGGGAGAGAGAAGAGATGGGGGTTAGGAAAAGGAAGAAGAGGTTGGGCAGGGGGAAGAGAGGAACGGAAATGGGGCAGGGGGAGAGAGAGGGGACAGAGGACGAGTGCAGGAAAATGTAATCGAGAGAGGGAGGGGACGAGAAGGGGGGAGGGATAATGGGAAAGGGGGACTTCTTAAGATTGTCAGTTTCCAAGAGAGGGGAGATAAAAAGAGGAGGGCAGAGGACACGGGAGAGGAGGACGACTAGGTGAGAGAGCGGGGAAGATGAAGAGGAAGGAGTGGGGGAGAGAGCTGAACGAGGAGTGCTGAGGAAGGGAGAGGGGACGCTTTTATAACTAAATATCATCTCCCAAGACCTGATTCCTCCCTGCTGCATAACCCCATATTCCTGCAATCTCAACTTTAACAGTATACTTTATAGCCATTACCTCTTACTTATACAGCTGTAAGTATATCTGGATTATATTGAACAACCGGCCTGCCATTGGATTTAGTGCAGTATACTTGTGAGGATTATATATAACCAAGTGTTATTTTCCACTCATATTTCTCGTTTTATATTTCTCTGGCTTATATATAACAATTGACCTGGCGTTTGGCTTTGTGTATACTTTGAGGTTTATATACAGCTGGCTTTTGTTTCTTTTATTCTCCCCCATTGTTGATGTCTTGGTTCTCTCTCTCTCTCTCTCTCTCTCTCTCTCTCTCTCTCTGTATACATTTTTTTTGCGTTTTTGGTCTGAAGGTTATGATTCATCCCAGATTATATTTATTTTCTTTCACTCAGTGTATTTGTACTTTCGATTTTTTTTTCACTGCCCATGTTTATTTGCTGTTTCGTATCTTTCTTTATTTGTCTTTTATTTTCGGTATTCTCCATCTCAGACCCTTTTTTCTTCTAGTTCCTTTTTGTTTGTATATTTGTCTCTCCTTCAATGTTTTGTGATGCTTACTCTTTTTTTTTACCTTTTGTTTTAGTATTTCTGGCATACATATTTTTTTAGTATTTATTTTGTGTTTATTATTATTTTAGCATTTGCATTACGCCTGGTCCAGATTTTTCTTTCACTTGCTTCTGTTTTGTATTAATTTCTTTTCATTTTTTCCTGGCTGTGTCTCTTGCGTGTCTGTTTTGAATTTTTTTTTTTAAGTACTCGTGTTAAGCCTCATCCTAAGCAATTTCTTTCATTCTTCCTCCTTCCTTTACTTTCTTCCTTATCCTGTTTTTTTTTTTTTTCCTCCATGTTTCCCTGTTTTTCCTTTTTCTTACATTTTTAGTATACGGTATGTCTCACCCCAAACTTCCTTTTTTCTTCTTTTTTCATTTTAGTTTTTGTATTTTATATATAATACATCATTTATTTACTCATTAACTTATTAAGCTTTATTTATTTATTTATTTATTTATATACTTTATTTTTCAGTGTTTTTATATTCAGCTTTAATATTTTTAGTTACCTATTTTATTTTGTATTCTTTGTTATTTATTTTTTTATGTCCATGGTGCTTTGTTATCGTGATTATTATTATTCGTATTTTTAGTTAATCTCATTGCTTCCATTATGTCTTCAGCTTTTGTTATTGCTTGTGATTCGTATTTTTCGTGTTCATGTTGTACCCTAATCCCAGTCGGCAGCAACACCCGGGTCATATAAACATTACTTCCTCAATATTATGGCTTTTCCAACTCCCCTGTTGATCATTAAGTGCCAGACAAATGGGACTGATAGCCTCTCCCACACTGCTTGGATTTCCACCTGGTTAGAGAGAGAGAGAGGGGGGGGAGGGGGGATACGTAAATGTTTTCCACACCTGTGATCATACTCGTTACGGATTAATTTTCAGACATCCTATGAGAGAGAGAGAGAGAGAGAGAGAGAGAGAGAGAGAGAGAGAGAGAGAGAGAGAGAGAGAGAGAGAGAGAGAGAGAGAGAGAGAGAGAGAGAGAGAGAGAGAGAGAGAGAGAGACTTTTGCAGAGTGAAGGGGTGATTTACTTTTTTTTTTTATGCGAGGAAGAAAGAACCAAAGGCCATGAGCCCGCAGTAACAGTTCCCTCCAATAGAAATACAAAATACAATAGAGAGCCAAATTCAAGATCCGATCATTTTGAGATGCCTGGACACACAGCGTTTGAAAGACTGGAGATCATAGGCAGCAGGAAATACAGACAGAGGGAGACAGTTCCAGAGCTGACCTGTTGCATAAAGGAAAAACTGGGAGTAATGGTTAACTCTTGCATTAGAGAGTTGGACAGAAAAGGGATGAGAGTTTGCTGCCAGACGGGTGCTCCGCGCCCGTTATAGAGGTGGAGGAATACAAGCAGACAGTTCAGAGGAGCAGTGACCATTAAAGTAGCCATAGAAAAGAGATAAAGATGCAACAGTGCGGCGAAGAGACAGAGGTTGAAGGGAGTCAGTAAGAGGAGGAGAGTTAATGAGACGAAAAGCCTTTGACTCCACCCTATTGAGAAGAGCTGTATGTGGGGAGCCTCCCCACACATGAGAGTTGTACTCCACACAGGGGCGGATAAAACCCCTGTATAGAGTCAACAATTGTGCAGGGGTAAAGAAAGAGTGGAGTTGGCTTAGCACACCCAATCTATTGGAAGCAGATTTTACAGGAGATGTAATATGATCTTTCCAAGATAAGTCCCGAGTAAATGAAACCCCAAGCATGTTCAAGGATGATGCAGGATTAAGCTGAATATTATTAAACATTAGTGGGTATACCTGTGGAAGATTTTGTCGGGTTGATAGGTGTAAGAACTGAGTCTTAGATGCATTAAAAACAACCATATTATTTTTACCCCAGTCAGAGATACGAGCCAAGTCAGACATTAGGTGTGCCATAGCCTCATCCCTTGTTTGTTGAAGTAACTGTTGAGATGGGAGTTGCGGGAACCGAATGGAAAGGTGAAGGGTGGAGTCATCAGCGTATGAGTGGATAGGGTTAGATGTACAGCTTAGAAGATCATTGATGAATAAAAGGAAGAGAGTTGGTGATAGGACAGAACCCTGAGGAACACCACTGATAATAGATCTAGGAGAAGAACGATGGCCGTCTACAACAGCGGCTACAGAACGACCAGAAAGGAAGCAAGCGATGAAGGCACAGATAGAAGGATAGAAACCGTAAGAGGGAAGTTTAAAAATTAAAGATTTATGCCAGACTCGACCGAAAGCCTTTGAGATGTCAAGTGCAATGGCAAAGCTTTCGCCAAAGTCCCGAAAGGAGGATGACCAGGAGTCTGAAAGGTAGGTGAGAAGATCGCCAGTGGAGCGTCCCTGACGGAACCCGTACTGACGATCGGAAAGAAGGTTGTGATAGGAAAGATGCCTTAAAATTTTTCTATTGAGAATTGACTCGAAAACTTTTGAAATACAGGACGTTAAAGCAATTGGACGATAGTTGGAGGGTTGGGAGTGGTCACCCTTCTTTGGGACTGGCTGAATGAGAGCAAACTTCCAGCAAGAAGGAAAGGTACAAGTTGACAGACAAAGGCGAAAGAGTTTGCCTAGGCAGGGTGTAAGCACAGAAGCACAGTTCTTGTGAACAACAGGAGGGACCTCATCAGGCCCATATGCCTTGTTAGTACTGAGGCCAGTGATGGCAGAAAATACATCAACTGAAGAAATTTTAATGTCAGCCATGAGGAAGTCAGAGGGGGGAAGTGATGGAGGAACAGCACCAGAATCGTCTAAAGTGGAATTGGAGGAGAAAGTCTGTGCGAAGAGATCTGCTTTATCAGTAGAAGAAATAGCTACAGAACCACCAGAGTAGAAAAGAGGAGGGAAGGATGATGAGGTGAAGTTGTTAGAAAAATTTTTGGCAAGGTGCCAGAAGGAGCGGGAAGACTTCGAGTTGGAGAGGTGAGAGCATTTAGTATGGATGAAATTATTTTTAGTAGAGCGAAGAACAGACTTAGCACGATTCCGGGCAGAAACGTAAAGATGATGTGATTCAGGGGTGGGTTGGCTCCGGTACCTTTTGTAGGCCCTCTCTTTGTTGCAGACAGCATTAGAACAAGCGTGATTAAACCAAGGCTTTCTTGCGTTAGTCAAAGGATATGAGAAAGGAATATATGCTTCTATGCCCGAGAGAATAACCTCCGTAATGCGCAAGGCACACTCAGATGGCTCCCAGCCATGGAAGCAATAATCATTCCAGGGAAAATCAAAGAAGTACTGCCTGAGGGCCTCCCAGTCCGCGGCTCCAAAATGCCACAGACGACGTTTCCCTGGAGGGTCCACAGGCCGTACCGGAGTGATAGGACAGGTTAAGGTAATAAGGTTGTGATCGGAGGAGCCCAACGGAGAGAAAAGATTAACAGAGTAAGCAGAAGGATTAGTTGTAAGGAAGAGGTCAAGTATGTTGGAGCTCTCTCCAAGGAGGTCAGGGATACGGGTAGGGTGCTGTACAAGCTGCTCTAGGTCATTAAGGATAGAAAAGATGTAGGCTTCTTCACCAGGTGGATCCGTGAAAGGAGAGGAGAGCCAAAGGTGGTGGTGAACATTGAAATCTCCTAGATTGGAGATTTCAGAGAAAGGAGAAATGGATAGAATGTGTTCCATCGTAGAGGTAAGATAGTCGAAGAATTTTTGATAGTTAGTAGAATTAGGGGATAAGTAAACAGCACAGATATATTTAGTCAGAGAATGACAGGAAAGCCGAAGCCAGCGTGTAGAGAATTCAGAAGAATCGAGTTCAGGAACACGAGAGCAAGGTAAGTCGTTGCGTATATATACACAACAACCACCTTTGGCTTTGAAATGAGTATAGAGAAAGTATGAGGATACAGAAAAGGGTTTGCTGTCAGTTGCCTCAGACAGCTGAGTCTCCGTTAGAAAAAGAAGGTGAGGTTTAGAGGAGGAGAGGTGGTGCTCAACAGAGCGAAAGTTAGAGGAAAGGCCGCGAATGTTGCAGAAATGAAGAAGAAGAGGGTTAGACAGTGGTTCCAGGACTACATCAGCCTAGCCTTGGTCCTCTACACTTGAGGGAAAATGATACGAGTAATATATTTTTTTCCATAACCTTTTCAATCCGGTGACTTGCTTTTTCCTTCACCCTTGCTATCTCCAAACGATTTTATTCCGCCTATAACGCATTTCTAACTGAGAAGTGATTTAAGACCTTAATTAATCACACCAATTCCAAATATCTCCTCTAAGCTGAATGAAATCGTCTGAAAATTGCATAAAAAAAATACATTGGACTCAAGGTTATGGCGTCTTTGTTTTTTTAATTTAATAGTTCCTCCTCCAAAATACTTTATTCGGGCTTTGGAGACATCGTAGTGGAGAGGTTACTCGCCGGTAAAGAACTTGTGACTTAGGTAAGAGGAAGGAGGGAGGAAGAAAAGACACGAGAGAGGAAGCGAAGGAAGGGGCGAGGACGAGATGAAAGGGAGGGAGAAAAGAGAAGTGAGGGAGGGAGGGAGGCATTCAGGCAGGATAAAGAGAGGAGAGAGGAGGGAAGAAGGGAGGGAGGAGGATGAGAAGGGGAGAGAGGAAGGCAGAGAAGAGAGGGGAGTGAGTGGGAACTGGGAGAGAGGAAGGAAACACGAAAAAGACAAACATACGAACTGGGGAGAGAGAGAGAGAGAGAGAGAGAGAGAGAGAGAGAGAGAGAGAGAGAGAGAGAGAGAGAGAGAGAGAGAGAGAGAGAGAGAGAGAGAGAGAGAGAGAGAGAGAGAGAGAAAGACGGAGGGAGGGAGGAAGGGGCGGAGTCTGGAGAAAGAAATAATTCAAATCCTCATGTCTGCTTCAGTTAAGCGCAGTCAGTTATCGTCAGCTGGCATAAAGCACGAAACACGTAACAGTGACCGAGTTAATCTTACCCGCCGCCTTATTTCGGAGCCTCGGATCTGCCCAGCGAGAAGGCGTACGAGACAGTGTTACTCGCTGCTTCACTCGTCAGTTCCCCTCCCAAGTCTCACATCCCGGCCCCGCACACCCGCAGTCCTTTCCTCCTTTGTGGCGAGTGCAAGCTGGTTGAGTCTGAAATTTTCTATAATATTTCTTACGTGGAAAAAAGATACGGAATCTATGTTTTTTTACTGATATATGCTTATAGTTAAGGTTAAACGAGATTTTTACTTGTTGCTTCACTCTGTCATCTTCCCCTCTCAGCTCGACAGTCATCTCTTACTTGCTTGTGGGGAGTGCTCTTGCCGGCTGAGTTTGGCGTTGTCTGTAATATTTCTTACTTGACCAAAAAGTAAAAAAAAAAAAAAATTGTACCGATATCTATTAGAGCTGTGGTTACTAATTCCTTTTATATTTCCCAACTGATGATGCTCAGGGAATGGACTTGTGATAATTTGCTCTTTGCTGTACAGTTTACCGTGTTCTCATTAAGTTTTAGAGAGACTTTGGGACTGTGTAAAGTAATTATTGACCTCACTGGTGTTCGTTAATGGGGAAAATTGTGTGATATTGAGTGTTCTTATTGGAAAACTAGTAATGACAGCCGTAACTCTTCATAATATGAAAAACGATTGTGATTTTACGTTGTGTTGTTATTGTAAAAAAAAAAAAAAAAGAATTTCAACATATTTTTGAGGCTCTGTAAAGGAACTAATAACCACAGCTGTTTGTGAAAGTGGAAAACTTTGAGTGATACGAAGTTGATTGCTGTAATTATTGAAAATGAAAGAAAGAACAGGATCAACCACCTCAGTCGGTGTCAGTAGTGTGGAAAACAATTTGATATTATGTTGACTTACTTTTTATTGAAAAGGCAGCATCAGCAAATTTCACCCGTGTAAGTAATGGACGTGTAAAAACTGTGGTAATGTTAACGCGTTGTGAATTAAGGTAATGAAGGAAGATAACCAGGTGTGAAAGGTAATTGCAGGTGTTGATGTAATGGCTGCCTGGATATTTGTGTGTGCAGCAGAGTACGACTAAGATGAGGCAAGTAGAAGCAAAGTTGTTGGTGGATGCCCCGCTCTTTGCGGTCCATTACAACCCCCCCCCCACCTTCCCCCTCCATCTGCCTCCTCCTCCCTCTCCCATCCCTCCCCCACACGGTCCACTTCCTCTCCCCCCCCCCTCCATCTTCTATCGGCTCCCCCATCTTTCTCTCTCCTCCCATCTCGCCCACCTTGTTTCCCCTCTCTCAGTAGGAGCGGCACGGCTAGGTAGACTTTTACACGATAAAGTCGCCCTCTTCAGATCAAAAAACGCGGCACGTCCAGGAATAGTAACCTTAACGTAAATACCCACAAAGTCAGATCACCAACTGTTTGGAACGGAATTAGAGTCTGCTATGTTAACGCACGTAGTCTACGTAACAAGTTTGAGGATTTAGAATCTCTAGTTTACCTAAAAAATTATGACATCATTGGCATCACAGAGTCCTAGATTAACACATCTGACCGTGACTTTCTAGCGGAATACTCACTAACAGGGTACAATATTTTCAGCTGTGAGTGACCACATCGAGCTGGTGGCGGTGTTTTACTATATGTGAAAACTAGTCTCCATCCCCTTATGTTATCCAAACCCAGCATTACCAACATAGATGCCAGTTATGTTCAGCTAAGTATTAATTCACACAAAATAAATATATGTCTCATCTATCGTCCTCCAGCACAGTCAACTGAGACAGATGAAAAACTTTATGATCAAATTGCGGAAATTTGTTGTCAAGAGGATAGAGTAATTTTTGAAGACTTTAATCTACCGGTAACAAAGTGGGGTGAACCACTGACGGCACACTCAGGACAAGAGCTTTATACGAATCTTCAGGAAAGCGCCCTTTCCCAACACGTAGAATACCCAACGAGAGGAAACTATCCTAGACATCATCTTGACTACAAATGATAACCTAGTCAACAACGTTGAAATAGGACCTGAGTTTAGTTCCAGTGATCATCGAACTATACAGTTTAATATTACTATTGAAAAAGTAAAAGAAACGGAGAGCAAAGAAAAGGTCCCAGATTATCGTAGAGCTAATTTCAACAGGCTCAGAGCGCTACTTGCAACTGCAGATTGGAATCAAATGTCTGAAACCGATGACATAAACCAAGCATGGGCAATATTCACCGAAAAATTTAATGAAGTGGTAAAGTCATGTGTGCCACTACGTAACAGACGTCCAGCTGGAAATAGTAAACCAAAGTGGTGGTCCAGTGAAATAAAAAGTAAGTTAATAGCCAAAAAACAGGCATACCATAAATATAAAGCTACACAAAATAATGATGATAAATTATAGTACGATAATCTACGCCGCATATCGAAAAAACTTATTAAACAAAGCAAAAGAGCACTGGAGATCCACATTGCTAATACGTGCATATCAAATCCTAAAGAATTTTACAGTTACATTAGAAAGAAAAAGGTTATGACTACTCAATAGGTCCTCTAGACACAAACAATGGCAAACACACTGAAAATGAGGTCGAAATGGCAAACATTCTTAACGATTACTTTGCGTCTGTTTTTACAGTAGAAAACACCATCAGAAACCTACTGTTACCCACAAACCAAGCAAATAGCACAGTCCTTAGTAACTATGTTATCCATAATAACGATATCCTTTCAGCCATAAATAGTACGAACATAAACAAAACCCCTGGCCCCGATAAAATATCACCGAGAATTCTCAAAGAAGGAAAATATGAGTTACTGCTGCCACTCTCTGTCTTACTCAATAAATCAATAAGTACTGGGAGAGTTCCACGCGAATGGAAACTAGCAAAGGTAACACCAATTTTCAAAAAAGGAAATTAGTCGCACCCAGGAAATTACAGACCAATCAACTAAACATCAGTAGTGTGCAAGTTAATGGAAAAATCATAAGAGATAAAATAGTTAATTATCTAGAAGAAAATAATATAATTAAAGACTCGCAGCATGGATTCAGACATCGTCGTTCATGCTTAACTAACTTACTGGACTTCTTCCATGATGTTTACAAATCATACGATGACTCAAGAGCAGTAGATATAATTTACCTCGACTTTCAGAAAGCATTTGACACTGTCCCTCACAAGCGTCTCATGAGAAAAATAGAAGCACATGGAATAAAAGGAAATACGCAAAAATGGTTACAAGACTGGCTTTCAGACCGAAAACAGCGAGTTGTGATAAACGGAAAGGAATCCAAATGGCGTAACGTGATCAGCGGCGTTCCCCAAGGCTCAGTACTTGGACCGATACTTTTTATTATCTATATAAATGATATTGATGAGGGTCTAAATTGTAAAGTATCCAAATTCGCAGATGATACTAAAATAACCAGTAAAGTCACTTCAAAATTACAGTGGCAGCAGTTACAAAATGACCTTAATACTTTAGCAAGCTGGGCAGAAAAATGGCAAATGAAATTCAACACAGAAAAATGTAAAGTACTTCATATTGGAAGTAACACTGTCCATGCAAATTACAAAATAAACAATATTCAGTTATCAAGTACAGACAGTGAAAAGGATCTTGGTGTGATAATATCAAATGACCTAAAACCAAGCAAGCAGTGTACCGATGCGGTTAAAATTGAAAACAAGCTAGTGGGTTTTATTGGAAGAACTTTCGAGTTTAAATCGGAAAAAGTCATACTTGCCTTGTACAACTCGCTAGTGCGCCCCCATCTTGAGTATTGTGTGCAATTCTGGTCTCCGTACTACAGAAAGGACATTGAAAAATTAGAGAAAATTCAGCGAAGAATCACAAAAATGATACCACGACTTAGAAACAAACCATATGAGGAACGCCTTGAAGAACTTAAATTATTTAGCCTAACGAAGCGCAGGTTAAGAGGGGACCTTATTGAAGTTTTCAAAATCATGAAGGGATATGACAACTTAGACATGAATAAATATTTTGATATAGACCGGTCGAGTCAAACCAGAAGTAATGGCTGCAAAATTATGGGAAAGCGATTCCAATTCCACGAAGCAAAATACTTCTTCTTTAACAGAGTTGTAAATATCTGGAACAGATTACCCTGAGATACCGTGAACAGTATCTCAATTGAGACATTCAAAAACAAATTAGATAAGTATTTGCACGAGAATCCTCAGCTGACTCTTTTTCTGTCCGAATAACTTGCTTTTATAGCTACGGTACATGTAAGTTCATGCCCCTTTTGTCTACAAGACACCCCGTAAACAATGTACCCGTACATAGTGTTGCGTCACGATATTATACATTTTCAATTTATTCAGTGCAAACGAAGCAATATAAGCACAGATTAGGATCTGCACAGATAACCCTGAGTTAACGGTCACTACTCTTACTTTCGACCTGTGATGGGCTGTGGATTGCTGATGGTCCCTGTTAGTCAAGTGACCACCATCGGGATTTTTTTAATGTACCAGGGGTCACTGCTTCAGGATGAAACTTGTGTACTTGTCCCACATGGGAGAGTTCCCTGTCTCAGTGGAGTGAACAGAGCTAGGGCCTGATTGACTGCTGCCTACCTTAAAAGCGCCAGGCAAGGCTGCCGCACCACCCCTAAACGTCCACACTGTGCAGTCCCCTCGTGTCTACAGGACACCCCGTAAACTTAACATAGCGTCACGTCACGTCATTATACGTTTTTCGATTTACCCAAAGCAAATGAGGTAATATACAGTAAGCACAGACAACCCTGAGTTAACGGTCACTACTCTTACTTTCGACCTGTTATGGGATGTGCATCACTGAGGGTCCCTGTTAGTCAAGTGACCACCATCGGGATTTTTTTAATGTACCAGGGGTCACTGCTTCAGGATGAAACTTGTGTACTTGTCCCACATGGGAGAGTTCCTTGTCTCAGTGGAGTGAACGGAGCTATTGCCTGATTGACTGCTGCCTACCTAAAAAGCGCCAGGGAAGGTTGCCGCACCACCCCTAAACATCCACTCTGTGCATTGCACATCCACACTGTGCACTGTGCAGTCCCCTTTTATCTAAGACACACGTCTTATATATTTTTCAATCTCCCCAATGCAAAGAAAGCATTATAAGCACAGATTAGGATCTGCACAGATAACCCTGAGTTAACGGTCACTATTCTTACTTTCGACCTGTGATGGGCTGTGGATCACTGAGGGTCCATGTTAGTCAAGTGACCACCATCGGGATTTTTTTAATGTACCTGGGGTCACTGCTTCAGGATGAAAGTTGTGTACTTGTCCCACATGGGAGAGTTCCTTGTCTCAGTGGAGCAAACGGAGCTAGGGCCTGATTGACTGCTGCCTACCTTAAAAGCGCCAGGCAAGGCTGCCGCACCACCCCTAAACATCCACACTGTGCAGTGTGTAGCTTCCACGGTATGTCCACAGACTTCCCATTAACTCAATGTACCGGTTTATAATGTCATGCCGTAACTATTATTTTATTTGTTTACTTTCTCTTTCAGGTTACTCAATCGGGTAGCTTATAGATAAAGTATTATAGAATGTGACTTTTCCTTTCCAGTGTTTCCTATAAAATTTCCATGTCAGTTTTTCCATGCTGCATGGTGGTTTTTCTCACTTTTTCCTGGTGGGTTTGGTGGTGGGGGGAGCCTTCTTGCTTTACTATCCTTATCCTTCAGCATGTAGAGGTAGATCTTGTAGTCATAGTTTTCTCTAACAAGCAGCCTCGAAAGGACCATAAGGTCTGTTGCTGTTTGCTTTCCTGTGTGTAATCCAGCTTCCCCCTCCTTGTTTCCCCTCTCCGGCTTCCCCCTCCTTGTTCTCCCCCCTCCTTGTTCTCCCCCCTCCTTCCTTCCCCTCCTTGTCCCCCCCCCTCCCTCCAGCCGCCCCCTCCTTGTCCTCCCCTTAAACTTACTCTCTTCCTCCACTTCTCTCATGACTCCCCCATCCCTCTCTCCATTTTCATCAACCCTCCCCCCTCCCCCGACCTTCTTCCCCCCTCCCTACCCTCTCTCTCCCTCCTCCTATCCATCTGTATTTTCTCATCTTTATTTCTACTACACCTCCGCTTTGTCCACTCCTCCAACCCTCTCCCCAGTACCATCTAACACACTTCCCTTCCCCGAATCTCATCCTCTGTTACCTCTCCCAACTTATATTTACTCCCCATCTCCGTTTGCTCCCAGATGCCTAAACGCCCCTCAACGATGTAGCCTCCCCAGCAGATTGCACTCCCCGCTACAACAGACTCCAGCCAAAGGTAAGTGTGGATGC
>NC_136977.1:38392321-38417321 GCF_032717465.1 Coenobita brevimanus
AGTTCAGTTGTTTTATTCCACTCTCATATCTCTCAAAACTTGATTAGGAATTGTCTTTTCACAATGTATTTCTGCCACCACAGGACAATTTTATTCACTGTTAACCAGAGTATTTACTGAAAGCTATATCTCATCTCGCCACTTCCAAAAGTATCCCCTAAACAGAACAGAATTAAGTTAGTGTATCCTGGTTTCTTAATGTAAAATAAGCAAGTTTGAAAAGTTATCAAAAATATTCCATAAGTGAAAAACACCAAATCTTTAAGGTGGGGCAGACACAAAATCGGCCGAATATTCAACTGTAACAGGAAAATAAAAGTCTTTGGGTACTAAAGCTAATTAAATTCATTATGTGAGCATTATAATCAGAATAATCACAGATGCCAGCATTCTAATTGGCCAGTCAAAGGATAAGCAACATCTGGTCAGGTTGCAGGAGAAATTGACTGTCTTGAGGTAATAAATGAATGCGAATTAATAAGTTAACATCGTAATAAACCAGTCATAGGTATCAGCAGTTTGACAGGCCAGCCTTGTGATAAGTCACGTCTAATTAGTATCATGCTTTGTAGGAATCCCCGAAGCTGAATATAATCGTCTAATGGAACCCAGAATGATAAAAAAAAAAACGAGTTGTCTTACAGAAATGGTTAATGGATAATTTCGAATCCCCTCACAACCAAAAGTCTCCTCTGTGGTGTATAAAATTATTGGCGACACCTGTCATAAAATTAAAAAAACGTCATAACGCTGGAGGGGTTAAAATATTACAGATTTTCTTATATGTATTCCATTTTGCTCCAATCTCAGGCAGCCAGGTGACTGGATGCTGCCCCCTTCTCTGCTCCCTTCCCTCAAATATTTCCTCTACATTCCATTTTACTTAATACTCCAGAGGCATTTACCTGGATGATGCTCCCTCTTCCCCCTGCCTACCCGCTCCTCCTTCCTTGTCAGTAGTCATACGCCTACTGTTGTTTATGGTTTTCTCATTCTTTGGCTCACTGATGAAACCCTCTTCGTGTGTGGGGCCTGACAAGCTTGAATATTTACCCCATCTTCTGTCTCTCGCCTCCTTTGAACACTAAACTCCCTCTTCTGACTCGTCTTTAAGTCTTACCTCCCTCCTCTACTTAGTCTTTGCTCCCCTCCCTCCTCTACTTAGTCTTTGCTCCCCTCCCTCCAGTTCCCCTGCAACTCTTCCTCTGCCCTTCCCCCCACCTCACCACCTCTCCTGTCTCCCGTTTGTGTATGCCTGTTTGAGGTTCTCCCCTTGTCTACTTCGATGAAATCCCTCTTAGTGTGAGAGGACTAAAGCGCTTGAGTGTTATCCGAACCACGACTCCATCCCGTTCCCCCTTCTTTCTTGTCATCCTGCCTTTCTATCCCTCTCTCTTCCTCATAAAATAGTTATGTTAGTTTCCTGCCCTATAACAAACTGCCTCAGAAGGACCTATAGATCTGTTGCTGTTTGCTTTCCGTTGTACTCCCTTGTATTCACTTGTACTCCTTCCCATCTCTACTCTTCCCTGCCCCTCCCCTGTACCTGCCCTTCCCCCTGTCCTGCCCCTCCCCCCTCTCCTGCCCCTTCCCCCTCTCCTGCCCCTCCCCCCTCTCCTCCCCTCCCCCCCTCTCCTGCCTTGCGTCTGTCTCTTCTAGCTTGTGCTTTCTTCACTTGTCTACTGTAACTCGGCGATGAGACTTTGCGTTACCTCGCCATCGAGCAAGTCGGGCTTAGTGTGTTAGGACTAACACACCTGTACATTTGGCAAGTTGACTCTGTACTCAGGTGAAGGGGCACTAATGAACGCGGTGCACGGGGCAAATGCAGGTGAGAGGCAGGAGGGGCGGAGAGGGGGAATGAGGGAGAAAGAGGAGGAGGCGAGGTGAGAAGAGAGACAGGAGAAAAGGAAAAAAAAAGAGAATGAAGAAAGAACAGTTCAAGAGGGATAAGAGAGCGAGAAAAGAGAAGGACAAGGAGAGAGCAGATAGATATAGATAAATAGATAGATACGGATAAATAGATATAGATACATAGAGAGATACACCGATAGATAGGGACGGAACGGGACTGCTTAGCTACCATTGGGCACAGAGAGAAAAGAGAGGACTGGGGCAGGGACAGGCGGCGTGCGGTGTAATAAATTGGTGTGAACATTGAATTACACATTAGAGAGAGAGAGAGAGAGAGAGAGAGAGAGAGAGAGAGAGAGAGAGAGACAGACAGACAGAGAGAGAGAGAGAGAGAGAGAGAAAGAGAGACCCTTCATCACCCCAGTCTAAAACAGTTTCCCCGGTGATCGATACCCCAATATGGGAGATAAGATCAAGAGCGAATATATACACACCTTCCTTAGTGGTGTCGGAGCGGGCATGATGGTGATTAATGATGATGATGATGATGATGGTGGTGGTGGTGGTGATAATGATGATGATGGTAGTGGTGATGATGATGATGATGATGATGATGATGATGATGATGATGCACCGCCTGAGGATGAGATGTCTGGCCGGGTTTGAGCTCATGTCCTCAGTGCGCGACAGTATTATGGATAGGTTTGGGGCTAACAGTTCAGCTTATTTATTTATTTACTTTTATTGTCATTACAACGATGTCCACAACTATTTAGCAATAGTATTTAAGATTAACAATAACTAAAGCCATTGGAGGGTGGCTTAGGGTGTGGTTGTGGGTGGCTTGGTGTGTTGGGGGATCATATTTAGTTGATTCTAGCTGCTCCGGGCAATTTTTTCCGGCTTAGTGGAGATTTGTTGAACTGGAGGGATTAGCTGTATCCTTTATTTTATCCCGATACTATAGTAGAGTGCATTTCTAGAATTGATAGGGAGACTTTGTGGAATGTTTTAAGATTGTATGGACTTGATGGTAGGTTACTAAAAGAGGTGAAAAGTTATGTAAATAGTAGAGCGTGTGTAAGAGTGGGAAATGCTGTGAGTGATTGGTTTCCCGTGAGAGTGGGGCTGCGACAGGGATGTGTGATGTCGCCTTGGTTGTTTAATATTTACATGGATGGTGTCATGGATGGTGAATGCAAGAGTTTTAGGTGCAGGTCTGAGTCTGGTGAGTGTTGATGGTGGAGAGTGGAATCTGAAGCAGCTGCTGTTTGCAGATGATACTGCACTGGTGGCTGATTCAGAGGAGAGATTGAGATAGTTGGTAGAGGAGTTTGGAATGGTGTGTGAAAGGAGGAAATTGAAAGTAAATGAGAATAAGAGTAAAGTGATGAAGTGCACGAGGTTGGTAGATGGTAGGGGGATGAATATAGTTTTGAATGGTGAGTTGCTTGAGGAGGTAGATTGTTTTAAATATCTAGGGTCACATGTTGCTGTGGATGGAAGAATAGATGCAGAAGTGTAGTTTAGAATAAATGAAGTAGGAAAGGTGCTGGGAGGAATAAAAAAAAGTGTTTAGACGTCGTTCGCTCAGAATGGATGTAAAGAGAAGGCTGTATGAGGGTGTTGTGGTACCGACTGCGTTATATGGGGCTGAAACATGGAATATGGGTGTAGCAGAGAGGAAAAGTTTGAATGTAATGGAGATGAGGTGTCTGAGGAGTATGTGTGTAGTGACGCGTATGGATCCAGTGCGAAATGATGAAGTGCGGAGAACTGGAGTTGTTTGGGAGATGGCTGGTAGAGATGAGAAGAGGGTGCTGCGATGGTTTGGGCATATGGAGAGAATGGATAATGAGCGAATGGTGAAAAAGATAACTAGATCTGATGTGAGAGGTGTAAGGCTGAGAGGAAGACCACGAATAGGATGAATGGACAGTGTGAAGAGAGCGCTGGATGCGAGAGGGATGTCTGTTGAGCAAGGAAGAGTGGCTGTGCGTGACATAAATAAATGGAGAGAAATTGTGAATGAATAAGTGATGACGCAGCCCTGAGGGGATATTCTCCCTCATTTGGTCTGATCAGCTAAAGTCTCACCAATCTAAAACCAAGGTTTGGGTGGGGTCTGGCGCTGGGTGCAGCCATGCCATACTTCCTAAACGAGCGATGAGTAGATTCTGTTATATATGTAATAGGCATAACAGATAGGTACACACATACTAATACAATATAAACGTAAGTATTCTAGCATATCAAAGGAAGGTAAACTTGTAATGCATATGGCTCTTGTACATCAATAAAGAAACGTGGCATACATATTTTACAGTGGTGCTGAAAAAAATGTAGTTACATTTACCGACTTTCACGGTAGTTCTAAGTTGGGTAAGTAATGTAACAATTACGTTTATAATATAATTTGAAGGAATCAGTAGAACATACGCTATTTTCTTAATAGAAATAAATAAGTTAAAACACTCACGAGCGGCAACATCCAGATCCATTGGAGGGAGATTTAAGCTTCTGTCACGTGCTTCCACTGTTCACTTTGTTATATATATAACTTAAATTATATTTATAACTTAAATTAGTTTGTCTTTACACACACACACATAAACACACACACACACGCACACACACACACACGCGCACACACACACACACACACACACACACACACACACACACACACACACACACACACACACACACAGAAGTGGGTGAAGTCATGTCAGGCCAGGTGGCCAGGTGTGAGCGGACGAACTCTAACGGTGTCAGGTCAGCCACTAGCCAATCAGAGTATAGGAAACAAGGCAACGCTGTACGCCGGGAAATCCCCGGCTGGACTCCACCCAAACCTTTGTTTTAGATTGGTGAGACTATAGTCAGGTCAGGTGCGGGTAAGGGGATGGCTCTGTTATGATGTGGCAGGGGTAAACCAGCTCTGCTGTCGGGCCCTGCTGCGGACGTCACTGATTGCATTGCGCAGTTGACCCTTGTGCGGTGTGGTGCGGTAAGGATCTGTCCGTTCTCCCCTTTGGGGCTAAGATGCGAATGAATGTGTTTGAATGGATGAGTAAATGGGGAGTGTGTCGTCCTGTCTCGGCTACCTCCCTTTCCTTGGGGGAAGCAGCCTAGGTATATAGATAGAGATAGACTACTACTACTACTACTTCAGCTACTACTACTACTACTACTATTACAACTACTACCACAACCACTGCTACTATCACTCCTCCTCCTCCTCCTCCTCCTATTACTACTACTACTACTACTGATAATAATAATAATAATAATAATAATAATAATAATAACAAAGTAGAAGTAGTAAAGCTCGAAACAGGTTCTCGGGGTGAAGGGTTAAATCCACTTGACTTAAAAGGCTCAGGGTGGTGGCGGGTGGTAGAGGCGGGGTATCATTGAGAGAGAGAGAGAGAGAGAGAGAGAGAGAGGGAGAGAGAGAGAGAGAGAGAGAGAGAAACCCTGATAGCAAGAATAAAAACACAAGCCGTACTAGAGGTGAAGTTGTTATTCCACTCGAGTCTAGAGGCTTAGGGAGATAACTGGTATCAGCGTCACTAAAGGTTACTGATAAGAAGTGCTGTGTGTGTGTGTGTGTGTGTGTGTGTGTGTGTGTGTGTGTGTGTGTGTGTGAGAGAGAGAGAGAGAGAGAGAGAGAGAGAGAGAGAGAGAGAGAGAGAGAGTGCCGTTCGTTGACGAGTTTAGAGGTTTCTTGATATGTCTTCCTTAGTTATTATATATATCACAACATAAACTTCTCTTGTTTATTACTTTTACCTTTTTTGCGATAAGAGCAGCCGATAAATTTGTCAAACAGATCCAGTGACATCTAAACCCCTCTTTGATGGACAGACAACAAGACAGATAAAAATAATGGCACTTTGGCCAGTCTAAATTTTACTTCTTACCTCGGTTATGTGGACTAATCTTTTCGTTGTGTTTTAGGCGTTCGTATCGTAAGAGGGTATTAATCGCACTTAAGAAAATGTTAAGGTACAAGCGTAACTGACTGCAGAGGAGTACATAGGAAGCACAGATAACAGGAAGACTTGACCTAGGACGTGTTTATCTGTTGGACAAATGGCTAATGCTAGTAAGTTCTAAAGAATGTGTAAAAGAAAAGGATGGAAAAGAGAAGGGCTGAGCTGGCTGCTTTGATATTCCAGTCACCTGTCTTTTTAACCCTTTGGCATTGGTATTTTTGTGTCAACTGAATGAAGCTGTTTGCCAATGGAAGGAAATACGAAGTTCTTATTTCATGATCAAAACGTTCATCGACATCGGTGTTTAGCTGCCCCGAATTTCCCTGCCCGTATGATATTTGCTGTAAGGAAATACCAAGTTAAAATTTCATTGCTAAAGGGTAATTGCCGTCTAGCATGTATTTATTCACTTATTTATTTATGTATTTATTTTACATAGTATGAGTGAATAAAATGCATGAGAAAACCAAACCGATAGAGGTAAACAGTAAACTGATATAAAAAGGAGCTAGGTAGTATTCTAAGCCCATAAGTATACGGCCCCCTAAAAAAAAAATAAAGAAAAAAAGAAAAGAAAAGCATCCCAGAGAGCGATTTTCCATGTAGAAATTGCTTCCTGATCGGCATGTCTATAGTCGTTCTATTTTATCAAGGCAGTTTGGGTCGGGCCCTCTGGGACCTCACTCTGTTAGCTCTGTTGCCACATCGTCGCCACACACGTGCGCTCTCTCTCTCTCTCTCTCTCTCTCTCATATTATATATTAACTACTACTAATTGTATTTTCTTATTTTTTTTCTCTTGTTTTCGACTTTTTTTCCACACCACCCCTGAGGTAAAAGTCTATAGGTGTTTTTTTTTTTTTTTTTTTAATAGCTTCCATGGCGGGAGACTGACCGAGTATGACCCACTCACGCAGGGCTGTCCCTCGTGTCACCACCTGACAACGTCTGAAAGGCAACGCTGACGAGTCTTATGAGATGTATACTATACTACAGCTTTTTTATTGAATTACATCTATACAGAGTGTTTAAAATTCATTTATAAGTAGTTACTAGCTTAAAGTAGGAGAGTGAGAGAGAGAGAGAGAGAGAGAGAGAGGTGAACACAAATAATTACACGTGTATCGGCGGCGATGTGACAACAGAGCTAACAGTGTGAAGTCCCAGAGCGTCCCACCCAAACTGCCTTCATAAAATAGAACGACTGTAGGAGGCGGGAAGAAGTTTGTGTGGATGGGACGTATTCTCTTGAGTTTAGGAGGTTACCAGGCACTTATTTCGTTGCGACTGAGTTTGCGTATATATTATCTTGCAACCGGATGTTCTTGAAGTGTATAAATGTCAACGTAGTATTTATAAGTTAAATATTGCAAAAAGTGACGAAGTACAATAACGTGATCATCGATGCGAGAGAACACCCAGTTTCACGGTAATAAATCATTCCAAACAGCTTCGGTGATGTATATTTATCACCCTCTACACTACAGCTATAGTTGGGGGATATAACTGAACACTTAGCTTAGAGGCAGAGTAACAAGCTTAACCACAAAGAGCGTTGGATGTGTTTTAGGGCCTCATTGTAGATCAGAATATGTTTCTTGGCCACTCTCCACATTTGTCAGATTATCTTTGATGATCTCTCCCCAACTTGTAAAAGAGGGATTCCCCTCCCTTTCGGAAGTTATTTTAAACTACTCTAGATTGTATTGTTATTTCCCCCCTTTAGCGGTACATTTTAATGTTTAACAGCAAGAAACCCAGCGGTATTAAGATTTTTTTTTTTTTTTTTTCAGAGAGAGAT
This sequence comes from Coenobita brevimanus, assembly GCF_032717465.1. Lineage (NCBI taxonomy): Eukaryota > Metazoa > Arthropoda > Malacostraca > Decapoda > Coenobitidae > Coenobita > Coenobita brevimanus. The sequence goes on from NC_136977.1 coordinate 38,399,978, forward strand.
TTTTTTACTTCTTAGTAGCACGCTAATTGTCTGTAGTACAGAAATCTGACTTTATAAAATGCATATTAAAAAAGAAAAACTTTAGCCTATAACTCATCGAAAAGGTTACTTTAGCCATTTAAGGTTACTTTGGCCATTTTATCCTTATCTGTTTAATTCACCCTAGGAGTCTCTGGTTTCCCCTCAATGGAGAATCTCCCCTCCCTCAGATGTTAACTTCTGTTGCAGATGAACTTTTGTGTCTGTATCTCCACTTGACCTACAGAGAAAGGCGATAGGTGTTGACGAAACACCTAGCATTAAACTTTTTGCTTCATATTGTGTATTCTCATATTAGGGAATAATAACCTGCCGGATGCAACAATAAACCGGTAGTGATGAGGTGTTGGTGAACCTAGTAAACCCAAGATAATATGATTTGGTATTACAAGAACACACCGGCTCTCTCGCCAGCACCCGTGTTGCGAATATAGGAGACGGTATTAAAGACGATGCAGAGGAGAACACAGTAGAAAAAGTTACGGTAGCGAGCATCCTAGTCAGACTGAGCCTGCCTACTCGTGTGGAACATATGGCGTATAAATCAATGGGTTTCATTTCTTGCACCCTTGTTATTATCAGTTTTAAGTTTCACCCACGTCCAAACAGAGAGAAAGAGAGAGGGGGGGGGAATGAAAATAAAAACACACACTTAATGGAGATATATGGGCTAGAAATGCAACGAAAAATTTCAGAATTCTGCCGTCGCAAAAGCAACACTGGCTTATTTCATTGCAGTGTTTTTTGTTTAGCTTCACCATTACTCATACGAAAAAAAAAAGAAAGTGAATTTGCTCTATATGGTGTCTGATATTGTGAGGAGAAAATTCAGAGTATTTTATTTATTCTTCAGGTAATGTGTTTTTTTTTTTTCTTGTTCAGTGTAATGATCCTTACTAAGAATGAAAATTTGATCTTAAAGAATATGTATTAGCAAGGAAACAGAATTTAAAGTACATTGATTTATTGCTGTTAATGCGATCTAATTTAATATAATCATCGTGCCCCGGGGAGATGCTCTATAAAAAATGGAAGGAGATATATTAGTTGCATATCCAAAAATTTTTGGAAGCATTTTTAGAGTACACTGATTTATTGAACTGGTATATATATTTATATTTTTTTAATTAATAGGTTCACCTTTACCCACACACACACACAAAAAAAAAAAAAAAATCAAAGGAAACGTAAGAGAAGAAAGTGTAGCCATAAATCTGGTCGAATTTAGCCCATATGAAAGATTTATTTACGTATTGCAATGACGTGTTTTTATTTTGTATATTTACCCCAACAGATGGTAAATGCCTTTCTTTTTTTGATCAGGTGTTTTATATACTATGCTTGCTATCTCCACATGATTTTCTTTGTTTTTTTCCTTGATTCTTTTTCGTTATTTTTCTTTTTTTGTAATATTAATTTCTACCAAAAACTGTGCCATAACAAAAAATAAAACAAGATGTATTAGCTCAAGTACTGAAAATGAATAAATATTGTAGACTATTTTCATAAAGTGTTACATGAGTTTTTTTGTTCTTTTTATGCTGTGTATTGACCTTTACCCAATCTGATGGTAGGCCATAACAACGAACAATTAAAGTAGATTTATTAGCTCGAAATTTAAAAACAAGACAAATATAATAAAAAATTTAGACCTTATAAAAGAGAGTCTGTCTTCTTGCGTTAAACTGTATTTGCTTTTTCATGTTCACTTTTTTTAAGCAGTCCAAATGGTATTATAAGAAGTTTTATAATCTTGAAGTCTGAAACTGGGGGAAAATTTGGGGTTTTGCAATGGGGTGTTTTTACATGTTTTTTTGCTTAATATTTTCGCCTTTATCACAACAGAATTCCATAGATAGATAGAGAGATAGAGAGGTAGTAGATAGATAGGTAGAGGGATGATAGATAGATTGATAGATAGATATAGATGTTAGCTCTAAAACTGAAAACGCACAAAAAGTCTGGAAATACACTCATAAAACAGTAATTGATCCTTGCATTGGTCAGAAATAGAGTTGAGATGCTAATGATGATGAGAGGGAGGAGGAGGAGGAGGAGGCAGAGAAAGAGAAGCAGGAAGAGACATTGGAGGAAAAGTAGGAGGAAGTGTTATTGCTTTAGTATATTGTGAAGCAAAGTAGGTAAGAGGGTACAATAGGTGTGTCGAGATGAGCACTGCCTTCCCATCACGAATCGGTAGCTTGAGTTATGGTGATGGAGGAGGATGGATGGTGAGAGAGAGAGAGAGAGAGAGAGAGAGAGAGAGAGAGAGAGAAATACACACCACTTGATGACTCTGCACATCACCAGCACATCCCCACCACCAACCCCTCATATATCAACAAGCCTCTCCATTACACACCGCTATTAAACGTGAAAGGAGGTTATGAATTTTGCTTGCTTGGTTTTTCTGCCTCTCTGTTGACAAGGTATGTTTAAACTTAAGGATGGGATGGAGTTACAGAGAGAGAGAGAGAGAGAGAGAGAGTCTTCACTAAAATAGCACTTATTCTTCTCACCTGTCCCCCCAAATAGCACCAAATAATACTTTACGTGGGACGATTATTCAGTAATTTAAGATATTTCGTAACACCAGTCATTCAGCGTTTTATTTCATTTAATACTCCTGAATATTCATTTGTAAGTTACAGCTGAAAATATGTCGATTTTAACCACTCGAGGACGACAAAAATTATATGAAGGAGTAATGTGAAAAAGGAAAAAGAATTAAGTATCATGAATTCTCAAGTGCTAATTACAACACGCCACGGAACACAATAGATCTCGTCAGTCCTGCACATACACTCGACAAAAATTCCAAGAGTGATATACAAGACATCAGCTAAACTTAATTTCAAGTTCACGTGAAAAATAATAGGAGTACTTCGACTTGATACACTTCATACACATACGAACATTAACTTCTGACATGACAAGGAACTACCTATTCGTGTATGCAAACAGTACATTGGATCAGTAATAGAACACGCCAACCCCTTATGGACACCCAATTAATCAGACACAAATCACAACTCTCTTCACACAATAGGTTATAAAGCATCCCGTATCATCACCTGGATGCACACAGAGAACACCTATATATCACTTATGCAAAGAAACGAGTATTGTGAGTCAGTGGCCACCTAGATATTAATGGAGCACAATTTTTCTCATCAGTGCACATATCTCCAGCATCCGCGTCTCATCCAGGCAAACAAAAACTGTCCAACGTGCATTAAGAACCATACAGTTTAAAAAATAGACATTATATACGTCCCCAGAGCAAAATTTCCACTCATTCTACTCGGAAACATTTACAAAGAGACATGCACGATTGATCTATCTTTACATTACACGGTTTGCATCACCTATTCTTCCTCGGTACATATTGGTAACGTTGCAGTGTTCGGAATCCATATAAACATCAACACAATTTCTTGAGTGTGTTGGTATCTCTTGTCAGCTCCCATTAAATCGATGAGCAGATCAAGTGGTTTTCCAGATACAAACACAGCCACTTCACACCCTTACACATCCTCTACACACCAGGACATTCCCCCTTCAATCCCCTACAAGCCACCTGTCTCTGGTTTCCTTACCCACCCGCACAGTCCCCCTTACACAATCCTAAGTACCCTTATAGTTTACATACTCACCCTTGCCAGCCTCTACAGTCCCCAGCACCCCCATACCAATCTGCACAGTATCCAGCACACACACTTGCAAACACACCCAACACCCTTCCACATCTCTACACACCCTTCTACACACCCCTCTACACCTCTACGCCCTCCCTCTCACAACTACACACCATTACAGATCTGCACACCCCTCCATACATCACGCATCCTTCCACGAGTGTACACTCACTAAACACTCGTACAGTCTGTATACATCCACAGTCACTCTGCACATCCCTGCACACCCTTCCAGACATCTACACACTTTTCAACATTCCTACACTCTCTTGCTACAACCGTACATTCTCTCTACACCCCCCTGCACTTCCCTACACATATTTCCACAGCACAATACACATGCTTACATCACCCCACATAAGCTCCGGCCTCATATATAAATCACAATCATTCCAAGGGCTAGCTGCCTTGAAAGAGGGTGGGGGGGGGAGAGGGGGCAGGGGAGAAAGGGAACGGGGAACAGAAGAGGGGAGGGGAGGGGAAGAAGGGAGCGGGGGGCAGGAGAGGGGAGAGGCAGGAGAGAGAGACCGAGGCCCATACAATTACTGGATAACATCAGCGTCGTCCTAACGGTAAAATACTTCCCCTTCAGGTGGCTATTTTCTCCTGTAGGGTGGTCAGTGGCTGCTTTGTTCTTGGCGAGGTGTGAGTACTGACCACCAGCTCCCGTTCACTCCCATCCTGGTAATAAAAGACGAGGTGGAAAAAAAAAATGCTGGTGAATTTTCATCGTGGGATCTGTGTAATACCAATCTCTCTCTCTCTCTCTCTCTCTCTCTCTCTCTCTCTCTCTCTCTCTCTCTCTCTCTCTCTACTCCCCCCTTCGTAATAATGATCTAGAATAAAATGTTAAGTATATATTAAACCTGTAACATGTAGTATTTACCTTAATTCTTTTGTTCACTCCTCAAAAACTAAGAAAAAAAAAGAATAATAGTTAGCCCCTTTCATTCCTTTCTTCGTAATGAAAAGGTGTAGAAAAAATGGCATGTATTCATTAAACGTGGGGCCAATATATTTAAGTTCAACTTCCCTACGTGTCAAGTGGGTTGGTGGGGGGTTAGTGCCCCTCCATGTAAAACAAATAACTCAGAGTCAAATGGCCACCCCGTAAGGGATTATGGCGTCTGGCAATAGATAGATAGATAGAGCCGCCTCCCCTTTCATTCATTATTTTGCTGTAAAACAAAGATAACTGTATTCATCGTGGGCCCTGTGTGTTTATTTCCACCCTGTCTGTCATCAGCTATTTTCTTGTAAACACGAGAGGGGAAGGGGATAAAAACACCATCTTCTTAGGGTCTCAGTACTAACCACACCCTTGTTCATTCATTTCTTTGCTGAGTATTCTTCAAGGACCAGTTATTGGTGACTGGCCTTTATTCATTCATCTTCCTAGAAAGGTAATAAAAATATTGACTAAAACACACACCCACACACACACCCACCCACACACACCCACCCACACACACCCACACACACACACTCACGCCCACACACCCACACCCACACCCACCCACACACACACACCCACACCCGCACACACCCACACCCACACACACCCACACACACCCACACCCACACCCACACCCACACACACACACACACACACACACACACACACACACACAGACACACACACACACACACACACACGCAGATAGATAAGTAGATATTGTTATGTACCGGTAGTATTTCCTGGGGCTTTAATTATTCATCACTCCACTCCGTTCACTCGCTTCTCCGAAAAAAGAAAAAATAATACGTAGAGTCGGTATTTCCGTATCTCAGAGTTGCGCTCCAGAAACTTTTAGCATTGTTAAAATCTTCATACGGTACTAATATTTCCGTAAGATTGGAGGGCAGTAATAGGGACGTGGGAGGTTTCTTCATTATTATTTCCTTCTTTTTTCAACGTTATCGGTAATAAAATTTTTCGAACCCTGTATTTTCTTCTTCGGCTATCATCTGTTATTACTGTCATCGCTGAAAAAGAAAAACAAAATAAAGAAAAAAATAGTTATTCTTTGTTGAACATATGTATTAAGATCTCTCTGTTCTGTTCAGTCCATTCTTCGCTTAAAAAAAAATGCTAAGTAGTAATCACCTCCATCCACTCCCTCTCCGTAAAAAAAATACAGGTAAATAATAATGAATGAATATGGGAAGGTACACTCTGTTACCTTAAGTTATAATCACTCACGTCCATTTACTCTTGTTACCGAAGCAGTAGCAATTAAACGATAGACATCTATACTTTGCCTACATAATTATCACCCACTTATTTTTTCACTCCCGTCCTCTTATACAGAGAGAGAGAGAGAGAGAGAGAATCCGGTAGCACTTTCTCGCGGGTTAAGATAAGGGTGGACCATTTACCAAACTCATCCGTCATTCCAGCCATCTTGTTCAAAATCAATTATATATACTTTTTATGCACTGTTTTAAGTGTTCATTGCGCCGAGCGGATTTATGTGTTCGGCCGAATTTTTCTCCCTGCGGCTGGAGTGTTTCTTTGCCCTTTGAGGACGTCTCTCTGGAGGTATACACTCTCAGAAAATCAAATGGGTTTACTTAGGCTCGAACTAGTATTCTCGTCGCTTGAGGAGGTTCCCTAGCACCTCATTCCTAGCGATTTATTTTTGGATATGGGTGGATGATATACTTTAGTACTTTGTTTACGCAGAGTATGGCGACATTATAAGGATTTGTATTGTACAGAAGAGGACTGTAAGGAGTATTAAGCAAAATAAATCTCTTAGGAAAAAGTGTTAGGAGCTTTCTTACCCGACAAAACTACGAATGAAACGAAGAGGACTACAGGGTACAGGGACTGATAGGGAGTGTATGTATTCTCCTCACCTCGAGAATGTTGTTGTCTTTCTGAAGTAAATATGATCGCCTGGTGATACAATAAGAGATAAAATACATTCTCAGTCTGAAATGGTTCATCCCTTTCACCCCTAGAGGCCCTTTCTTAGACGGCGATAATTGACAGGCGGTTGTAGCGACAAGATGGTTAAAACGATGTCATTTTGCAAGAAGGGCTGTTAAACGCGAATACCCCAAGATAGAGTTTACAGACCTCTTAAGAAGTTTTTTCTTTTCGGAAGCAAATTATAGAAAAATACATAGATACGCGAGAGAGGACGAAGAGGAGGAAAAAATGAAAGTAAATGAAAACCCACCGTGACCTAGTACTTAATACGGCCAGAGTGTGACCTTGGCCTCTTTCTCTGTGTACCGTATATTCGACAGTTTAAAAGATCTTGCAACACTTACTTTCCTGCGGTTTATGGACATGTTACACCTCGATCTCTTCAATCAGGCGACATATTTTGTGTCTTGTTTTTGCTGCTGTGTGACCATTCTAGTGAACACTGAGAATTTGTGTAATGAAGGAGTTAGAGAAGGCTATTTCTAACATCCTTCCAGTTGTAAAGTATCCCCTAAAATTGTCGAAAAGCAGGAATGATAAACTAAAACAATGACGTCAGCCTTCAAGGGGTAACAGATATAAATCACATGCAAAAAGCATTTAAGGTGATGTATACATAATAAATCGCCTATGAAAAAGTGCTACATAAGCTTTCATGCCAATGAGAATGCTGTGCCGTGTCGAAGTGTATAAACCAGCCGAGTTAACCAGTGCAATGAGTCTAAGGCAAAACACACCCACGGAGATGGATAGGGGAAGGATGGGGGCGAGGTAGGGAAGTTAGGTATCGTAGGGTGCGGTGAGGCAAGTGGTGAGGAGTGGGGATGGAAGGATGGATAGAGTAGGGTAAGGCAAGGTAGGGTATGGTAGGGCAAGGCAGGATAAAGAAGGGTAGGTGGTGGCGTTGATTGAGAGGGTGGAGGTACAGGGTAAGGAAGGATATGTCTGGGGGTAACCGGAATAGAGACGGGCAGGGCAAGTGATGGTGGTGGGGGCAAAAATTGCAGTTTAAGCTACATTAGGTGATGGTGGAAGAGATCAAAGTAAGAGTAGGTGATGGTGGGAGGGTAGAAGAGGCGTTCAGTGTAGTGTAGAAAGACAAGGCAGTGTAGGGTAGATGGTGATGGGTGTTTGGTAGGAACAAAGCATGCCCGGTTAGTGCAAAGTAAATTATTTGAAGGTAGGGCTTAGAAGAGGAAGAGACAGGGTAAAACAGGGCAGGGCAGGATAGGGTAGGGTAGTTTTTGGGAAGGGGGCTCAAAGAGGGAGAAGAGAAGGGACGAACAGTGAATGGTAAGAAAGAAGGTAAATGGAGAAGGGACAGGGTAGGATTTAGAGGCACTGTAGTATAGAGTAGGTGGTAAGGGGTAGTAAGAAGCATGGTAGGGCAGGGAGGAGCAGGGCAGAGCAGGGCGGGGCAGGGCAGAGTAGGGGGGGGCGGGGCATGGCATGGCAGGGCAGGGTAGGGCAAGGCAAAGCAAGTAGATGACTGAGGGAGGGGGGGATACAGAGGCACAGGGAAGAGCAGGGCAGAGCAGGGTAGGTAGCAGTAGTGGTGGTGTTGGTGGTGTTGCCAATGATGGATAGCGACAGAAGCATTAATAACAGAGCCTATCGGGTCTTGCGCCATCACACACACGTTAACAGGACCGCAAATTGTTTAAGGCCCACTTGATTAAGCACTTGTGGGGGTTTAGAATCTCTCCACGACAGGTGGAGATCGTCCTGTTTACTTTTCCCTGTCACCGTGGATGAACCCTGGGATTAGGTGTTTAACAGTGGTGAGATAAGACAGACTAGGTAATGGATGAGTGCTGAGTGAAGGTTGGGATTAGGCATATGGCTGTAGAGAGATAAGACAGTGTGGAAGAGAGTGTTGTTATTTCGTTGTCAAATCAGAGAACACCTCTTAAAATATAGGGTAGTTTGTATGTGAGTGTTGGAGGCTATTTATAAGAGAGGGAAGTTATATTTCCCCCCGCCAGTTTCAGCGTCAGGCAGTAGCCAGCTAGCTACCTCTGATTAACTGATTGATTGATTGGTAGACTGATAGGCAGATAGATATAATTGCTTAATATTAACGCATTTAGTACAATTACACCGTATTTCATTTTGCTCTTGCTAGTTCCAGTTAATTATTCATTTAAGGTTAGGGAAAAACTTTAGTATTGATGGAATTTATGAAAGGCATATCTAAACCTTTCTAATTCCCTGAAACGATTAAAGTTGTCTGGAGAACCGAGCGAAAACATTGACGTCATCACATTAAAAGGAATAAGGAGTCAATGATTTGATAGCTATGTTAGCCAATCTAGCGTGGCCCAGATAAACAAAAAAAAAAATCAGTTCCCTGTCTCATTTTATTCCCCTCCCCCCCCAAGAAGGAAGGGAAAGAAGAGTACAAAATAATTCACTTGTTTCTTGTTCCTCTTTCAAAAGCAGATCCTATTTCTTCTCATGTATTTTGGTTCCCCCCCCCAAAAAAAAAAAAAAAAAAATACAAGTGGGGAATGGATTGTAAGTTTGTGAATTCGAGAGCTGCCTTGCATTTGATCCGCGTTGCAAGCCTCGTGATGACAAGCCGGTGCGCTGAGTATAAGCGGTGGGTGAGGGTTCGATATCGAGAACGTATCAATCACGGCTCCGCTAATACCACCAGGCACCGTATCTAGGGCAACAAGATGACAGTGTGAGGTACAGGCTGTGTCAAAAGTCGTGTCGCCTCTCTTGTTTTTTGTGTGTGGACTTTGAAAATGAGTCTGGGGAAATAATAACAAGTGACAGTGATGATTTATTTAGCAACATTATCAGAATATATCTATATCTGTGTCAGTAGATAGAAAGAGGGATAGATAGATAGATATAGAGAGAGGGGAGCGGCACACAAATCAGTATCATCAGTGTCAGTTGCAACAGGAAAAGAAAACATAAGAGGTTACATAACTTTTGACGTCAACTGTTTAAAGAATATGTACCACACATTTGTCAGGTACAGGTGGGTATTAGACGATGTTCCTGTTATTCCTGTTATTACCTGAGGAGTATGTTATGGAATGTTATTGTAAGTTATGTTATAACAGCGTCATGTTCAACTCTGATCTGTAACGTGTTCATGAGTGTGTAGAATCAGAGAAAAGTTCGGCTGCTATTCCACAGCGTCTGCTTCACACCTTCACTATTTCCGTCACTTTCCTCCGTGGCGTGTTCATATAAGAGAAAATCACATGTGGGCAGAAAAACATGTCTCTCTAAGCTAAAGAAATATAAATCACCCGAGGGACGTGAGAAATAGACGAGGTTTAAAATATTGGATCAAATGTTGTCCCTGATTTCATAGCTACTGCAACATGGCACACAACACCGTTTCAAATCACTTCGTCCTTAGTTTCAAATGGTATAGCGTAGGAGCGATGTTTTTTTTTTTTTTTAATTCGAACTATGTATTACGTATCTTTTGTAGTGCATTTCATACGGTACATATGTTTTAATAATATTTTTGCAATCAGGGCGCGATAATATGTTTGGTGGCTGGTTACATAAGAGATCTAATTCTCAGGCTGACTTGGCATTTGTTCCTGTGACTCACCCTCACCTGAGGAAAGTCTGTGTTACCTGAAATAGAACACTCTAGATTCATCCGGAAATGAAAGGGTTAACCTGGGTAAGTGCTACTGGATTTGGAGTACATTACATGTTACATATCTATTACACTGCATTATGTACTGTATATTGCAGTACAGTTTGTAAGCTGACGCTGGATATGCTGGGTGACCAATTCGTTATTAAAGATATCACTTCTGTACCTTTACCAACATGTTCCAAATACTAGTGGATTAAAGACAGAGTTCCTTTATTCGACACTGGGTTATATTTAGTGACCATATGGGCATTAAAGATATCGAATTCCCAGGCAGTTAATAAGGCAGATTTATTAGTATTAACGTGGGTAAGAGCTTGCAGATCAAAACCAGATATGTAATGCGTCTTACATATGTATTACAGTGCATTACATGTACATCAGGGTGTTATTATATTTAGCTACAGTTTCGTTATCGTACACATTAAATATCTGGTAATTGAATCTGGTTATTAAAGAACTTATGTTCTAGGCACTTAATATGGCTTTTCTATTAATTATTATTATCTTATTAGTGAATTAAAGGCACTGAATATGTTGAGCACTTCATATATCTTTATCACAGTACAATTTCATAATTATACATTGCATATAATTAGTAATGAAATTATTAAAGAAATCGATGTCAAGGCATTTATAGTACATTTGCTCCTTTAATCTGTGAATACTATTGAATTTTAATTCGAAAAATGTTAAGCATTATATATGGTTTTTGTTAGACTATTCTGAATTAGATACTGGATTTCTCAAGCAGTTAATTTGGAAGTTAGTGTTAGCATTACATGTATATTTACGAAGCGTTATATGAGGTGCACGTACGGGTAATATGTTTGGCTTTACGTACATATTACAGTGCACATTAGTAATTGGGATTAGTAGATGACAGTTTTATTTACTACAGCTTTTTACTTCTCAGGCGACCAATATAACATTGTTATTAACATTATTTTTACTCTATGTGATGTTAATACCAGGGTTCTTAATGGTAACTATGGCATACTAGTTCTTGAGGTATTGAGGAAACAAATGTCCACAAATACAGTTATGTAAGTATTATACTGTATAGTACATGAAAAGTATAGCCTTGTTTGACCCATTTCGAATCCATACATACGCACATCTGCTCCCCACCGAGTTGCTGAGTTGGTAGGTAGCTAAGGATTCCTTGACAGGTTAATAAATCTTCTTGCTTAAAGCATTAATTTTCCTTCACATGTGATTCCTAGTTTATTAAGCTCGTCAATGTTGTGAGGTCTTATGTTACCCTCGGTACAACCAAACGATTTTGTTACGCACAGGAATGACTTTGAAACTTCAGGGATTTAATATGGCATTCACTAAGCCTTTCACTGTTTAGATGCCCTTATAAGCTAAATAAATTCACCTGGTCACAACAAAGTTAAAATATAAACTAGAGAGCACTGTGTGTGCATATTTCCGCCAGTGCCATTGTCATTTAAAAGTATCCGGATCCGCCCCCAAGTTTAATCACTTCATTTCTGGTCCATGATCCGCCTTTCAACAAAATTTCATTGAAATTCATTGAGAACTTTTGCAGATATTGTGCGGGATACTCCGGATCTGGATCCGGGTCCGGCCACAAATTTAATCATTTCTTCCTTGGCCCATGACCCACCCTTCCAAAAAAGTTGATCAAAATCCGTTCATAACCTTTTTTTAGTATTCTTGCTAACAGACAAACCAACGCGGGGTAAAACATAACCTCCTTGGCGGAGGTAAAAAGAATCTGGTTCAAGTCAAAGGTTAGAGAAGAATCTTTGGAATGATAAAGACAGAGAATATATTTCACACATTACGTATGTATTACAGCCCATTTTCTTTATTATATACCGGATATACTTAAGACACTGGGTTACTTAATAAGGTTTTTTGTTTTTAAGGTAGGTCAGCATACAGGTAATCTAACACTGTAAATAAGATGGAACCACCACGGAAATTTAAAGACTCACCAACGTACTATAAAATATCTCCATTAATACCATACACTACCCGACCATGTATTCAGTGTGGACGGTGGTATCAGTGCTAAAGTGGGGCCATTTGAAGGTGTGTGACGCCATCTGTTGTGCATGGGAGGACTACTGGACCTTAGGTATGGACTATGTATTTAATGTCCAGATTTAGATACATTGAAGATAAAAACAGCCAAAGGTAGTCTTGGTTTGCACACATACACATACACATACACATTCACATATACAAACTTAACCATGTACACAGCATCTCAGTATAGTGCTTTAACGGAACGCCTTCAACTTGCAACGAGAAATGAGCAACAGAGGGAGATTTAAAGAAAGAATATCCATCGCCTTGAAGTTCTTCGTAAGAGGAATAAAATTACTTAGAAATACCAGGATGGAGTTAATGAAGTCTGAAATACGTCGTCATACTGAAAGCCTTGCACTACGAGAGTTCAGCACAGAGAGAGAGAGAGAGAGAGAGAGAGAGAGAGAGAGAGAGAGAGAGAGAGAGAGAGAGAGAGAGAGAGAGACTTATTTGGCATAGGAGAGAGCCCTTAGACTTAAGACATTAATAGTGTCCCTCAATCCTTACTAAAGCCAGACAATTTCAGTTTAGGGGACAGCACTTGGACTGAAGGGTTAAGAAAAACTACATATACGTGTGTGTGTGTGTGTGTGTGTGTGTGTGTGTGTGTGTGTGCAAAGTTATACATTTCTGCTGTGTAATATCTAATCACTGCCGAGGGTGCCTGAGGGTGGTTGTATTGCAGGGTCTAATCAATAGGGGAGAGAGAGAGAGAGAGAGAGAGAGAGAGAGAGAATGTCTGTGTGCAAGTACGTATGTGCGTGTATGCTTTGTTTGGTTCAGACATATGTGCATATACAAATCTACTTTTTATATCATTTTATTTTTACTCAAACCCAAATAAGCAGCTCAAATTGATTCCTGTTATTTATTTATTTATTTATTGAAGCATAGTCTTTCGCTCCATCCACTCGCATGCATGCCTTCAGCCGCACAGCCTCAAGACACGTTGCACATCTTACAACACCATCGCTTCTTCTTTTGCTTCTCCTTCGTCTTCATATTCTTAGCCTCGTTCCCTTTCGGGGTTTGTTGCTCTTTCTCGTCTCCGTCAGTGCCTTTCGTCTGCTGTTTTCCTCTCGCATTTCTGTCATATCACCACGTACACCTACCGTCTCTCCATCTTTGTTTCCCTTTAAGTGCCACACCTCGCACCACAGCACACTACACCTCAACATTCATAACTCGCTCCTACATTTAAGAGGTGCGTGGGAGGCTGTTAATTAATGGCGGGGAAGAGTACACGCAGGGTATCGGCGCCAATTATGCGGCTGATGGAGGTGTGTGTGTGTGTGTGTGTGTGTGTGTGTGTGTGTGTGTGTGTGTGTGTGTGTGTGTGTATGTGTGTGTGTGCGTGTGTGTGTGTGTGTGTGCGTGTGTGTGTGTGTGTGTGTGTGTATGTGTGTGTGTGTGTGTGTGTGTGTGTGTGTGTGTGTGTGTGTGTGTGTGTGTGTGTGTGTGTGTGTGTGTGTGTGTGTGTGTGTGTGTGTGTGTGATTTATTTTTGTTGTGTGTGTTTTTATCTGGTGCTGGAATCAGACAACGTATCTTTATTTTTATTTTTATTTTTTTTGCCATTTTCAGACGATTTTGTTCAGCTTGCGAGAGAATTTTGCAAAGGAGGGGGAGGGCGGGTATATGTACCCTGAATGTATCCAGTCTATACATTAGTTGTAAAAAAAAATGCCTGGGATTAGTAAGAGTATAATAAAAAAAAAAATACGTCATAGGATTACAGGGATTTAGTGTCAGATAGCCATTTGACACTGATTTCTGCCACTTATTATAAGCTCAAGCGTAGAATTAAATATATAAAATGTGTTTATGTTCATTTTTTCAGTGCACAGGTTTCGGTTTTTGCATACGAGTCATTGCGATATACATACCACCTGCATTATCGATATTTTACTGACAATTGCATCGAGAAATTAGTTGCAATCCCATCTGTTCGTGGGAAATTGTGGTGGTGAGATGATTGTGGTGTATTATGCTTATGGTGGCTATCAGGTGCTGTTTGGTTCTGTTTGATTATTCCTTTTCACTTCTGGGATTCCGAACTAGTGAAGCAAGAGTCCAACGCATTTGACAGTGTTGTTAATTCGTTTAGCGATGTCTCACTAAGATATGAGACGGTATAAAGAGGTGTAAAGGAACGCCTTAGGGAAACCAGATTGGCAAGTCAGTGTGTTGTTTTGGTTGGTCAATTTTATCGTGTTAAATTACTTCAGTACGATGACGCCTACTTAGTTTTCACTCCCTCAAGACATTTTTTTTTTTTTTTTCAGTTTTAGAGAGACCTCGTTGTCAAGGAGATAGAAACCACTAAACAACTGTATTTTTATCAAGGATTTCTCTCGTTGTGTAAGAATCAGCAGCAGCGTTTGTTACACTACCAGTATCCTGCTGCTGATACTTAGTTGTGGTAGAAGGCAACCTTAATTGGTCCATTTGTGGCTCCACCAAACATCATTAACCTCTGCACTGCTAGGGCACCTCGCACACGGATAAATTTACCTCTTCACTGCTTGCATACCTCGCACACGGATTAAATAGTTTGGTACACTTTAAACAGTCTAGAATAACCGCTTGGCTGCCTGCGTTTCATTGAGAGGAATAATAATCGTCCGCTAATAATTCCTTCATTACAAAAATTTCCGTTTCTAAATAATCAGGCTAGAAAAAATT
Organism: Coenobita brevimanus; assembly: GCF_032717465.1. Classification (NCBI taxonomy): domain Eukaryota; kingdom Metazoa; phylum Arthropoda; class Malacostraca; order Decapoda; family Coenobitidae; genus Coenobita; species Coenobita brevimanus. The sequence goes on from NC_136977.1 coordinate 38,415,041, forward strand.
AAAAGGCTACATCTAAGTGATTAATGAGGACCCTCGAGCCGTTTTGTAAGTCTCCCATAGGCTAATCTAAATAAAATCGTTTGAGTTGCACAAATAGAAAATAATAAAGAAGCTTCATCGTAGTAAAGGGGTCAAAGAATATAAGATAACCTTTGACTTTATGCATAAAAGAAATAATAAAAGGATGAGAGCCTGCCAACACTGCCGATTCCAAAGAAGGCTGAACAAAAGCATACCACACTCAAGATTCATACATAGGGAGATGCCTGGACACACTGCATATAAAGGAATGCACGTTATAAACACAGGGCATATGCAGACTCAAGGACAATTTTGCGAGTCGTTCAGATGTGTGTTGTACAATCGAGGACAAAAGTTCGTCAAATACTTCACCTCTTCTCCTCCTCGCTTTCCTCTGCTGTCTGATGTTCATAAGCTGAGAAAGGCGTGGTATTTTGTTTTCCCCATTGGCACCGTACATGTCTTGGCTAGGATACGTCTGGGAGGAAAGTGACAGACATACCCTAAGCTCGAAGTAGATGCGGTGCTGGAGAGTGATATCTTTTTGTGGAGATATAACCAGGCGGGTCAATTGCTTGGTTATACAAACGTCCCTCCACTGCCTCCTTATCTCCCAAAAGGAGGATGGTGAACCGCAGAAGGGTAACAACCTGCAGCTCACCAGATTCACATCAGATCAGCCTGGGACAAAAGAAAAAAGTGAGAGTCACACAGCATTAGAGAGAGTTAAAGAGAGAGTCAGAGAGATACTTGCGTGCTAACACGCATCTACAGCATCCAGCAAGGCAGTAATCAGCCACGGACGGCATGATGGCGCAGCACAAACGTGAGGTAAGACGGGCTTATCATGTCATTAGAGTACACCCCTCGTGATATATTGATAGGGAGACAGAGACCTGGTCCAAAGGCGTGTTGGCGTAAGGCAAGGTATTCTGGAAGGATCTTGACACTCACAGGCTTCTATGACTCACTCAGCTGAAGTAAATCGTCTGGCGTTAACTGCAGTAGAAATGTAGTCTGATTATTACATGAAAATAAACACAGTCAAAATAACTCTTTTTTTTCCCCATTTTCTAAAATGTTCTCACTTTTTTTTTTGGGGGGGGGGGCATCACCTATTGATTCAAGGTAACAATGAAGACTAGCTATATCTAAGCATTCTAATGTCATTAGTAAATTCTAAGCCCAAGATAATCGTTTAGGAATAGCAAGATTACATTGATAAATTAGATCTCTGCTTGGAAGCTAGCAGACACTAGCAATGGCGGAACAGGCCCTTAATATCGAGGAATTTTTTGGAAGAGGGAGGCAGATTCGCGTGTATTGTGTGCTATCAGGGCCTTTGGGGGATGGCGGCTTAAGGGGAGTAATTGTGGGTAAAGTGCGGTGTGTTTATTTCAATGAGAAGGGGGGGGGGGGGTAATCTGGCCAGGTGAGGGATGGGCCAAGCGTGGGCCACACTTACCATATGACGCAGGAGATGGAGAGGGTGGGAGTAAGAGGGAAGGGATTTAAGGGGAGGGAGATGTGTTGGTGTAAGAAGAAGAGGCTACAGGAAAGAGAGACGGGGTAGGGAAAGAGGGAGAGAAAACTAGAGAAAGAGGGAACTTGTGGTGGAGGGGGTGGGAAGAGGGACATTGGCAGTAGAAAGATAGTGGGGGTTAGAGCCAGTGGGAGGGAAGGAGAGAAGCTGTATTAAGGGGAGAGAGGAGTGAAGAGGAAGATTGGAGTTGGGGAGATGGTGGTTGACAGAAGAATGGGGGAAGGTAGCTAGCAAAAGAGGGGGCTGTAGGATGAGGGAGAACGGGACTAATGACGGTGGGAAGAGGGAAGGGTACAAGAGGAGGGAGGTAGTTGGAGGGTGGGGAGAGGAGCCAGCGAGATGGGGGAGAGGGGACTATCGGTAAAGGAAGGAAATAACCTAGCTAGGGAAAGGGAGCAAGAGACAAGAAAGGGAGACGCTTGAGGGGGGAGGGTACGGCTGGCGGAGTTGGGGCAAGGTGAATCACTCTGAAACTGCATATTCACTCCTCATACGAGGTTATGATTGATAATTGAAGCGTGACTAACAAGGAAAGCACTTTAACATTTCTTTGATTACGACTTCCAAACGTTTATATGTTCTCCTTTGGACATACTAACTCTAAGCTAAAATAAATAATAGGGCTGTTCATTTATGCTTTTGTCTCCAATGACACTGCTACCAGACACTTCACAACTAAACGAGAGAGAAAAGTGAAATCAAATAATAGGCACAATA
>NC_136977.1:38419821-38451066 GCF_032717465.1 Coenobita brevimanus
ACAGGGCAAGGCAGGCCAGAGCATGGTACGGTACAGGTGAAAGAGCAGGGCAAGGGTGAGGCTGGGGGTGAAGGTAGGACAGGACAGTTTTGAGAGCTGGATAGGACAGGTTAGGGCAGAGTTGCAGGACAAGACAGGACAGGGCAGAAGAACAGGGCAAAGCAGGGCAGGACCGAGCAGTGACAAGACCAAAAAGTCACTGTGGGAAATAAATAAATGTATGACCACTACGAGTTTTGTCATCTCACTGCAGTTAGTCTATTTAACTGAGGAGAGGTCTGTAAAAATGTATAGAGGTCCTCCTTGTGGTATTTATAATTCTGAACACCATTTTTTTTTTTTTTTTTTTTTTTAGTAATTTCCAATTCAAGGGATATTTTTCCAGCGTTTCGTTCGTCGAGTCGTATTCTAGGACGCTAAAAGTGTTCGTAGTCTTTCTTAGCTTACAGTACGATGGGGTACGGGGGGGGGGGGAGCGAGAGACCGAGAGAAGAAGAGAGGGACGGAGGGAGAGAACAAGAGAGGGGGTGGGGTGGCAGTGAGTGGTAAATTTCCGTGATAAATCGTGCACGGCTCAACTCGGGCAATCACTGTCACCCATCATCAGCCAACGAGTGTACGAGATAAAGACACTGCAGGGTGTGTGTGTGTGTGTGTGTGAGAGAGAGAGAGAGAGAGAGAGAGAGAGAGAGAGAGAGAGAGAGAGAGAGAGAGAGAGAGAGAGAGAGAGACAGACAGACAGACAGACAGACAGAGTGTGTGTGGCGTGAGGATTGTGTGAAAGGGCGAGGGGCTTCTGTATTGGGAATACTATTGCCAAGAATCAATACTTTAAAACTATATGACTTCTGTTTTCTTATATTTTTTGTGATGTTTAATTACCTCCGCCATGGAGGTTGTGTTTTACCCAGCGTTGGTATGTTTGTCGGTTAGCAGGAATACTAAAAAATTATGAACGGATTTTGATGAAATTTTGTGGAGGGTGGGCCATGGGCCAAGAAAGAATTGGTAACATTGGGGGGCGGATCCGGATTCGGATTATCCCGCAAAATATCTCCAAAAGTTCTCAATGAATTTCAATGAAATTTTGTGGAAAGATGGACCATGGACAGAGAAAGAACTGTTTACATTGTGGGGGCGGATCCGGATCCGGGTTCGGATCCTTTTTGATGGCAATGGCATTGGCGGAGGTATGCGCTCTCTGAATGCTTTCTAGCTCATTCATAAAATACGTCATTATCATGGGAAGTGAGTGTATGCTGTACATGTCTAATTTAATTGTCGTTGTAGTCATAAATTTCGTAACCTCATTTCCCACTAAGTGCAGCAGGGAAGATGCAAGAATAGGAAAACGAATGCTCAGTCGCAGGAGAACATCATCTGAGTGCCTTGTGAAGACCAAAGGGCATTCGTCCATGTACTCACCACTCAAGCATTCAAAATTCTTACCCTCCAGGCGTTCATTGGGGTAGGTGTTAATTAGATCAGGTGTTATTTATCACAGGTGTTAAGTATAGTAGGTAATGTAAATCAGGCTAACTACCACTGGTGTTAATTAGCTCAGGTGCGTTCATCTTTATTTTACAACACCTGTGAAGTAGCCCCACTCCCTGAACAACCAAATTAAAATGGGAGTGCAACCCTTTTCCTATGCGTCTCCATTCTTATTTAAAGGAGTTTAAACAGGTGTATGTAATGAGCTAAGGGAATGGGGAATATCATGGCTCTAAGTGAAAGCAAGAGTGGCCAAGCAGCTCTGTTTATAAAAAAAATAAAATAAAAAGGAATATTTGATTAACCTGTCAGCAGCGATATGAAGAGCAGTAAAAGTCTGATATCTCGGGGAAGTTTGTGAGAAGTGTGAATGTATATTGGTATTAGTTGAATTTACTAGTGTGAGAGTGTAGTAGGTGTAGTGACCATTAAAGCTCTTAATGTTGATATAAGAGACTCCGTAGCATTTTTTTCTTAGTGATTTATTTTGCGTTATTTTGCATATTTCGCCTTAATATTCTGTAGTGTTATTGATGTTTTTTAATATTTACTTAATTTGCACCTGTATAATACCAAGCGATTTCAAAGTGTAATGAACAAGATAAGGTGCTTGGAAAAAAGTGTTAAGAAATTGCCTACACCAATAAGAATACGGTAGATAGATTTCAAATTCTCTCTCTCTCTCTCTCTCTCTCTCTCTCTCTCTCTCTCTCTCTCAATATAAACCTTGGCATTTGGTTTATATCTTAACATTACATTCTTGACAACACGAAGTTATGGTTTAATGTGCAAAACTGAATCGCTGAGGAAGAGGTGATAGGAAACCAACGCGAATACTGCCGACAAAGTTCGCAAGCTCTGTCGTTAAGAAATATAAAGTTAATGAATGTAAAGTTAGTGGCACATTCAATCTCCTCGTTGCTACCTTTCGACGCGTTCACCACAATTATAAATCCGGCACAAAAACTTGAGAGAGAGAGAGAGAGAGGGGGGGGGGAAGTAGCGCGAAGACATGATTTATCGCCGAACTTTAATACGTAACAAGAATGCATTTATTTATTTATTTATTTTTTGCATCGAGGTCTCTATTTCCATGTCTATTAAGGCGTGTGCGTGTGGCAGAGGTGATGTACTCTGGGGGTATCCTAACACCTCTTCATTAGCGATTCATTTTGACGTTATAGTATCCTTTTTTGCAGGTTATCAATGCATACGTTCTCTCTCTCTCTCTCTCTCTCTCTCTCTCTCTCTCTCGTGTTTTTTTTATCCTTCCAAACGCTCGTTCCCACAGCCTCACGTCTTTATATCTGGACCGATTGACCCGAAAATTACTATGCAGTCACCTGAGTCTGGTATCTCAAAGCACCATTTTCAGATTTACGATTGAGTCCATAATAGTCCAGAAGCTGTAAAAAGAAAAAAAAAAAAATGACCGACGTAGAATCCTAAGTCGTTAATAACCATCCAAACAGAGGCTTGTGTTCTGGGTGGCTTCGAACGCATATACGGAGGTCTTTGGAGAGTTTGTTTCGAACGTGACCTCTAGCCTGTTTGTTTTGTGATGTTGTTCGTGAGTTACAGATACATATATTTATAGTACAGTCAAATACTGAAGTTCGCTCACCTCTTTTGTTCCGTTTTTCATCCCTGAGAACATTGACGCTTGAATATGACGTAGTGAATTGAGGTGTACGTAAGCATTCGTCTGTGGTTGATATTATGCACCCTTATCCGAAGCATTCGTCTGTGGTTGATGTTATTCACCCTTATCCACTATGTCACCTTTAAACATCTGTGAGTCCAGTGATGAGAATGAGGCAGGGGAGGCGAACGAACTTTAGTATTTGACTGCACATATAACAAGAATAATAATAAAAAACTTTGGGAAGTGTCATCCATTTTCTCGCAGTGTTGCCTCTCCGGTAGTCTTATATTTTACTTCGCAAATGATTAACTGCTTTCGCCAGCTTTGAAGAGACAATGTAAGGATCAGAATCGTCTGTTGTCAATTCTGATCAAATAACCAGGTGCGTCTGTGGCAGGTGAAGGTTTAAATAATGCAGCACATGGATCAGATGGCGATATATCATTAAGACGCGTCTGTGGTTAATGACGGCGGGAGTTTTGAATGTTGCTGAAGCCTCATTACGAATACTTTGACTGGCAGTGGACCTTCTTATGTTGATGTGGTGTGTGTACCATCGAGAATGATCATATTTGTTTTGTTTCTTGTCGATTTTGTTGATAGATTATTGGAGGAAACAGTGGTAGATTATAGGAGGAAAGATTAATAGATTATAATAGGATGAAACAGTGGTAGATTATAGGATGAAACAGTGGTAGATAACAGGAGGAAACAGCGATAGATTATTATAGGAGGAAGCAGTGATAGATTACAGGAGGAAGCAGTGACAGATTATAGGAGGAAGCAATGATAGATTATAGGAGGAAACAGTGATTGACTATAGGAGGAAACAGTGATTGATTATTGTAAGAGGAAACAGTGATAGATAACAGGAGAAAACAGTGATAGATTATAGGAGGAAACAGTGATAGATTATAGGGGGAAACAGTGATAGATAACAGGAGAAAACAGTGATAGATTGCAGGATGAAACAGTGATAGATTATAGGAGGAAACAGTGATAGATTGGCTTAAAATTACCCTCTTCCCATCGTGAAGGCCGAGTTGTAATAATAGATTAACCATAGACCATGATGCTAGTCAGGAAGAAATGTCGTGGAAAGTATGTAAAGCCATTGTGTTGTCTTTTTGCTCCACTGACCTATGTGAAATTAGCTGCAAAAGGACGAAAATCTGGGCCAGGCTAAAATGAGACGAGTATAGGATAGAACAGTTTTCTACAAACTGGGGATTTCTGTGCTAACCCCTTCAGTAATACATATTATCTCCGCCAATGAGGTTATGTTTTACCCAGCATTGGTTGGTTTGTCTGTCTGTTTGTCTATTAGCAGGATTACTCAAAAAGTCTTAAACGGATTTTGATGAAATTTTATGGAATGGTGGGCCATGGCCCAAGGAAGAAGTGATTAAAATTTGGGCCGGATCCGGATCTGGATCCGGAGTATCCCGCACAACATCTCCAGAAGTTCTCAATGAATTTCAATGAAATTTTGAGGAAAGGTGGGCCGTGGATCAGAAAAGAATTGATGAAATTCGGGGGCGGATCCGGATCCCTTTTAATGACAATGACATTGGCGGAGGTATGCGCTTTGTGAGGGCTTTCTAGTTTATCTTTTTATTACTTCCACCGCACGACTTTATAAAGCTTAGGAGAGACGTTTGATGATGAAAGCGTGAGAATCAAACGCCTCTAACCCCATTTCCTAACAGAGGCCCTTCGTAAGATAATAAAAAGTATTTCTAGCTAGATTCAAATTTTAAAGGAGGTTCTCTGGCTGAAGTGGTTGAGCTGAATAAAATCGTCTTGTGTCAGCCAGAATAATAGCCAGAAGAAGAGGTTACTGAGATCGCTTGTAATCCTTTCACTTCCCTTGGCTGAGTAAAGTTGTTCAGGATTAACCAACACAAAATTCCCAAGTGTGAGTCACCTACTGGACGGGGTAATAATGAAACCTTAGGACAGCTGTGCCGAGGGTGAGGTGGGGGAGGGGAGAGGAGGGGAAAACAGGACACGCACACATAAACGCAAACACACACAGGAGCACACGCACGCGCGCGCGCGCGCGCGCGCACACACACACACACACACACACACACACACACACACACACACACACACACACACACACACACACACACACACACACACACACACACACACACACACACACACAAGGAGAAGAAGAAAGAATAAAAAGAATGAAGAGAAAATTGGAGAAAAGGTTGAAAAAGCGGAGAGAGAGAGAGAGAGAGAGAGAGAGAGAGAGAGAGAGGAGGGGGGGGGTTGTTGTTGTATCGATGCTTAGGGTCAAAGATCATCGAAAGTCTTAACCCTTTAGACGGCGACATTCTCTCTCTCTCTCTCTCTCTCTCTCTCTCTCTCTCTCTCTCTCCTTCAGTTCGTAAAATCTCACGTAAACAGAATAAATTAGTCTCGAGGTAGCAACAATAAATCAACAGAAGAAAAGTGTTAAGCTCTTCAATACGTGGTTGCATTCTTTATGTACATTTTGCAATCTCAGACGGTTTTATGCAGCTTCGAACTGATTTTCCGAATTGGTAGGGGGTTATATAGGGTCCTTATTAACCCCTTCACGTCAGGTTAATATTAACCAAGATGTATAAAATCGTCTGACAGCAGGAAGAATACCTTTTAAAAGACTCAGTTTATTTTTCAGAAAATTGAATAATAAAAATGTACAGACAGAAGAACTCGTGCCGGGATAAAAAAAAAAAAAATCAACCCGAGTACGTCGTTTGCAATTATCGGTACATTTTTGCCATCTCCTGACGATTTATTGATTTATTTTGGGATATACTTTTCGACATGGAGGGGTTATATACAGCATTCATTAGCACTTTTACCACTAGGGGCTCTGCCGCAGTAAATAAATAAAATAAATATAAAATCACCCGGTAGTAACGAGAATCGGCTACAGAAATACGTCATGGTGTTAATGCCCCTCATCCCTTCAATGCGTTGACGTATTTTCCGGCTCCTTATCGTTAGACAGATCAATTTAACGCAGGGAAGACCTCAAGTAATAAAGAGGTTGATTTAAGGCTAGATCGAATCCCTCCTGTTCGAAAAATCTCAAAGTATCTTTAAATATCGTCTGGTGGTAGCAAGAATAAACCTTTAAAAATAACCTAAATTCTTCTGATTCATCCGACAGGTGAAATTACCTACATGATTAGTCAGGTTTACTAAATACCCTGGAGAACAAAGCATTCTCCCCTAAATTAGGTAGAATAGTTATCAAGAAAAACATCAGTAGAAAACATTACTGTGCTGTGTTAAGCCATAAAAGTTGATAAGCCTGAACATTTTCGTGCCGCGATGAGAAAATTAACCGCATGATTAGCCACGTATGCGTAGATACCAGTTTTTGTCTTGATTTTTTCAGAAACCTTGGGCGGGTCGTAAACTGAAATGAAAGTCAGTTTTATTCATTAGATTTATACATCATATTCGCACCGCAAGCGACATTGCTGCATCCGCTCTAAAACTGGTCTGCGGAATTTATCGAATATACTCGTATTTATTTTCTAATGGGTATTGATAGTTATCATCATTGTCATTGTTACTTTTATCATCATCGTCATTGTCAGAGTCTTCATCGTCGTCGTCGTCGTCTCCGTCATCATCATCATCATCATCATCATAACCCACTTTCCTATATCAGAATTTTCCTTGGTAGATGTGGCCATATACTTTTCTCTTTACCCAAAACAACCTTTGGCACAGAGATGCTTTTCATGAGTCACACCTGGCTCACGAGTGGCACCTGCTCGTCGTGATAGGTGTAAGGAGAGGGAGGGAAAGTGTTAGGAAATTGTGCGTTATAGTCAATGATGAATATTGTCCAGATATTTCAGTTTTACATCCAGTTTTTCTCGGCTGGCTAATATTCCTGAGCTGAGAAAGGCATGGTAGGTTTCTCTGTCCATAGATGATACTTTTTAATAATGTCATCTTGGACGCTGATGGATATGCCTGAAATGTGAAATAGATGCAGTGTTTTGCCTTTGACTATATATGATTAGCTTCCAGTATACAGACGCGATTACACGAGTATTTGAGGGTGTGAGGGAGTGTGGTGTACTGTTAAAGTGGATCGTTGCAGAGGAAAGGCAGATGCCCATGGAGTTTCACTCCTTTCAGGATGTAGCGTCGGGCATGGCCGGCCTACAAGTACCGCATGATTAATTTAACTTTAATATTGCACTTGAATTATCTTTTGTAATTACTTGTATCTTGATAAAATGGTCAGTGCTTGCAAAACTGACAGACGAGAGAGAATTAACCCATAAGAACATAAGAAAAGAGGATGATTGATGTAGGTGGGTTGGGCCATGCTAAGTTATGCTACTCGCCACTGAGAGTTCTCCCGAGGTCTAGAGGTTAAGACTCTATCTCGATTACTGTGCCATATTTAGAATCAAACTGGGAAGGAAGAGATATTGAATTTCCCACTTAAGCCCACGAGATTACGACCGTGTAACACTGCAACCGTTGCAACAAAAACGACACAAGATCGAAAAAATTGAAGAGACAGTAAATGACCCTACAAATGCTGGAAGATTATAAAGCAGAATGCATAAGTGGAAGGTTTAAGCACCGGGAGAAACAGCTCATCAGGGGAGAGGTAAAGATGTGGCACACTGGAGGGAGGGAAAGGTGGAGAGGTGAGACGGGAAGCTGGTGGTGTCAGGTGTGGGCGGCCAGTGTGGTGGAAGAGCTGGTAGAGAGAGGGTGCGCGCTCTCCTCCTCCCCCATCCGACTTGATCACACTTGGACACTGCTTTAACCCCGTCTGCTGTTGGATAAATTTTTGAACTGTTGGTGCTTATGTCTGGTATATACCTCTGAATTTGAGCGCATCTAATATTGAATTCTACATGTACTCATACAGTGCTGATTTAGTACTGAATTTTAGACTCACAAAAGAGCACGAGGCTAAGCACATATTATATTTCTCAGTCGACTCTGAGCGCATGTGATATTTACTTAGCGCATCCAGCACTTACTTCTGAACTCTTTGCCACATGGCCATTAAAGTTCTCCGCACCTTATCATCCCGTTTATCAAATTAATGCGGTGCATGGGTTGGGGTACCCACTTGGATGTGAAGCACGTATTTTCTCCATCATGACCTTATAAGGGACGCAGATTTCTTTAAAAGGACAGAATTTGCAGAAAAAGTATAAATGTCTCCATAAACTAAAGTGCTGTTTATTTTCAAGGTACAGATAGCAACTGCGTTTAAAGACTGTGAGACACTAGTTGAGTTTAAAGCAAGTGAGACACCAGTAGAGTTTTAAGATAGTGAGATACCAGTACTGATATACCGATAAGGAGACCGGTAAACGAGCAGCAACGTAACAATGATTCCGTCAAAGAGGCCACGGATGGAGTGCCTAGACGGAGGTACAACCACCTTGCTGGCTGGTGATGCAGTGGACAGTAACAACAACCGAAGTGACACCTGTGGATCGACTTATGGTGACAGGAAGAGCGACCATTACGACAGCAAGTATCACGGCACCACACTCCACGAAAGCGACCACCTCAACGGCAGTCATCACCAGAGCTATCTTCACGACAGCAAACACCAAGACAGGAATCATGACAGCAAACATCAAAGTCAGGGTCGGGTGGGTGTGGGCTGTAGGCGGCCAAGGGAGTGTGCGGTCAAGTACCAACTGAGACCCAGGTCACTGAAGACGCGTTACTTGTGTGACCCTGAGTGGAGCCTGCAGGACCCCCTGGATCATAAGCCGCGTACACCCCCACTGTCAAGGTACCGCAGGAAGACCGCCAACGCCCGCGAGAGATGCCGTATGCGGCAGATCAACAATGCCTTCGAGAGCCTGCGTGGCGTGCTGCCCTGGTGGGTGTGCCGACGCCGGGCGGCCACCGACATGACTAAAATCGCCACCCTGAGGCTGGCCTCAGCCTATATCAGGTCCCTGCAGGACATGCTGGACGGTAACGCTCCCCAAGACACCTGCGCCGGGGTCCTCTCCAGCATCTTTGGTGAGGAACACGAGCCCCAGCAACCAGAAGTCACCCTCGTCGATGCAGATGGCGTCCCCAGCAAAGCGCAGCCGCAGCCGCTGCAGCAACAGGTGGCCCAGGACACGGACCTGTTCACGCTGCTGTGCGAGACCGGGGAGGCCACACAGATAAACGACCTAGACACGTTTTCTGAGGGCCCGTCAGACTCGCACACTGACCCTGTTAAGCTGTTCATCAACTGTGACCCGTACATCCCATGGCAGCAGCAGCAACAACAAACGCTCGTCACTTGACACCCCCTTACATTCTACACACGTCCACAAACTCACTCGCACAAGCACATTCGAACCGTGTTTTCTTATCACACAGTGGTTAGGTGGAGAGAAATTATCATGACTCTGATGTACTGGTTATGACAAAGACAGTGAAGTGGGAGGACAGTACCTGATAATGTACATTTCTCACATTTCTCAACTGTGATACTGGTCTATACATCATTCTTATCATCATCAACATCACCGTCATAATCCTGTTTCCCACTAATTTAATGAGTTAGAATACAGAAATAGACATCACGTATACAGCCACGTTCATAAGTAGGGATACACATCTGCTCGTGTTATCAATTGTAGTGTCCACTGCTGGTGAGATGCGGAACAATTTCACTCACTGCCTGGTGCACAGATCATCACTGCACCAGGCAGGAGAGGAAATAGTAGACAGTGAACCTACATAAGACAAAACGGGTAGATGTGTATCCTTTATTATGAACGCGACTATCCTTCTCAGTGTCATGGTGCTTATGTTTCAAAGAATATTGTGTTACATATCTGAAATGAATGGCCGTAATCTCAAAACGGAGATATAAGGTAGATTTATGAAGTCCTCCATTTCTACCGATCGTTGTGCATGTTGCGGATATTAGTTGTGGTTAGTCTGATGCCACGTTACAGAGCGCATTTGTAGGTAGTGGTCAGACATTTTACTCCCATCACGACTTCACAAATGACTCAGAAATTGAAGGCTTACTTTCATCATACTGTATAGATTATTTTAAAAAATATGTATCTGTTGCATCTTTTCTTTCCGCCAGTTACAACGCGATCTTGTTTAGATTAGGCAGGCCCTGTTTCTTTAAGGGCGATAAAAATCTAATCCCTTTATTACGAAAAACTTTATTAATCAGAGCAAAATCATGTCTGGCGTTAACAAGAGTAAAGTAAGAATAAAATAAAGGAGGACTAAACAGGAGGTCAGCTAATGTGGCCTGTTTGCTTCAGTGAACTTAGGGCTGCGGTCAATAATCCCTTTACACGTCTGGAGTCCCGATATAATGGAGAGATTACAACCCGTCCATCCCAATTTAAGTATTGTTAGTTAATCCAAGATCTCATTAGGCTTTGACACCATTTCGAGGCAGTGTAAACGAACTACTGACTGCAGCTGAGCGTGTACGGTATATTTCCCCTGCTGGTTTGAGTGATATTTGTTTCTTTTTGTAAACGTTTTTGCAGAATATAGGTTATATTTTATGGGAACCTGACATATGAATTAGCCTAGAAGAGTATTGCTCCCGTATTAAGTATATTTTCACTGTAATTAGGATGAGAATAATCCTAATAAATTCACTGGTGTCATAGGTTGCAGTGCCACTCGTATTCTCGTCTGTTTGGAGGTTCCCTGGAACCTCTTGAGTATTTTTTATCTTATACGTCATTATATTCTTCTATTTATGCAGTTAGTGTTAATATAAACCTAATAAATACACCGTACACGAGAATAGTAAAACTTAAAATATTAAATAAATAGTAAAGGACATTATAGAAAACCTCTCAGGCTGACGAGAATTTGGTCCCACGTGTAACTGTTTTCCTTTAGTATGTAATTTTATGCTATTGAGGTATAATTAGAATATTTAATAAGAATATATTTGTGATGTGAAGAATGTTCCTATACAAGAAAATGGTTTGCCCAATTATTTAAGCTGAGGGTTTGCGGTGGCCTTATGTCTATCTGAGTGTGTGTGTGTGTGTGTGTGTGTGTGTGTGTGTGTGTGTGTGTGTGTGTGTGTGTGTGTGTGTGTGTGTGCCTGTGTGCGCGCGCGCAGTCTTTTCACCTTAACCTGGCCCAGATTTTCGTCCATTTGCAGTTTATTTCATGTAGCGATGTTGTAGAATTAAAACAATACTACGACTCTAGATCATTTTCTCAGCACTTCTTCGAGATTAGCATCATATTCTAGTGTTAATCTGTTTTTATATCTCAGCCTTCAAGATGGACGGATGGCAATATTAGGCCAGGTTAAAGTAAAGGGAGCATAGTTAACTACGTCAATAGTACTTCTAGTCATGATCTATGTGCCATATTGTTAACACTTCCAGATTTGTGCCTTGGGTGTTGTAGTTCCTGGACTATATAAAGAAGGTGGTTGTGGCTGTGGTTGTTCAGCCATCTCGCTCTATGAGGCCTTCCATAATTCTGCTTAAGGTTTCTCAGCAAAGTAAAATGTTGTGAAGTGACAGTGTAGTGATGAAGGATTAATTTGTGAAGTGGAGGTTACCGTTATGTAGGACTGGATATGGCAGAGGTTGTCTACAGGGTTAAGTGGGGATTTGTAATATGGTGGGATATATGTAGAGGCAGTTGCGTAGAGATGCTTTTATGTACTGGTGATTGTGTGTGTGTGGGGGGGAGGGGTTATGGTAGGATTTGTGATGAGGCAGTGGGTGTATTGACTTGATCTGTGTGGTTATGACTATGTAAGATGAAGGTTTACATATGTCATCGGTGATAGTACAGATAAGAGGGTATGATATATTTGAGGCTGTCTAGGTCTGAGTGGGTATTATGTAGTGCTATTTGTTCTGTAAGGGTTATGTAGAAGTGTCCATTAATTTTGTGGTTTTATGAAGGTGAAGGGATGTGAGAGGGCAGAAACTGAGGGATATATTAGGACTTGTCTGGTCGTTTATGCAGAGGTCGTGATGCGTGAAATGGGGGTGATTTCGTATAGGTGATGATCTACATAATGGGGGCGATTGCGTACAAGTGATGATGGATGTTCCTTGCCGGAAGTGAGGTTGTTTGGTGGGGATTGTGTGTGTGTGTGTGTGTGTGTGTGTGTGTGTGTGTGTGTGTGTGTGTGTGTGTGTGTGTGTGTGTGTGTGTGTGTGTGTGTGTGTGTGTGTGTGTGTGTGTGTGTGTGTGTGTGTGTGTGTGTGTGTGTGTGTGTGTGTGTGTGTGTGTGTGTGTGTGTGTGTGTGTGTGTGTGTGTGTGTGTGTGTGTGTGTGTGTGTGTGTGTGTGTGCGTGCGTGCGTGTGTGTGTGTGTGTGTGCGTGTGTGTGTGCGTGCGTGCGTGTGTGTGTGCGTGTGTGTGTGTGTGTGTGTGTGTGTGTGTGTGTGTGTGTGTGTGTGTGTGTGTGTGTGTGTGTGTGTGTGTGTGTGTGTGTGTGTGTGTGTGTGTGTGTGTGTGTGTGTGTGTGTGTGTGTGTGTGTGTGTGTGAGAGAGAGAGAGAGAGAGAGAGAGAGAGAGCGTGTTTTGCCTAGGGCGCCTCATCTCACCATTCCTGCCTTTATATTCACCTCTCTTCGCTCATAACTCATCTCCTGTCATAGTCGATTCTACATCCATTTACCATGACTGTCTCTGTTGATTATGTTTCTGTTGCTTATCGTCTGTGTTTTCTGCCATGTATCTGAGGTTTTTGGTTTCTTTTTTTGTCGTCTACAGGTTCTCTCCTTTAGTTTTCAGGTAATTTATTTTCTCTGCTTCACTTTGATATTGCCGTGGAAACGTTCACCCATTTCCCCTCATTCCATAGCCTACCACCATATTTGAGCTTCATGGCCTCAGTTACTCCCCTCCCTTGCTTCAAAAATCATCAGTTCGTTTGCCCTCCGCGTCATTCTTATCGAGTATGTTCATTATTTAGATTGTTTTCATTTAGACCACCCTCTTATCCGCTGAACTTACCTCTTACTTACCTCTCACTAACCCCAAACTATTCCCACCGTCCGTCCCGCCGATGTGCCATTCTCCTTTGGGCTCCAGTTATCTCATTTACGTCTCTCCTGGTCATGCGTCATTTGTTATGTCATTTTGTTCGGAAAGTTGATGTTATGGACTGTTTACCTCTGTCCCATGGCGTGTAACATGAGTTTTGTAGTAGATTCTCTGTTTTATCATCATCATCATCATCATCGTCATCATTATTGTTTATCATCGTCGTCTTATCGAATTTTACTTTTATACATAGGGTGGTAAGAATCTCCTGTAGAAGTCGCAGAAGGAAAGCAGGTTTGAATAAGGAGCTCTCTAAAGAATATTCCGTGACTCCTCCATTCACTCCCCCAATTATCCTTCAAAATACTGTACATCTACATCTCCTTCTATTTAAATCATAGGCTGTGTGATTTGTTTTTGAAGCCTTTTGTGAATGTATTATTTTTCTTCTTGTATACGTCCATGAAGATATCTGTAGCTCTTTTGTATATTTCTTGTTGTTTAGTTGTAATGGATGTGTGGAAAACATATTATTATCAAGAGTATTTATTATAATTTATTCACCCATATATTAGGGGTTAATTAGAAGCTTATTTTTTAATTTTCTAAGTATTTAAAGAGCCATTTTTTCATTTCTAAGCTCTATTGTATCTTTTCCTTAAGAGTTTATTTTTATAAGTGGTCCTTAATTATTCCTTTGTCTGTTATTTATAAAAACTAATTCGATATCTGCCTTTGGACGACGGAGGGATTTCCTGTGGCGAATAAAATCGTCTGGCTCAGTGTGCAGTGTCTGAATGCAATAAGTCGTCAGCCGTCGTTTGAGAATAATAAAGAAGTAATAATTCCTTCCCGTACTTTAAATTTATTCTCAATGCTTGTCATACATGAACTTGACTTCCATCTGTGTCAATATGGATTTTTTTTACTTTTTTCTGTGTCTTTTTAGTTTGTCATTTTGGCGGTAATAAAGAAGTGAATGTGTTTTTGGTCTTTACATTTCCCCTAGTTAAGCTTATTTTCTTCACTCTCCATGATGAATGCTTGGTTGTGGAAATTTTAAGAGGTATTTACGAGGTTAGCATGTGAGGTCAGGAATACTGTTTACTAAATACGAGCGAGTGACCTGGGAAAGGTTAAAGTCTGTGGAATTACCCGCTAAGTTTGAAGGAAGGAGGAGACGCGGGAAGAATTAGATGGTGCGGACGTGAATTTGGGGGGAGGGGAGAAAAGTGTTGGGGTTGAACTCAATATAATTTGGAAATACGACATGGGTTGAGGGCAGTCAGTGCATAGTATTCGTAAAGGAGGGGAAATGGTTTATTATTATTATTGTGATGATGATGATGATGATGGAGTGTGTGGTGAAATGCTGAGGAATGGAGGTGAGATTGTTGTGGAATGGATATGGAAGTTGTGTAGATTGGCTTGGGAAGAGGGAAGGATTCCAGAGGACTGGAAATCAGGTATAATTGTTCTTTTATATAAAGGAAAAGGGGAGAGAGAAGTATGTGGTAACCATAGAAGTATTTGCCTTCTTAGTGTGACTGGTAAAATGTATCATAGAATACTCATTGATAGGGTTAGATATATGACAGAGGAGCTAGTTGGAGAAGAACAAGGGGGATTTAGGAAGGGAAAAGGGTGTATAGATCAGATATTTGTTCTAAGATGTTTAGTGGAGAAGTATCTAGAGAAGGGAAAGAAAGTGTATGCTGCCTTCATGGACTTGGAGAAAGCTTATGACGGAATAGATAGGCAAGGTATTAAGAATATATCGAGTGGATGGGAAACTGTTGAATGCTGTGAAGAGTATGTACGAAGGAGCTAGGGCTACGGTGCGAGTGGATGGTGAGCTGAGTGAATTTTTTAATCTCAATGTGGGACTGAAACAGGGTTGTGTGATGTCTCCATGGCTGTTTAATATATACATGGATGGGGTTGTAAAGGAGGTGCAGGGTAGGGCAGTGGATGTGGGGGTGGCTGTAATGAATGAGGGTGAGATTTGGATGATTCCGGTGTTGCTGTTTGCTGATGATACTGTATTGTTGAGTGAAGATGAATGGGAGTTGCAAGGTTTGGTGAATGAATTTGGGACAGTGTGTAGGAGGAGGAAGCTGAAAGTTAATGTAAACAAAAGCAAAGTTATGGTGTTTGAGAGGAATGAAATCACAGAATGTACAGTGAGGTTTGATGATGAGGATATGGAGAGTGTGAGTGCATTCAAGTACCTGGGTAGTGTGATGAGTAAGGATGGAACTTTGGGGGATGAAGTGCGTGAAAGGGTACAGCAGGGAAGGAAGGTTGTTGGTTCACTGAAAGCAGTGATGAGAAACCGGGAGGTGAGTATGGATGTTAAGAAGTCGCTGCATGATAGTATTGTGATCCCTACCCTGACGTATGGAAGCGAGGCGTGGACCTTGCAAGAGGGGAACAAGTCAAGAGTGAGAGCAGTGGAAATGAGTTACTTGAGAGGAGCGTGTGGAGTGACGTGGAGGGACAGGTTGACGAATGAAGACGTGAAGGAACGTTGTGGGGTGGATGTGGATGTGGTTGAGAAGATTAAGAGAAATATACTGAGGTGGTTTAGACTTGTGGAGAGAATGGAGAATGAAACACTCACTAAGAGGGTGTATGTGGGTGAGGTGGAAGGAGGGAGAGGGAGGGGTAGACCGAGGATGAGGTGGAGGGATGGAGTTGAGAGGTATATGAGGGAGGGGGGGTGAGTTGGGGGGAGGGTAGTCAAATGGTGGGTGACAGAGCGACTTGGAGGCTTTTTGTCTGCGACCACCCTTTGCAGGATTAGGGCGTCGGGCTATAGATAGATAGATAGATTATTATTATTATTATTATTATTGAAGAGAGAGAGAGAGAGAGAGAGAGAGAGAGAGAGAGAGAGAGAGAGAGAGAGAGAGAGAGAGAGAGAGAGAGAGAGAGAGAGAGAGAGAGAGAGAGTGCATGGGTTCAGTGTATCCTTGATAGTCATTAGTACTTTCTGTCTCATTGACCCATATTCGTCTGATATAGCTTTATTGAACGAGCCCACCTGTGCTATCAACAGCGGGTCACTTGCTTCAGAAGCGTGGCGTGGGATGTGATCTGGCCTGATACCCGCCTCTGACTAACGAGCTGATAAGGCGGGAGGTCGGGAGTCACATGCCATATTGATAAAGGATCTTGAATCATTTTTTCTCCCGATAAACAAGTCTTCATTGTAGCTTTAATATTATCTTGAATATTTTTTGTCTAGTTGTACTTCTCACGGTACCATTCACTCCGTATTGTTTGTGATGTGTTTGATAAGTTTTTAAGTAAATGTTTAAACAAGCTATCTTATACACAACTGAAGGTCAAGACAGTGGATGAATTCGCTCCCTGATCTCTTATCGTGGGATGGCTGGTGATACTAACGTGAGCTGTTTTCCATTGGCACTGGTAGAATTTTGTTTTTACCCAGCCAGTTACCAGCTTTGAACAGAATAACAGCTGAGAACAGTGCATGATCAATATAAAATGAGGTCATCGTTATCCAGATTTCTGCCACATTTTCTGCACTTTCTGACAGTCTGAATGCAACCAGGTTAACTGCAAAGTCTATGTGCAAAGTCCGTGTAAAGTCTATCCAAAGTCTGTGTGCAAAATCCAGTGCGAAGTTTGAATGTAAAGTCTGTATGCAGTCTGTGTAAATCTGTCCGACGTCAAAATGCAAAGTCTAAATGCAGTCTGACTGCAAAGTCTGAATGCAGTTTGCGGGGTCTGAATGCAAAATATTTCTTATTAGTAATGGAGACTCAACCAGACGCGAGTGTTGAGATCATTGAGGTTAAAGTTTGGGCTGTGCGTTTTCCGTATCTCTGTAACTAAACACACGATTCTGAGCTGTTCCCCTTTACCTGACTAGAAGCAGATTTAAATGTTTCACCGGCCAGTTATCAGCTTTGAGGAGAGAAATGGAACAAGTAATGGTTAATGTAATACGAGGTCACCTTTATCCATCCATCCATCATCTAATCCTATGTTGCCCCATGAGGAGCGTAGAAGCCCGGGGCTAGGAAAGTTGGTCCTGTCATTTAAGATGAGAGTGACCAGCCTCACTCATCCGTGAGTGGCATTACGTGAGCAATAAACCCCAACCACCCCTTGGATATAAACCTTCACCGGCTCAATCCGATTGGAGCACCTTTATTACCCAATAAACCACCAGGACCCAAATTTTGGTTATATGGTTACCACCCAGCGTAGTAAATGGTTTTCTGGTGTACAGGAAACCATTTGGCTTGTCACTCAGTGTAGAATCACCCACAGGCAGAAGGAAGAGGAAAGAATGAAGGAAAGAAAGACACAAGAGGGAGTGTAAAGTCACCCGCAGGCAGAAGAGGAAAGAATGAAGGAAAGAAAGACAGAAGAGGATGGATGGAACGAAGGATGGAGGAGAGGAAAGGGCTGACACCCGATAGCAGCACTACATGAAGTGAGTTGATGGTGAGCGCCCCCATCACCTTTATCCACTGCCACATTTTCTACACAGTTCCTGAATGCATAATCTTAATGTGGCTCATCGTAGTAGGAACAGAAACACTTTTGAGATAATTAAGTTTGTCCACTTTTTTTTTTTTTTGTATGTGTGTCAATAAATAACCGCACGATTTTGATATACCTGGTCTCAGAAGAAAAGAAATTTAGTGTACAGGAAGGTGTATACTTTAACGTTTAGCCAGTCTTTTGTGACAAGAAATCCAAAAATCAGTGGTTGATATTTGATTGATTTCACCCATCTGACTCTGAAGACGGTATTATATTAAAACTTAGTATGCAGAGGTGTAAAGAAGTTCCCGCATTATTTCGGTCAGGGTATGTGTGTTTGTTAGACTCGATTAGCAAATTACTGAGGGCAGGCAAGGAGGATAGAGAGAAAATAAACACATTCCTTCCTCATAAGGTTCTACAGAAATTGTCTTCAGAAACTAGGGGCTTGCATACAACTTTGCTCATTCAGTTTTTGTAATAGCCAAGTGAGTCTCGTTTAATGCTAGTTGTTACATCTTTCACCTGCTAGAATAGACGACAAAGAGAAACTTTAGTTAATAATGATGCCCTATTACTGAACTTTATTTGGCAATGAGGGTCAGTACAATGGGCTGTGATCAGATCTTTCCACACGCACCACATTCAAGTCTTCGTCAGAAAATCTAGCAGCATTTGTTCTTCGATTCTGTTCATGAAAGAAACTGTGATATCAGTAAGGCGGGTATGTAGCACACATAAAGGAAACTGCGATATATTTAAGGTGGTCTTGCAACACCCATCTAGCTACACACTGTCACTCCTTTTCTGTCCGTCTGTCTAATGCAAGAGTTATCCAGTGCTGTCATTCCTTCATTACTCAGCTGGTCGTCTATGCAACTCCTCAGTGTGCCTTTGCTAATGACATCCAGCGTTTTAACGCAGAATTTTCAGTCATCTCGACACTACTTTGAAAGATCAACTTCTGTAGGCTTCCAGTCTTTCTCTTTTGTTTCTTGTTTTTGTTTCTGCCTGAAAAGAATAAACCGTCAGAAGAGAAGAAGACTTCAGCAGCGACAAGCTTCACAGGGAGAGACATCGAGCGTTTCAATTAGGGAAGCTTCCATTAGGTATTCTACCTGGAGTCCGAGGCTCTCATATTCATTCCCTCTTCTTTCGACCGCCTTCAGCCCCGTCCACGTAGTTTTTATAGTGATAGAGTTTTTTTTTTTTTAAGAGAGACATTGTCGCCTTTTGAGAGGAAGAGCTGCGTCTTGTAAATCTCATCTACCGATGATATGATAGATACCTTAGAACATTTTCTAGCAATATGCATAAGATTTGTGTTGTTACAACGAGTTTTGTGTGTGTGTGTGTGTGTGTGTGTGTGTGTGTGTGTGTGTGTGTGTGTGTGTGTGTGTGTGTGTGTGTGTGTGTGCGTGTGTGTGTGTGTCTGTGTGCGTGTGTGTGTGTGTGTGTGCGTGTGCGCGTGTGTGTGCGTGTGCGCGTTGATGGTGTGCGTGTGTAGCCTACTATTCCAGCTTCTTAGCACCTACTGAGAGGAACGTCAGCGACACCATTTCCTATTTTTTGTCACCCCCAAGCCTCACCCATCTCGCGCAACTTAATTGAAACAATCAGGTGCCTCAGATCAGGTCTAATTTCTCCCACCTGATGGCAGATAACCCTGAATGACCCGTCCATCACAGGGTAATAGCCTGTTGTGACCTGATCTCACCAACTAACAAGCCCTCATCCACTGTCACGAGTCGGCGTGATTAAGTATTTGAATAAACTCGTGACATTAACTTTGGTGGGAAACCGCGAATTCTAGTGGAATCCCAGTATTTAACGCTCAGTCTAACCGCCACGTATTCACCCGATCAGGAGTGTTTTTCAAGATATTTTTCACTATTTCATAAGTGATCGTCTTTGTCCGAGACATTAGCACCTCCGTTGAGCGATTTATTATGGGCGTGTTTCGCTCATTCTAGCCGTTAGTAAGTGCGGCTCGACACTCGCATCTTTCTCACGATTTTAAGTCAGCCAAGGTTTGAGCGCCGTGGAAGCAGGTAGTGTGTGTGGCAGCGTCCTTCCTCGCAACGACGCCTAGTTCCCATCGCCGCCGTTGGATTCCCACCTAGCGTGATTGGCGAAAGACTCAGCGTGTGCAGCGCCCTTCCTTAGTAACGACGCCCAGTCATCCGCTTTGTCCACTTTTCTGACCAGTATTTTTTTTTCGTATTTTCCTAGGCTTAAGAGTTTAGCTTTTGAGTGAGCGAGTGAGCGTTGAATTCATTTTGAAATGTAACGTAAATTTATTTGATTGGAATCAATAAATTTAACAGTTCTTTTTCTTGAGCTTAATGTAATGTAAACTCGTGTTTTATTTTCCATATTAAGCTTATTTCACTTATAGCTCCTAGTTTGCATAAATGCTTTGCTATTCATAACTGGTACTTAGGCCAGTCCTTTTGTATTAAGCTTAAAATCCGTTGTGCAACCAGGAGTTAATGCATCAGCAAGAACCTGTTATCATTAATAGCATTAATTATTGATTGTCAGGGGTGGAGTCACTTTCTCCACAGGCCAACAGTACTAATAAACAGCATTTGTGAGTAATTAGTCTCTGCTGTGTACTGTTGAGAAAGTTTATAAATTCTCTTCCTTAGAGAATCGGCGACACAAGCCGACATAAAGTAATCATTGCTTGATTTTCACAAGACAGTTCATTGTCTTGTTCTTAAGTATTATTGAATAATTATTCTTTAATATTGTTTATTCATAAAAACCCCGTGACATCCACATCTACCTAAGCCGCTTATCATTTTCATATCTAATTTTCTCGGTCTGTTTTCCTCTTATTTGCTATTGTTCTGTAATTACTCCAGGTAAGCGCATGAAACACTCTCTCTCTCTCTCTCTCGTCCTGGCCTCGTTAAACCATCCCTTTTTTTTTTTTTTCTTCTCTCACATTATCCCCTCCATTCAATTTCTTCTCTTTTTTTTTTTTTTTCTAATTTAATACACTTTCACTCCCCGCGCGTACATCCTCCATTTACCATCACCCACCCTTGCCTTTTTCTCTCCCTCCCCTCCTCTTTCCTTCTCTATCTGTCTCCCCCTTTCCCTGTTCACCCTCCTTTTCTCTGCCATTATCTCCACCCATTCCTCCCTATCCCCCTCCTCTCGCTATTGCCCTCCCCCCTCTCTCTACCCCCTCCTCTCGCTATTGCCCTCCCCCCTCTCTCTACCCCCTCCTCTCGCTATTGCCCTCCCCCCTCTCTCTACCCCCTCCCTCTCACTACCTCCCTCCCTCCTTCCTGTCTATTTTCATTTCCTTCTCCCAGGATAATGTATGATTTTTTAAAATTATGCCTTCCATTAGAGTTTCCATGACAGTTTTCACTTTTTTTTTCTTTTAACGTGTGGTAATCTTTCTTGTTTTTGCCTGCCGGTTTTGGCTGGAGTGATCGGTGGGTATGGAGAGCTCAGCCAGTCCTATATTTCCTTAATCGTTCTGTCTTTTCTCATTTCTATCCTTAATTGTTTAATCTTCTTATTTCTTTCCCTAATCGTTCAGTCTCTTCACATTTCTCTTCTCCCTCACCTTTTGCTCGTCATGTTCACCTCTCTCTTATTCCTCTTTTCTGTTTGTTTTTTCTCAGCTTCTGTTTCCTTCTTCCTTTGACCCCTCTCGTCCATTCCCAACCATTCACTCCTTTTCTTAATCTCCCAGTCTCAGCTTTTCTCTGCTACCTCACACCTCTGTACAACTACCCCTCACCCCCTCCTTTCGTCCCCTATCCCACACCTCTCTCCAACAACCCCTTCTCCCCTCTCTCATTTCCTACCCCACACCCCTCTCCCGCAACCCCTTCCCTCCCACCTGCCTTCATCCCGTCTTCCTTCCTCGTGTGAACAAGCCCGCCGTTCAATTTAACACAGAAGCTTCACGCCCAGGTGGACGGATTTCGTATTACCCGCGTTATCGGTCATTCGGATCTGCCAAGCCTGTCGTTCCTTCTCACTGACAGCCACGGAGGTCAAGCCGTGAACACCTCACAACAGCACGCCGACACAGTTACCAGTTTCACAGATATCGCTAAATTTCAACAATCGCCAAACCCCTTAAAAACGCTATATTTGTTCTCGAAATGCACGTACGGTGAATTTCATCGGGCATCCTGTTAAGCAGTTCTCTCACTGTTGTATTCGTTTATTTTCCTGGCTTTCTGTACCCTCGCTCAAGAAAAAGAGGCGGGGTAATGATAATGATTATGATGACGAAGAATTTTCTTAACATAATCGAAACACGCAAAGTAATCCCTGGATAATATTGGAATTATATAATGTTCCGAAAAGTGCCTTGGACAATCGCTAGAAAGTCTCCTAACACACAAATACGCTTATAATTCACTCTAAGCTAAATGCAATCGTCTAACGCCAGCCGAAATAGAATAATGCAGTTGTCCCGACCATTAGAGACTCAGAATGGTCGCTAAATGGAAATAATATCCCCGGATCTTGCGGGAAAAGACGCTAACCTTTGGAACCCCGAGGCGCAGGAAACAAAAGCGCATATATCGTACGGGTCCTGAGGAATAGAGAATGGAGGGGTGTGATTAGCTTGCCAGGCGATAACGATTTCTGTCTATTTGTTGGCCAGGTTACTCAAGTGAATCCAAAGGCCTTCGTTTCTTGGTGCTGTTTTCTCCTCTTCCCTTCTCTCCTTTTTTTTTTTCCCCTCATTCTCTTTACCCTCATATGTATCCTCTTTCTCCTCTTTGCTTTCTCCTCTCTCCTTCTCACCTTCTTCTCTCTCCTTCACGCCTCCTTCTGTCTTTTCTTTCTCCTTTCCTCTTCTCTCCCCGCACCTCTTCTCCCCTATCTCATGTTCCCCTTCCCTCCTCCTCATCTCCTCCTCCTCCTCCTCCCCTCCGATAACCAGTCAGGGGTCACCATAACATGCCACCTCACCACCATTGTGAACAGAGAGAGAGTGAGAGAGAGGGGGGGGGGAAGAAAGTATAGAGAATGCCACTGAAAGGTTTAAAAATTTATATATATACGAATTTTATGCCTAAAAATCTCATGGTTATTTCTGAAATGTATGAAAACTCGCCCACAGATAATCATCGTCTCAGTATTGGAGTTTAAATGTTATAATGGCTCCTATTATACTTGTTTAGCCACTTCAGTCCGAGGACGTTTATTTTTTTTTTATTCTTGCTACCGTCAGATGATTTAAGTTTCAGAGATTTGTTGAAGTGGAGAAACGAAAAAAAAAAAAAAAAAAAAAAACTTACTGCCGGGGTTTTGTCCAAATCTGAAAAACATTATTTGGTGGGAGCATAACGTAAAGCAGAAATGACGTCACGGTACTCATTGGGTTAGATAGTTAAAAGGTTCTTCTGGTAATTGCCGATCTATAGAAAAAATATATGTTAAAAATTGTTGGTGTTTTTATATCTGAAATAACTAAAGTGGTATATAGGTAATTAGTGAATAAAGAAATTGATAAAAGAGGTAGTGTTTCTGTGAGTTAAGTATTTGATAGCATTTTGTGATCATTTTGGAAACTGGTGAAGAAAATCGTTCGGAAAATGTGATGGTTTTGTTTTCTGTGTGAGTGAGTCACAAGAGCCAGCCAGTGTTAGATATTCCACTGTTTTACAATATTCTCGAAATGCAAGTAATCTGCCACGAAGAGGTAGGTCATCCCGCCTGCCGTCCCCTCATTTAACCTCTTGTGCCCTAGAATGTGATTTACTATTATTATTATTATTATTATTATTATTTTATTATTCCTCCTCCTCCTCCCCCTCCTCCTCCTCCCCCTCCTCCTCCTCCCCCTCCTCCTCCTCCCCCTCCTCCTCCCCCTCCTCCTCCCCCTCCTCCTCCTCCCCCTCCTCCTCCTAAACGCCTCTAGAGTGGTTGCGTCAAGCTGTCAGAATATATTAAGCAGAAAATATTATCGCATGTTATATCTCACGACTATCTAAATCTGTGCATCTCATTAAGAAAATAAAGACCAGGTCAGAGAAAGATGAGTAACTAAGCAGAGAGAGAGAGAGAGGGGGAGTCGTGTTACCTACTCTCTCTCTCTCTCTCTCTCTCTCTCCATCCATCCATCCATCCATCCAAACATATTAACCAAACAAGCATTTAAACGGGCTGAGTCGCTCCCAGTGTACCGGTCGGTGTTTATATGCCAGGCGGTGCGGGCGTCCGGGATGATTATGTGGGTGTGCTTGAGGACCGCGTAATGGAAGGCAGTAATAAATAGTAGGACACACCGCCACCTCTTCCCCCGGCATACGAATGGCTTAGGAAATGAGGACAGGATTCGTGTGAGCGTTTGGTTGATGAGTTGGCTGGTGGAAGAGGCTGTGATACAGTTAATTGGGTAAGTTTGCTGTTTTCTTTTTTCTTTGTCGCTGGGAACTGAGGACAACATTAATGTGGATGCTTCGGTGTTGGTTTGGTTGATGAGAGGGAGTTTGAGGAGTTGATAGATATTCCTGTTTTTATATATCTTTGTCAGTCTTAATCTGTCTATTCGTAGCTTATAAATATATCTGTCCATCTGTTCCTAAGGAGGACAGTAGTCGTGTTGATGTTTGGTTGGTATGCATTATGAGGACGATGTTTTGAGGGTTAATATTTGGAGGGGGGTTTGAAGGGGGAGGTTTCATTTGAGAGGTTATCTTTTCTTTTCTTCTTTTTGTGTCTGTGGGTATTTTTCATCTCTGTGGAACAGGAAGATTGTATTCATAGTATTGTTTGTCCAGTGGATTGGTTGGTGTAAGGGAGGGAGGTTGGAGGGTGCAGGTAAATAAATAACTGCATTTTTCTTATCCTTTATATACGAAATTGGTAAAAATAGAAAAAGTTGAAAAGGAGGAAGGAAGAGAATTGTATTTGCGAGGCTATGTTTCCTCTCTGTCTGAGGAAATTAGGATGTTCGCGGGGTTGGTTGGTGAGAAGAGAGGTTGGATGGTATGACTGAAAGGATTATTATGTTATATTCTGTGTCATTTTCTCATGCCCTGCCTGTAGGAAAAGCAACATACTACAAGAAAGGCAAATCTGTCTATCTTTCTATTTGTCTGTCTCTGTCTCTATATATCTGTTTCTGTCCATCTGTATTTGTCTGGGTAATTTATCAGTCCATTTATCATTTTGTTTATCCAGGCATCCATCTATCTGAATCTAATCTAATCTATCTCTCTATATCTGTTTTTCAGTCTGTCTGTCTATCTATGGTTTTGTGTGTGTGTGTGTGTGTGTGTGTGTGTGTGTGTGTGTGTGTGTGTGTGTGTGTGCGTGTGCGTGTGCGTGTGCGTGTGTGTGTGTGTGTGTGTGTGTGTGTGTGTGTGTGTGTGACAATCCATCGACTTTCACTTTTAATCCATTATCCCAAGGACTTCATATTTTAGTTACATCTTTCAGTCTCCTGTCGATTTTATTCATATTAAAACTGACTTTTGGACATTAATATAACCCTGATAAATCTCCATTACTAGGGACTCTAAAGCTGAATAAAATCATCTGGTGAGAGAAAAAATATAACTCAAAATATCCTCGGGGTGAAGGAGTTAATTATCTACAGTAAGAGGTCATATACTTCTTGGGGTTAATAATCAATTAGATGGTAATTGTTATATGCATTGTTCTCCTTGATCCATTGTTTCATCTGTTATTTTATTTTTTTGTTTATTAACATGTCAGACGGCAGCTGTTAACCCTTTCATTACGAGGGCTACTTCCTATGTCTGTTCGGCTGAAAGAAATCCTAGCAATTAATGTTTATATTATCTTGGTTTACTCCTGTTGTAATATAGATTCTCAGGCTTCTATGAATCACTCACCGTAATATAATCGTCTGGCGTTGTCTGGAAGAGTACTAGAGTTGTTCCGGCCATAAGGGGGTTAATGGTGAACACATAGGCACCTTTGACTGACCTCTAGCTGAACAAAATCGTCGGCAGTAACTGGAATAGTGCTAAACCTTCTCCGGCCATGAAAGATTTAAGTATCTTATTCAGACTAACTGCAGACGATTTTGCGAAGTCCATGGACCCTGAAGATTTGCCTGGAGAACCCAAAGCAGAGGACGCTGATAACAATAATCACTGGCCACTTAAAAGACTGCAGATTCATAGAGGCTAAATATCTAAACAATGGTCGGAGAAGTAGGAGAGGCGACAGGACTTACGGTGGCGACTGTACATTTAGATTACTAGACGATTTGGCTTAGCTAAGAGAAATCCTAGCAGTCTAAGATATAATACTTGACCTCACTCTACCGCAGGACGATTATAGTCAGATTAGGAGATTGAAGAAGTCAAGTGTGGTATATAGCTAAGCAGGTTGGTTGATATTGATAATAGCACCGTCAGTCACGGAGGTAGTTGTTGTTCACAGGATAATGATGAACAGTGAACAGATCCGTGCCATTATCTCACGCCTCTCAGTTGTTCTTTGGCTTCACCGCTTCTTTCCCACACTCCTCTCTCTCTCTCTCTCTCTCTCTCTCTCTCTCTCTCCTGTATTCGAACTTCCCTGTTTTTCCTTTTCCTCCTTTTATTGTACCTCCTCTCTTTTTCTCTTGCCATTTTTGTCTTTCTTTTTATACTCACACTTTTGTTTTCTTCTAATCATGCAATCATTATTTTTTTGACAGCTCATAAAAGTTTCAAACCCATAAAAATATTACTAAATTACGCAGATGTTTATAAGGATTTCATATGACAGCAAACTGTGTAGTGATTTTCCTTTTCTCTCCATATTCCGCCTTCCCTATCACGTCACCATTTTCTCTGTGCCTCCCTGCTCATCCCCTCGTCAAATTGCACCATAAACACGCATTTCTTCGTGTTCCCTCTCCCCCAGCCCCACCCAGACACACTCAGACCCACATTTCACTTTTATATAGCTTCCCAGACCAGCCAAACCCGCCTAGACAAGGCAAAACTCTCATTTCTTCACTTCCCCCTTATCTTCTTTCCCATACAAACCCTGGTACCATTTCTCCGTGAACCATTCCCCCATACACTTAGTTGTCCCTGTCACACATTTCCCATTCGTTGTTTTTCCCCAGCACTATACAAACACACCCCGGCACACATTTTCCCGTTGTCTTTCTTCCACACACACACACACACACACACACACACACACACACACACACACACACACACACACACACACACACACACACACACACACACACACACACACACACACACACACACACACACACACACACACACACACACACACACACACACACACACACACACACACACACACACACACACACACACACACACACACACACACACACACACACACACACACACACACACACACACACACACACACACACACACACACACACACACACACACACACACACACACACACACACACACACACACACACACACACACACACACACACACACACACACACACACACACACACACACACACACACACACACACACACACACACACACACACACACACACACACACACACACACACACACACACACACACACACACACACACACACACACACACACACACACACACACACACACACACACACACACACACACACACACACACACACACACACACACACACACACACACACACACACACACACACACACACACACACACACACACACACACACACACACACACACACACACACACACACACACACACACACACACACACACACACACACACACACACACACACACACACACACACACACACACACACACACACACACACACACACACACACACACACACACACACACACCTGCAATTCCCAATGTCCCTTCTTCTCCGTCCCCTCCCTAGGACACCCAGGTTATATTCTTCTTTTATTAACCCTCCCCCACACCTGAACTCACTTTGATCCACCCTTCTGTCACTCACTTCTTCCTCATACACAGTCACATCCAAGTTGTCTCCTTATCCTTCTTAATCACTCCTTCTTTAGTAGGCAATTCGTCTCTTCCTTCTTCCCCCTCTCCCTCCTTCCCCCTCCTCTTCCTCCTTCCCCCTCTTCTTCCTCCTTCCCCCTCTTCTTCCTACTTCCCCCTCCTCTTCCTCCTTCCCCCTCCTCTTCCCCCTTCCCCCTCTTCTTTCTTGCCCTTTTTCCTCCTTCCCCTTTTTCCTTCTTGTTCCTCTTCCTTCTTCCCCCCTCTCCTTTCTTCACCCTCTTCTTTCTTCCCCCCTCTTCTTTCTTCCCCCTCCCCCTTATTCCCACTCCTCCCTCTTCCCCCTCTTCATCCCCAGCTACCTCCCTCCCTAACTTCTCCCAAGCAAAGTCCAACCTCGTATCAAGTGAACCATCTCGTTTCCCATGCATACCTGCCAGATGTTAGTGGATGCCTTAATTACCTTCAGGGGCGATTTCGGATTCACTTTGTGTATGTAAAAGGAAAATATAAATTACGACTACAAGGTATTCAGCGCATCCCAGACACGATACTTATAAAGTTTAATTACTGAAAAAAAAATCCCTTCCCCCGTGTATCGCGTCTAATAAGGTTGGATTAGCAATTATGAACACGATTGACCCTAATGTGGAGCACGAAGGCCCTTGTGTGTGGCAAACTAAGCTGCTCCGTTCAGAGGAAAAGGGCTGGAATGGGTTCTGGTTTTTCCCTACTGCGCCCTCCCTTATGTTTAGAAAAGTCCCCCTCCCTTCCCTCAAAAAAAAAAAAAAAAAAAAAAAAAATGTTCAGTCGCGGTCAACAGTTCTTCTACATTTGCTTCGAAAAGTGTGTGAGAGCCGAGTGAGATTTTGCCGAGCTGACCATTCGTTTTCATGGAAGCGGGTTGGACTCTTGGAATCTTGCTTCTTTAGGTTTGAATCCCATGAAAATAAATAATATCTAACAACAACAAAGACGACAACGACTCTACTACTACTACTACTACTACTACTACTACTCTGACTTATGGTGCAGTTCACGTTGCCTGGATTAATAGCAGTTTTACTGTATATCTGTATATCTGACTGTCCTCCTTTGCGTGAGCCTCCCTCCAGTAAGTTCAACCTTTCACCAATACAAGTTTCATTTTTCAGAATTAAACAGGGATGTGTCATGTCTCCATGGTTGTTCAATCTGTACATGGATGGGGTAATAAAAGAGGTACAAGGTAGGGTAGTGGATGTTGGAGTGGCCCTGGTGAGAGAGGATAGTGTTTGGAAACTCCCTGTACTGTTGTTTGCAGATGATACCGTGTTGTTGAGTGAAGACGAAGGAGAGCTGCAAGGCTTGGTGGATGAGTTTGAGAGAGTATGTAGGAAACGGAATCTAAAGGTGAATGTAGGGAAGAGTAAAGTGATGGTCTTTGAGAGAGGTGAAGTCAGTGAATGTACAGCGAGGTTGGATGGTGAGGAATTGGAAAATGTGAGTACGTTTAAGTACTTGGGTAGTGTGATGAGTAAGGATGGAGGTTTGGAGGGTGAAGTGCTTGAAAGGGTACAGCAGGGAAGAAAGGTTGCTGGTTCTTTGAAAGCAGTGATAAGAAACAGGGAAGTGAGCATGGAAGTGAAAAAGTTACTACATGACAGTATTGTGATACCAACTCTAACGTACGGAAGTGAAGCGTGGACGTTGTTGGAAGGACACAAGTCAAGAGTGAGAGCAGTGGAAATGAGTTATTTAAGAGGAGCCTGTGGAGTCACATGGAGAGACAGGCTGACGAATGAGGATATAAAGGAGCGTTGTGGTGTTGATGTGGATGTGATAGGAAGCGTTATGAGGAACACACTGAGGTGGTTTGGCCATGTGGAGAGGATGGAGGGTGAAAGACTGACGAAGAGAGTGTATGTGAGTGAGGTGGAGGGGGAAAAAGGGAGGGGGAGGCCGAGGATGAGATGGAGAGATGGGGTGGAGAGGTATATGAGAGAGGGGGGTGTGAGTTGGGAGCAGGGGAGTGAAATGGCGGGGGACAGGGCGACTTGGAGGCGATTTGTTTGTGGCCACCCCAAACGGGATTGAGGCGTCTGGCAATAGATAGATAGATAGAAACAATTTTTTAAGAATGTTACGATCCAGTTTTTTTTTTCTTTTTTCTAAGCTCCCTGATTGTTTTATTCAGATTAGGGAGGCACCTATAAAAGCAATAATTGTCGAAATTAAAACTTGTCCAATTTAACCTTAAAGGACGGACGGAACACATTAGGATTTCATTACTTTGGCCTCAATTAGACGGATTTCTTCTGCTCAGGCTCACCCGGCCTAACTTGAAGGATTAACCCTGCCTCACCCACTGTAACAGTTAACGCCAGGCAATCGTGCATCCGCTCCCAAGTGCCGGAATAATCTCTCGCCCTCCGTGCGTCTCATTAGCGTGGAGTGACTTGTTGCTGGGGAAACAAAAATGCAAGCTTCATAGTCTCTCGTTGGCTCACCACCCTCCCGCCTCGCCTCCATCACCCCAGCCTTCCCGCTCCCACCCTCGCTGTGCTCTTGTTGCAAAACCAAGACGGGGTTCAACGTCGAAATTCCTTTTCCCATAAAAGAACATGGGCATATCAGTAGACGTCAATGGGCTATCGGTGTTATGTTTTTTTTCCTTCCATGGTGAAGCGCTGGTCCAGTGGGAGCACCCGAGTTTGCTTACTTTCTCTTTGTTCTTCTGGATCTTGCTGTTCTTCTCCCCAACTCTCTCTTTGTCGGGATTTCACAAGTATTCTGTTCTAGCTAAAGCTAGATGCTCTTAACAAAGTAAGTCATAGGAGCCTTAGAGTGCGCAGGATCCTCAAACTCCCTCGTCGCTTTCCGATCAATCTATCGGCGGTACGAGTTTTCGGGTCTTCTCCTCAGCAATACTTCTTCGATAGAAATTCATCAGGGTTCATTCTGGTCTGTGTGTCATCTCTCCAGCGTCTCTGCAAAAGTAGAATCTCCTTATCGCCATCTCAGTATCTCTTCGGTAGTACGGTAGATAAGTCCCATACTTCCCTTCAGTAGTAGATATTTCCCCTGTATCCCTTTGGTAGTAGATATTTCCCTCGCATCCCTTCAACAGCAAGTTATGTCCCCAGGGTTTATTCACACTTGTGCCATACCCTCAAGAGTCTCCCTTTGTATTCCTCGGGGTTCTTTCAGTTTCTTCAGCACTAATTCAGTGGTTGATATGACTAACTCCTCTTTTAAGCTCTCTCTCCAGCGCCCCGTTGGAAATAAAAATAAGATCTTTCCCAAGGTTCATTCTGCTGTCATAATCTCCTTAGCCACCATTTTGATGGTATGAATTCCTGGAGGTTCATAATAGATTTCGGGGTTCATACAAGGCTCAGAGTTCGTTCAGGTTCATGCCATGACCTCCCCAGCCAACCGTATTGTAAAATTTTTGAGGATTCATATTTTAGTCCAGTGCAGTCACCTTCCGTACATCCCTGTTGCGGTTCTCAGGGTTCTGTTAGAGACATTCCACAGTGTTCATTCAAGTCTCACGGTTCATTCAGGTCCCGGGGTTCATTTACCCATGCCGCAACCTCCCACACGCCCCTTCGAAGGCAAGAATT
>NC_136977.1:38451166-38498666 GCF_032717465.1 Coenobita brevimanus
CACACCTGCAATTCCCAATGTCCCTTCTTCTCCGTCCCCTCCCTAGGACACCCAGGTTATATTCTTCTTTTATTAACCCTCCCCCACACCTGAACTCACTTTGATCCACCCTTCTGTCACTCACTTCTTCCTCATACACAGTCACATCCAAGTTGTCTCCTTATCCTTCTTAATCACTCCTTCTTTAGTAGGCAATTCGTCTCTTCCTTCTTCCCCCTCTCCCTCCTTCCCCTCCTCTTCCTCCTTCACCCTCTTCTTCCTCCTTCCCCCTCTTCTTCCTACTACCCCCTCCTCTTCCTCCTTCCCCCTCCTCCTTCTTCCCCCTCTTCTTTCTTGCCCTTCTTCCTCCTTCCCCTTTTTCCTTCTTGTTCCTCTTCCTTCTTGTTCCTCTTCCTTCTTCCCCTCTCTCCTTTCTTCCTCCCTCTCCTTTCTTCCCTCTCCCCCTTATTCCCATTCCTCCCTCTTCCCCCTCTTCATCCCCAGCTACCTCCCTCCCTAACTTCTCCCAAGCAAAGTCCAACCTCGTATCAAGTGAACCATCTCGTTTCCCATGCATACCTGCCAGATGTTAGTGGATGCCTTAATTACCTTCAGGGGCGATTTCGGATTCACTTTGTGTATGTAAAAGGAAAATATAAATTACGACTACAAGGTATTCAGCGCATCCCAGACACGATACTTATAAAGTTTAATTACTGAAAAAAAAATCCCTTCCCCCGTGTATCGCGTCTAATAAGGTTGGATTAGCAATTATGAACACGATTGACCCTAATGTGGAGCACGAAGGCCCTTGTGTGTGGCAAACTAAGCTGCTCCGTTCAGAGGAAAAGGGCTGGAATGGGTTCTGGTTTTTTCCCTACTGCGCCCTCCCTTATGTTTAGAAAAGTCCCCCTCCCTTCCCTCAAAAAAAAAAAAAAAAAAAAAAATGTTCAGTCGCGGTCAACAGTTCTTCTACATTTGCTTCGAAAAGTGTGTGAGAGCCGAGTGAGATTTTGCCGAGCTGACCATTCGTTTTCATGGAAGCGGGTTGGACTCTTGGAATCTTGCTTCTTTAGGTTTGAATCCCATGAAAATAAATAATATCTAACAACAACAAAGACGACAACGACTCTACTACTACTACTACTACTACTACTACTACTCTGACTTATGGTGCAGTTCACGTTGCCTGGATTAATAGCAGTTTTACTGTATATCTGTATATCTGACTGTCCTCCTTTGCGTGAGCCTCCCTCCAGTAAGTTCAACCTTTCACCAATACAAGTTTCATTTTTCAGAATTAAACAGGGATGTGTCATGTCTCCATGGTTGTTCAATCTGTACATGGATGGGGTAATAAAAGAGGTACAAGGTAGGGTAGTGGATGTTGGAGTGGCCCTGGTGAGAGAGGATAGTGTTTGGAAACTCCCTGTACTGTTGTTTGCAGATGATACCGTGTTGTTGAGTGAAGACGAAGGAGAGCTGCAAGGCTTGGTGGATGAGTTTGAGAGAGTATGTAGGAAACGGAATCTAAAGGTGAATGTAGGGAAGAGTAAAGTGATGGTCTTTGAGAGAGGTGAAGTCAGTGAATGTACAGCGAGGTTGGATGGTGAGGAATTGGAAAATGTGAGTACGTTTAAGTACTTGGGTAGTGTGATGAGTAAGGATGGAGGTTTGGAGGGTGAAGTGCTTGAAAGGGTACAGCAGGGAAGAAAGGTTGCTGGTTCTTTGAAAGCAGTGATAAGAAACAGGGAAGTGAGCATGGAAGTGAAAAAGTTACTACATGACAGTATTGTGATACCAACTCTAACGTACGGAAGTGAAGCGTGGACGTTGTTGGAAGGACACAAGTCAAGAGTGAGAGCAGTGGAAATGAGTTATTTAAGAGGAGCCTGTGGAGTCACATGGAGAGACAGGCTGACGAATGAGGATATAAAGGAGCGTTGTGGTGTTGATGTGGATGTGATAGGAAGCGTTATGAGGAACACACTGAGGTGGTTTGGCCATGTGGAGAGGATGGAGGGTGAAAGACTGACGAAGAGAGTGTATGTGAGTGAGGTGGAGGGGGAAAAAGGGAGGGGGAGGCCGAGGATGAGATGGAGAGATGGGGTGGAGAGGTATATGAGAGAGGGGGGTGTGAGTTGGGAGCAGGGGAGTGAAATGGCGGGGGACAGGGCGACTTGGAGGCGATTTGTTTGTGGCCACCCCAAACGGGATTGAGGCGTCTGGCAATAGATAGATAGATAGAAACAATTTTTTAAGAATGTTACGATCCAGTTTTTTTTTTCTTTTTTCTAAGCTCCCTGATTGTTTTATTCAGATTAGGGAGGCACCTATAAAAGCAATAATTGTCGAAATTAAAACTTGTCCAATTTAACCTTAAAGGACGGACGGAACACATTAGGATTTCATTACTTTGGCCTCAATTAGACGGATTTCTTCTGCTCAGGCTCACCCGGCCTAACTTGAAGGATTAACCCTGCCTCACCCACTGTAACAGTTAACGCCAGGCAATCGTGCATCCGCTCCCAAGTGCCGGAATAATCTCTCGCCCTCCGTGCGTCTCATTAGCGTGGAGTGACTTGTTGCTGGGGAAACAAAAATGCAAGCTTCATAGTCTCTCGTTGGCTCACCACCCTCCCGCCTCGCCTCCATCACCCCAGCCTTCCCGCTCCCACCCTCGCTGTGCTCTTGTTGCAAAACCAAGACGGGGTTCAACGTCGAAATTCCTTTTCCCATAAAAGAACATGGGCATATCAGTAGACGTCAATGGGCTATCGGTGTTATGTTTTTTTTTTTTTTCCTTCCATGGTGAAGCGCTGTTCCAGTGGGAGCACCCGAGTTTGCTTACTTTCTCTTTGTTCTTCTGGATCTTGCTGTTCTTCTCCCCAACTCTCTCTTTGTCGGGATTTCACAAGTATTCTGTTCTAGCTAAAGCTAGATGCTCTTAACAAAGTAAGTCATAGGAGCCTTAGAGTGCGCAGGATCCTCAAACTCCCTCGTCGCTTTCCGATCAATCTATCGGCGGTACGAGTTTTCGGGTCTTCTCCTCAGCAATACTTCTTCGATAGAAATTCATCAGGGTTCATTCTGGTCTGTGTGTCATCTCTCCAGCGTCTCTGCAAAAGTAGAATCTCCTTATCGCCATCTCAGTATCCCTTCGGTAGTACGGTAGATAAGTCCCATACTTCCCTTCAGTAGTAGATATTTCCCCAGTATCCCTTTGGTAGTAGATATTTCCCCCGCATCCCTTCAACAGCAAGTTATGTCCCCAGGGTTTATTCACACTTGTGCCATACCCTCAAGAGTCTCCCTTTGTATTCCTCGGGGTTCTTTCAGTTTCTTCAGCACTAATTCAGTGGTTGATATGACTAACTCCTCTTTTAAGCCCTCTCTCCAGCGCCCCGTTGGAAATAAAAATAAGATCTTTCCCAGGGTTCATTCTGCTGTCATAATCTCCTTAGCCACCATTTTGATGGTATGAATTCCTGGAGGTTCATAATAGATTTCGGGGTTCATACAAGGCTCAGAGTTCGTTCAGGTTCATGCCATGACCTCCCCAGCCAACCGTATTGTAAAATTTTTGAGGATTCATATTTTAGTCCAGTGCAGTCACCTTCCGTACATCCCTGTTGCGGTTCTCAGGGTTCTGTTAGAGACATTCCACAGTGTTCATTCAAGTCTCACGGTTCATTCAGGTCTCGGGGTTCATTTACACCCATGCCGCAACCTCCCACACGCCCCTTCGAAGGCAAGAATTCCCAAGGGTTCACTGGGGTCTGTGTATTCACCTCCCCATCCCCCCCTCCTCCCTCCTCCTTATACGGGCCGGCGTCCTTGTCCCGCCCCTCATATTCTCCACCAACCCCCCACAGCCCCTTCTGCCCAGTTTGGTTCGTTGCGTCACCGTTATCCTGCCGTTACGCGTCCGTTACTTGACCGTTACGCCCGTTTTGTTGATCGTCGCGTTCTGTTTTATAACCGCTGAGATTGTTTGTTGACCGATATGGCAGATTTTTTTCTTTTAATTAACATTTGTTTAGTGTGTTTACTTTCTAGTTTTTTTTTTTTTTAGAGCCTTTTTTTTTGGGGGGGGTCCTTTGTGTTCGTTTGTTGACCATTGTGTCCGTTTTTCTTTTCATTTTGTGTTTATGACTAGTGAGAATGTTGATTATTGTATTGATTTATTACCGTATTCCCGCTGACCGTTAATTTGATTGTTGTGTTCGTTTACAGGCTTTTATCTTATTTTGAAAACCATAGAGACCTTCTGTTTTTAGTTTTCGAATTGTT
The DNA here is from genome assembly GCF_032717465.1 of Coenobita brevimanus. Taxonomy (NCBI): domain Eukaryota; kingdom Metazoa; phylum Arthropoda; class Malacostraca; order Decapoda; family Coenobitidae; genus Coenobita; species Coenobita brevimanus. The sequence continues at coordinate 38,455,439 of NC_136977.1, forward strand.
GCTGACGTTTGCCGACTGTTTCGACTTTTTTTTTTTTTTACCAGTGCTTTCATATATTAGCCTATGAGTCTGTGTATTTCATATTTGTTGGCTGTTTCGTCCGTTTATTGACTGTTGTGTCTGTCTGGTGTCCCTTAACCCCTTCAGTCTTAGGATCATTCATTCTGACACAGCAAACGTCACAGTATTGTCAATTTCGGCAACCTTCCTATAGTGAAGGGGATAATGAAGGCTGTTTCTAAATCTTCCAGTCGGAAAACATCTCCAGAGTTTAATAAAATCGACTGGAGAGATCAGATAATAAAAAGGCATCATCGAGGTGGAAAAAGTAGCCCTCAGATTTTGGCGGGTATCCATTGATGGCCGATAATACCATCAAGATTTGAATTCCCGACCTAAGTATGGATTTATGGTTCTTTTATGTTGATATTATGGGGTTTAAATTACTTGTATCCGTGTTTATGGCTGCTTAAAATCTCCCACAAGCATTTTACAGCCTCATATGCGTCAGTAATTCAAACTTGCGTGAGTGAAAGATATGGCTGTACCTGCCCCGTCTCTACGATTGGTTTCTATATGGCTATCATCCCTCCTTTATTCACTTTTCTGCCAACCACTCCACTCTCAGACTTTTATAATAGACGTCTCATCCAGCCACCTCACTGTCATACACCCTCTTCACTTCGGCCTTTTCTTGCAACTACTCAAGTCTTATACACTCCATCATACACCCTCATAGCGTCAGAGCTGCTTCCAGACACCCCATTCATACACTCTTTCATATACTCACTCAGTCTGTCTCCCTCTACGATCTCTCCATAATCCCCATGGCAAACAAATCACAGAATCATCCTCATAATCAGACAACCTCGTATGAAGTCTATTTAACCAATCCCTTGCGCCTAATCCCAGAGTTGATCTTGGCCGGCCTTTAAAAAAAAATCTATATCTATCTATCTGTATCTATCTATTTGTCTGTTGATCTGACTAGCTAATCTCATACGGCCAATCCCAGGGTTCATCCAGAGTGCCGCAGTAAAATCACCTTCCATCTCTACTCTAGCCCGTCCAAGCCGCCTCGTCTCATGTACACCCTTATCTCATGTTAATGGTTCCCTGATATGCATCCTTGCCTCTGTGGATTATTTATTTATTTATTTATTTATTTATTTACTGCAAAGGTGTGTGCAATAACCAGCCTTTACCCTTCGACCCCTGGACCTAAATCAGCTTTATTTGATTCTTGCTATTTGGCGACGTTATTAACATTTAGGTTTTACTAGAAAGCGTAGATACCCACTTTATTAACTCCTTTACTCCGAGATCGTCATATGTTAGTTTATTCATGTTTCCTACAGACAATTTTATTTAATTCTGGAAAGCTCTCTCGTACTGGAGAGACTACTGAAGGCCATATCTAACCCCTCAGGTCTGAAAAATCTCCCCAAAGCTGAATAAAATCGTCCTGAGATGGGAAAAAATTTAGAGACCCAAGACGTCATCGTATTAAAAAGATTAAACCTTTCAGGCCGAAGATATTTTATTTTATTTTTACCATCTCGACAATTTTATTTTAATTTCAGGATTGAATTTTGGAACTGGAAAGGATGAATATAGTTTTAATTCTCCCCTCCACCACCAGGGGTCTCTAGTATTCAGGATTAAATAGATAGCGCAAGAGTAATATGAAACTGGCCTCCTCTGGGTTATATAATTGAAAGAGTTGTATAATTGACGTCCTGTTGGGGATAAAGTAGATGCGGCCTTCATGAAAATAAGCCGACGTGTTTGCCAGTCAGTGTGTGGCTTTATGGAAGGAGTGAAGCAAAACCCAGTCGTTAGGAAGAGCTAGGACAGATTTTACAAGTACAATATTGTGCAGGTACAGTATGGGACAAAAATTCACCAACTGTACCTCTGCGTCTGCTTAACACGTAGGGCATGTCCGTCACTTTCCTCCTTGACGCATTACATCAAAGAGAATCATCAATGGGCAGCGATATAGCAAGCCCTTCTGAGCGTAGGAATATTAGGCAGCAGAGGAGACTGTTAGAAGGGGTGAAATAGTAAGCGAGCTTTGGAATCATACTTTAATAATTCGTGACTATATTTTGTGCATGTTTTCCATAGGCTGACATCACGTTTGGAGTTATTCTTAAAAAGGTATATAAATGGGTAAGACCATTTTATATTATTTTTACGTAATCTCCTTTTAAAATAGATGCGTGTGCAATTTGTTACTGGATTTGTGGAAAAATGGTTGCGTAAGGAGTGATTTGTTGCAGTGTCTGCGCTTAGGATTTTCTGTATTTCTTTCTTTTTCTTTTAGCGACCCACAGATTATTTCATGCTGCATAGAAAAGGAATTTAATAGGGATTTTATTTTTTATGTAGATGTAGCTAGGCACAACAGGCTAATAATAGCTTAAGTTGCTGTGTTAAAATATTCTTGCTATCTCTTAGACAACGTCATATACCTGTAGGATTGGCATCTCTTAGTTAGGGTGTCCAAATAAATTCGTATGCAATTTGCCACTTCGGAGGATTATTGTGGAAATGTTAGTTGCATAATAAAAGCTTTGTTGCAGAGATGGTGGTGGGTGGAGGGAGGCAACACAGAAGGCTGGGGAGTGGAGGCCGCCGCACCCCGCCCTACGGTGAGTACCATTAACGTGCTCAATATAGCTTTTGTTAGGGCCGCTCAATAGATATGATGGGGTAATGGGTCTTCAGTGGGTGGCCTAATCTTACAGCTCTTCTGCTTTCCCCACTCTAGTCCACTTTGCCTAATGCTCTATACATTGGGTGACAAAGATTCCGTTGCTATCCACTCTGCAATTCCCTCTACCTAATCTGCTGTGCATTGTTAGCTTAATCTGACTTCATTTGCAATACTGACTTCTCTGGGTAACCTTATCCAGTCTTTTCAATCCATTCTACCGGGTATTACCTTGTTCAATATATATTTATGCATGAAGGAAAGAACTGATGGTTAAGATCATACAAAACATATTCCTTCGAGAGAAAGTTAGGCAAAAACGAAACCCATTTCCAAGATCCTCTCCTGTCACGATGCCTGATCACATTGCCTTTAAAAGACCTGAGAGTCATAGGCAGTGGGAAAGAGGGACTGAGGAATACCGTCCCAGAGTTGATCATTTGCGTCCATTAGAGACTTGGAATAACGTTATACTATTCCATGAGAGAGCTGGACAGAAAAGCGCGTGGTGAGACGGGTGCTGCATGCCCGCCTTTGCTGTGAATAGATTGGACGTAAGTTTGTACTCTTGCGGCGATAATGACCAACTCTTCCGACCTACAAACGAGTTACCCCTCACAATCACACAATCAGTATCTCTCGGACACTCTTGATAACAGTACACCATAGTAACTTAATAAACAAGACCAGGTACATAATTGACAACTGATTCGGACCATAAGGTTCTTTGCAGTCTGATGAACCACTGAGTAATGCCTTAATTGATAATGTTACTCATGTCCACTGCCTCGCACTGAATACAAAACTAGAGTTCAGCTGTGCTGCGTTTAGAAAGTTTTATTTGTTTGTGTTAAAGTGGTCTGTCTTTTGATAGCCTTTCTACTTTTGTTCTTTTATCGTTCTTCACTTTTGTGCTTTCTTTTTCTTATTGTGAATCCTACTCCCCCAGTTTATAATAGTAGAGAGAACTATTATGATGATCGTCGCCATAGTGATCATGATTCGTTGTTGGTATTTTGCAAGTGGAGGAGGATATTAAACGAGCACTTGGTCTCCAGTCAGCAACGAGATAATGAAGTCAGAGAGGCTTTATTGTTATGAAGGACCTCACAAATGACCGTGTGTTAACCTGAAGACTTGTTTGCACATCGGCACGCGCTGTTTTAAATCATTTATCTGGGGAGGGGGGTTCTGTGTTGAATAAACTGAATGGTAAGAATATAAAAAAAAAGTTATCGTATTGAAGATGTTAATGAAATTTTTTTCTATTTCCATAAAGAAAAATCAACATAGTAAAATACGATCATTGATAAATATAGGTTGTTTTGTTATCTTCAAGAATGAGTCACATATCACTGCAGATATTGATGTCCTTGCACGGTATCCCAAAATAAAGATTCGGAAAACATGGCATCTGAAGGCGGGGTAAAGAGACTATACGGGGTCGGCCATTGCGAAGTCTCTTGGGATCTGGAGTCGTGAGTTATGGAAGAATCAAAACCAAGAAATAGCATCCGTATCTGTTCAGGGAACCGATAAGAGATTAGAACCCCTTTTGTAGCATTGAGAAAGAGGGGTATGCTGATGATGATGAGGAGGAGGAGGAGGAGGATTCGTAGCTTTTTTTTTTTTTTTTTTTTTTTTTTTTTTTTTTAGTGGGGTAAGTACAAGAACACAAACTCTTACCCAGGACCCCATTTATAGCAGAGGGATATAGGAGGACGGAAAATATGGGCAGTATAATGATGGTGATTTTTTTTTTTTTTTTACGGGTACAAGCATGCTGAAGCTGTCACCCATGATGTGTGTCCCTCACGATGCAACAAGGAAACAGGGGAGGAAGGTATATAGAGTAGTATATTGATGACTTTGTTTCTGCCAGTGTTTTTATTTTTTTTTTTTTTCCCGTATCCATGGAGCTGGCCAGATACAATGTGTGGCCCTAACTGTGTTACTCACTCACCCACTGAGTCACTGTACCTTTTTGAAGATCGGAATTGGCAAGTTAGAACCGGAGAGTTTAATAAGCGCCACACTTTCACTCCCGGTCAGTTTTTGCAACACTTACAAGGGCGTGTGTTGGGTGTGTCCAAGGTGCGTGTCATGTGCATCAGGGGTGTGTCTGGGATGTGTCCGAGAGATATGGATAAAGATAAGGGACAGTTTTTAGGATGTGTTTGGATAGTGAATACGGTTGGGGTGGATGCGGCTATTAATGATGTCCTTTGTCTTGTTTCTGTTATGATGTGGGTAAAAATGTTCTCAAGCTCTCACCCACAAATTCCTCCAGATGCTACGGAGAGAGAGAGAGAGAGAGAGAGAGAGAGAGAGAGAGAGAGAGAGAGAGAGAGAGAGAGAGAGAGAGAGAGAGAGAATGATGAATTTTCTTGTTAATGGTAATGGTAAAAGCTGGCCCCACCTTTGCCCCGTGATATTACTCCCTCACGAAGCCACTGAATTAGGTACCAGAGGGTCGTAAGCAGGCAAATAGTCCCAACCAAGCTGCCATGTACCTGCTAAGGGGGATGGGACTCGTAGTAGGCGGCTTAGTAGAACTTCCTTTAATGGTTTACTTATTGGGAGCAAGGCAGTGAAGTGGCATTGGACAGGGCGACTTGGAGACGATTTGTTTGTGGCCACAAAGTCTGGCAATAGATAGATAGATAGATAGATATTGTTATTCTTTTGTGTTATCTATGTTTTTCCCATTCCAAGATAGATGGCGTAAAAATAATGTAGGGGAAAATGTTAGGATGAGTAGCGTAAAAGAAGGTAGATTGAATAAATAGCTTACAAGAAAATATTAGATTGACTGAATAGCATATAGGAAAATGTTAATGTTCCATCTACAGACATTTGCTAGTTACGAAGAAGTGCTAGTGGGCCTGTTTAACCGTCAAGAATAAGGAGCCACGGGAGATTACGTAGACCCCCTCCCCATACACTTTAAAATGCAACTTTGTGTGGCTGGATGAAAGGCGTTTGTATGTAGAGGTAATTGCTATCGCGGTGGTGAGTTTCGCTAGCTGATAATGCGTTTTGTTTCTCTCTACAGTATCGGTAGTTTCACCAGTTGTTGAGGCTTTCTGTTTCTACACGATCGTTAGTTTCACCAGATGTTGAGGTGTTTTGTTTCTACACGGTCGTTAGTTTCACCAGTTGATGCGTTTTGTTTCTACACGGTCGTTGGTTTCACCAATTGTTAATACGTTTGTTTCCGTACGATCGTTAGTTTTACCATTTGTTAAAGCGTTTTGTTTCTACACGATCGTTAGTTTTATCCCTGATACATTTTTCTTCAGCTTCGATTAGACGTCTCAGCTTGAAGGGGTAACAAACAATGTCAGTGCGTTTTTGTCTCTCACATCAGGTATAGTTTCACGAGATATTGATGTTTTTCGCCCCTTTCTGTGGTAACTCTTGATTGTTAGTTCCTTTTTTTTTTTTTTTTTTTTTTTTTTTTTTGTCATTCAGTGAGTCGATAACCCCTCCAGTCCAAGAGATGAGTTAAATATTATCGCCTAAAGTTAGCCAATGTATCATAAAGAAAAAAGTAATTGTTTTGAAAGGATGAAATGGAGTTCGATTCTACTCCCTTAAATCTGAAGGGTCTATGCTAAGCTGAATACAGTCATCCCTTCCTGCACAGCGTCGGTGATTACCAAAGGATCATTAGTGGGTTGTTAATGTGATAGGTCCCTCCCTGTACACCGTAGCACAGACGCTGGCCATTTTGTTTACCCCTGCACCCACGAGAGCCAGAGAAAGTCCTGCTCTCTCCCTCTCATTCTCTCCTGCTGTCTCCCTCTCTCTCTCTCTCTCTCTCTCCTGCAGTCTCCCTCTCCCTCTCACCTGCTGTCTCCCTCTCCCTCTCCCCACCCGAATTTCCGCCATAAAAGTCTCGTGCATCATGAAGGAATGTTTGCATATTATGTGACTGGGTATTCACGTGTGCACTGGTATAAGGTATCAGGGCCTTTATGTGGTACCATCTCATACCAGTCATCAAATGCCAAGTTGATTATTGTGAATAGCCAACCAGTGTCCAGCCATTTAACCCCTTCTTCACGAGGACATTTTTTTTTTTTTTTTTGTAGCTCCCCCAAATAAATTTATTCAGTTTGGGGAGGCTTTTTGGATTGCTGGGGTCACATACAGCCTTTGGTCATCCTTTCATTGCTACAGTAAGGACAAAAACAAAATCGTTGAACTAAATCGACTTATGGTAGCGAGGTTAAGATAAAAAAAAAATAGGTCGCCGGGTTCAAAAGGCTAAATATCAGGGTCTTTATAAGGGTACCTCGGCACAGCAATAATGAAATACAAAATTGATGATTTCAAAGAGCCAGCGTGCAACCATTAATTCCCTTGAGGACGAGAGGCCTTTCTAAATTTTCCTTACCCTTTAGCTGAGAATTACTTGCTTATTATTATTATTATTTTTTTTAACAACATCAGAGGATCATGCCAATAATGGAAATATGAAATTGTTGCTCGTGAATAGCTAACCTGCTGCCATTCAACCCTGTCTGTACGAGAGGTCATTATCTGCCACGTACCCCTTGCTTTGATTATACTTTGGCTTACGTCAGACGGTTTTACGGTATTTTAAAGGCAACAAGGGTACCAGTAACTAGGGAGAGAGAGAGAGAGAGAGAGAGAGAGAGAGAGAAACTTCACGACTCCCTCATTCCGTGGACGTCGTTTTAATTTATTCTAGGTATTCCAGACGATTTTACTCAGCTGAAAAGAGGCTTTCCCGAGTTGATGGATTTGATATAGTTTCATTTAACCCCTTCACCGCTAGAGGGCTCTTCAAAGCAGGACAGTATCGCCAAAAGGTAACGTTAATTCAAAAAACGTTACTGCCGTGGAGTTACCCCGTTAGATGAAAATTACCTGCTTTACATTTTACTCTGGCTAACATTAACCGATTTTATTATCCTTCAAGATAGGCGCAGAAAATCATTAATGTTAAAGGTCACGATTAAATTTCTGATCGAGAATAAAGAATTTCGTGTAATATTCCAGCTCACGACGGGCGATCTTATGCAGGTTATAATATTCACTGCAGTAACAATATTATGGTTATGAATAATGTCTGCAGATTGCAAATACTGAATTATTGAAAAAAAAAAAATACATTGCACAGGAAGGGTAAGTGGAGATTGTTCAACTTCTTCGGTATCTTGACGTCCTTTAAATAGTTGGTGCTAAAGACAGACGATTTTATTCAGCGTATGAGTAAGCATCTGGTATTGGAGGGATTATAAACAGTCACCCATAACCTCTAGAATACATTAATTTTTTTTTTTTATTATTTTTTTGCTACCATCATACAATCCTACCCAACTTAGGCGAGGCGCGTGGGGGTGACGGGGTTAAGTACTGTGCTTTCCCTCTGTACGTAACGATCAAGGACAAAAAATTATCTTTCACCACCTTCACCACAACTAGACGTCTCCACTCCACCTTACCCTCAGCACCCTTCCCCTTCACTCCCCTCCCAACATCCTCCCTCACCTTGCCCTCCCCCCCCCCCTGACTACCACCACCATTTTCACAAACCATCCCCTTCCTAGCCCAATCATTTCTACCTTCTCCTAGTCCTCACCCCATCACTTCTGCCTTCATGTTTTTCTGTCCTTGTCTTTAGGTGATGAAAGAGTTTTGTTTGTTATAACCTTCCTTATACCAAACAGCCACGAAAGGACCAACAGGACTGTTGCTGTTTTCTTTCCTTTGTACTCCTTTTTGCTCCCCCCCCCTCTTCTCTCCATTACTTATGCCTCTTCCTCCTCATCACAATTCAACCCCCTCCCACTACCCCACCGCCCACAACTCACACCAGCCTCTACCTCTCACACTCCAACACTATGCTTCCACTCCCTCCCTTCCTCAACTAATACCACTCCACCACCTCTTTCTCTCCTCCCTCTTGTACCAGCACCACCCTTCCCCCCCTCCCTCTTGTACCAGCACCACCCTTCCCCCCATCTCGCCACCATCTCTGACTCATCACACCCCCTTCCCCCTACCCCCAACAACCACCACCCTACTATCTCTGCCTACCCCCTCCCCTCACCCAACCACCAGCACCCTACTACCCGATCCACAGTACCCGCCCCCCACCATCCTTCCTTCCTCCCTGACCCCTCCAGTCACCTGCCTAGCCCCCTGTGAGCCACTATGAGTCACCTTCTCACCCCTGACTCCCTCCCTCCCCCACTTGTCACACGTACGCCAATAAATCACCACAACCTCACCTGTCACTCACCCAACACCTCTTTGACCCCACATCACAAACTCCACCTGTGCTTCATTTGTCCAGGCTTTGATTAATATTCCACTGTGCCTTAGCCATTCACCTGGGCGTTATTTATCCACCTGTGCCTTAGCCATCCACCTGGGCTCTGTTAATCCACATCTACATCAACCATCCACTCGTATCACTTAGTCGCCTGCCATCGTGTGGCTCCAACTGAATAAATCGTCTTGAAGTAGTCAGCATAAAACTCTTAGGACGTCCACATCCTTAAAGTGTATGTTATCCACATCTGTCGTATTCTTTCCACCTATACCATAACCATCCACTTCTCATCCACCCCATTGACCTCATCTCACAGACGCAACGTGTACTAACCATCCACCTAGAATAAAATCATCCACCCTTCCCTTATTCATCTCTGCATCATCCATCCGTCAGTATTTTTATCGTCCACTAAGGACTTAATTATCCACCAGGGTCTTTCTCATCCACCCGTCACTCATCCACCTCTTACACCACCCCTCACAGACGCCACGTATCCATCCACCTGGGCTTTAACCATCCACCCTTGTTTTAACCATCCACCTGTGTCTTAACAATCCACCTGTGCCTTACCCATCCACCAATCCATCCACCAGTTTCTTAATTCTTCCACCATGAGGATGTTTCCGAAGTTGAGTAAAATCCTACACCTCAACCATCCACGAGTGAGTTAACCATCCATAAATTAGTCACTCCACCCCCCTTCCCCCGTGACCCTCTTTCACACTGGCTTCCCCGGAGTTAACCCATCCTCCTGGGATTTTGCTGTCCATCTGTGCGGTTACCCTCCACCTGTCCCTTAACCAACCACCTGGGACTTTGCAATCCACCTGTGTTTTGATTATCCACTTGTTTTAATTATCCACCTGTTCTTTAATCAACCACATGGGACTTAGGCATCCACTTATGAATTATCCACCCCTTTGATTTTATCCCAGAATCCACGTGTATTAGCCATCCACCTTCCATCCACCTGGGTCTTGATAACCTGTGTGTTGATTATCCACTTGCAGCTTATCTCTCCACCTGGACCTTAATTATCCACTTACGCTTCACCCACCCACCTGTTCCTCACCCACCCACCTCCATACGCCTGTCTCACCTGAACCTCACCCACCCACCTATGCTTTATCGTACTCATATATAATTCACTCAGTCTCCCGTTCTTCACTCAGCCACTTGGTCTCATTCACTCACCTCTGTAAACTCCTCCACCTATACACCAGTGAAAAAACTGATTCACCCACCCACCTTTCCCGCATCTACCCTACTGTCTACCCCACCCACCTGCACCCACTGAACCCCCTACATCATACCCAGCCACCTATTTCACTCACCCACTTACACATTCACCTGCCCACTGTATCATCCTCCCACCTACACCCCTCGTAACCCTATCTACCTTAAAATCATACCACAACTTGTTCTTAAATAACCAGTATCATAATCACTAAACGACCTTCCCCCCCTCTCCTGCTCCTCGCTACATATAGTTCTCATTCTGCTACTTCTTCCCACTCTCATACCTTCTTCCCATAATGATGCTGTGAAATCAAGTTAAGATAAAAATAAAAGTGAAAGTACGGATGAAGCTGACCTCTTGGGGGTTTCAGTACCTGTGCAGTCAGTCACTACATAAGAAGAGAGGATTACTGCTGTAGGTCAGAGTAACTAAACGACTAGAATAAGACAAGGATAGTAAAGAAGAAGGCCTTTTGTATCGCCTCAGACCTGATTTATAATTTTCCTCTAATTCATTCGTGCTGGAGGGGGGGGGGTCTCCTTCACGTGGTGGCACCGATATAACTGGATGGCTCCACTGCCCGGTTATACAAACGTCCCTCAGTTCTCTCCCTATCCCCCCAAAAGGAGGATGGGGGACTGCAAGACGACATATTCAGCCTGCAGTCTACTGGGTTCACGTTCCAGATGAACCTGGGGCTATACTCAGTTCACTTTTCATTGACCTAAATTTGCTATCCCTTCATCTTGAATACTGAGTTCGAACAATAGATTAACACTAGAATATGATGCTAGTCACGAAAAGTACTACAGAAAGGATGTCGAGCCACAGTACTGTCTTTTTCCTATCACACGTGAAATAAGCTGCAAAAGAATGAAAATTTGGGCCATGTTAAAGTGAATGAACTGTACTGCTCTAATCCTTTGCTAGCGAAATATGAACTTTTGTATTCTATTCCGACTTACGTCCAGCAGTTCCTTGTTTTTTTTCTTTCAGCTCCGAGAAATTAAACACAGTCGAACGGTTTGAGACACCAAAAAAAAAAAAAAAGTGGTAGAAGTGTCGAAGTAGAATAAAAAAAAAAAAAAAAAAGACAGGAATTTAAAGTTTTTCGTCCTTTGTTTTTAAAGTACCGGTATAAAGCATGGCGGAGTTTTTCATAAGAGCATAGCTTTGATTGGCCTTTGTGTGTGTGTGTGTGTGTGTGTGTGTGTGTGTGTGTGTGTGTGTGTGTGTGTGCCACCAAGGGGAGTATGTTGGTCGTCTCTCCATTTATGTACTGGACAGACGTAGCCTAGCCCCGGACCCCTACGCATACACGTTGCTAAGGGATTGGGTGTTATCAGAATAGGATATAAAAGTACAGTAGTTCAGGCGAGAGAGAGAGAGAGAGAGAGAGAGAGAGAGAGAGAGAGAGAGAGAGGGGGGGGGGGGAGGGGAGCAAGGGGCACTGCCGTATTGTCAGCTTTAGCATCAGCTTTAGGTATCTGAGATTTATTTATTGGGTATATGCTTGCGTGTGCCTCCCCCACGACCCTTTCCCTGACCCCCACCCATTCCCTTCCCACTCTTGTCTCTTACTTCCTTCTCTGACCACCCCATCCCTCCCTCCCCCTCTTGTCTCCTCTCCTCTCGTCTCGGTCCCTTATCCCCTCTCCCACTCTCGTCTGTCACTATCCCACACCACTCGCCCTCTCCCTCACCCTGTCACTCCCCCCACTCTCACCCAGTGCCTGCTTGCCCTATTACCCATCTCTCCTTGTCCTTCCTACCCTCTCCCCTCTACCCCTCCCAGCTTCCTTCCGCACCACCCCTCCATCCCAGGTTCCAACCCCCCTCCTCTTTTCCTCTCATCCCTCCCCCGAGTCCTCACATCCTATGCACTTCATTCCTCCCCACCCCTTAGTCACCCAACCCCTCACCCCGTATTTTTGTACCCCCCCCTCTACCCTCTCCCCGTATTTTTGGACCCCCCCTCTGCCCTCTCCCCGTCTTCCCAGGCCACTCACAAACTCCCCCTCCATGCCCTAACCCATTCTTTGCCTTCACACCTCCACTCATCCTAACCTTCTTCCCCCTTCCGACCCCCTCACCTCCCTCGCAGTCCTCATCTACTCTCCCTCCATTCTCCCTTCCCCACTCTCTACCCCCCTCATCCATCTCCACTCCTTATACTCCCGCCCTTCTCTGCTTGCTCTCCCCCTGTCTCCCCTTACCCCCTCCTCCCAAACGTGTCCTCTCCACTTCCAACTCCCTTTTTCCTCTCCCTCACCTTCCACTCGACCTTGCTTAACCCCGACCTGACTCCTTTGTTTTTTATAAGTGAGTTTTCCTTGTGTGTGTGTGTGTGTGTGTGTGTGTGTGTGTGTGTGTGTGTGTGTGTGTGTGTGTGTGTGTGTTTTCCTTCCTCGTATAAATATGTATGTATGTGTATGTATATAGATTATGTGTGTGTGCATGTGAAGCAGGGAATTGCCTGTGTACGTGTGTTGTATCATTGACATAAAAACCGTATTTCCCGCTAATAAATGGGGTAAACAGAATCGCGAAATAGGAAAATGAGAGCACAAAGGAAGGAGAATTATCAGCAATATATTTGATAAGAAAATAATAGTGTAAGAAATTCCAAAGTATTGAAATAATGTGTACCTGTCTGGTGATGATTCATGGTAGTGGTATTTGTGGCCTACCTTTAATCATGGAGTAAGAATAATAATAATAATAATAATAATAATAATAATAATAATAATAATAATAATAAATTTAATCACCACCACCATCACCTTCACTTTCACCTTTAGCGTTTTGATGTCATAGTCATCGTCTCACTGAAGAATAGCGATGAGAAATGATCATCATTCAGTACCGTCATCATTATCATCGTCATCTAAGTAATCATAATCATAATCATCATCATCTAAGAAATTATCATCACCATCATCATCATCTAAGTAATCATTATCATCACCATCATCATCATCATCTGAGTAATCATACTTATCATCATCACCATCATAGTTAACAACGAAGGAAAAAATATAGTACTTAATCATGCAGAAATCTCCTAATCATGATGACCATCACCGTCATCATTCATCATCACCATTCCATCACGACCACCATCTCAGTCAACAACGACGCATACAAGGTAACACCGTTCTGCCTAATCATGCACGAATCATCATCATCATCATCATCATCATCATCATCATCATCATCATTATCGTCGTCATCGTCGTCGTCGTCGTCAGCCCAATCAAGCGACAGTGCAAGAACGATGAAAATATTAGAGTGGTGTGCTTCAGACCATGTAGAGTAAATGGGTCTGGTGCCTACTTGGGTCCCTAGGGCGGTCAGCGAGAGGTCAGGGGGGTCAAGTAGAGTGTAGTGGCAGAGGGTGGGGAAGGGGTGAGGGGAGGGGAGGGGGAAGGGTCAGTGGAGAGATGCTGTTGTAGATAGAGCGATAGCATCTCTTGTCCTGGCTTCGACTCTAAATGGGCAGGAGGAGGGGGAGATATTTCTTGCTCCTTGCTCTCTCTCTCTTCTCTCTCTCTTTTTTTCTGGATTCTCTCTCTCTCTCTTTTCTCTTGTCTCTTTTGTTTCATTTTGCCATCTGTTCTTCAAGCCCTCTGCCCTCTTTCTCTTTCTTCTCTCTCGCTTCTACCCCTCTCTCTTTTTTAGTCCTCTGCCCCTCCCTCTCCCCCATTTCGATCCTACCACCACGCACCTCTCTCTCTCTCTCTCTCTCTCTCTCTCTCTCTCTCTCTCCCACCCAAGCAACACCTTACCCCTTCACCGTCTCCCCCACCCCCATGCCTAACTGTCTCACTTTTTTGTAGTTTCATGTCCAGTCATTTTTATCCTCATGTGTTTTGGAAAAGGAGATGACTTTTTTTTTTTTTACTGATACATCTATTATAACTTATTTAAGATTTTATTTGCCTTATATCCATTTGCATTTCTTTTATCTCTTTGTAAGTTTATGTTTACACGCAAACATCTCTAAATATGCAACAATATATATGCATAGTATTTGCGTGTGCTATAATTATTTGCTTGAAGGAGGCAGACCATTTGTTTTTGCTCGGGGAACTGACATATACATAATTCTCTCATAAACACCAGTCCATATTTGTTCCCACATTTAAGAAGTCAACTTTAGTCTTGGGCTGGGAAACGAACACCAGAGTCATATTCTTACGCATTCATCTTCATAAACTTAAGTCTTATTCTGTGCCTACATTGGCTTGAAAGGAGAGGTAGACATTTTTCTTTGTATTTTTTTTTTTTTTTCACGTAGGTAAGGAAACTGACGCCTTGGTAATTTTCAAAAACATCCTTCATCACAAATTCAAAGTCCTGGTTTATGCCTACGTTTGTCTGACGGGGGAGAGAGAGGTTATTTGTTGTTACCTGGGAAGCTGTCAAAAATTTATTCCCATCCATAAATTGTCCCGGTTAATATATGCACCTGGTTAAAAAATAGAAAAAAAGAAGACTAAGCATCTCTACTTCTCCTCCTCCTCCTCTTTTTTATATTTTAATTTTGTATATTCATTTATTTAGTTTTTGATGGGTGGCTAAAAAATCTGTCACTTCAGTAAAATTCATTAAACATACTTATCGCCAGAATTTCAAGTATTCTATATTTGCCCTTACTTGTCTGAAAGAGAATGGATATTTATTTTTTTCGTGGGGACCCGACACATGAACAGACATACTACAGGCTCCTTAATCCTACCACAAATATTTCATCAATTCCGAGGAGTTGGGATCCCGATAAGCGTGTGGTACTGAGGCTCGTCTAACAGAGTGCGAACATAAAATATAAGCAAATCAAAGGACATACTACCCGCCTCAGATTCTAATGCAAATATTTCTTATATTCTGACCAAAATGGCGTCGTCATCCAAATAAGCGTGCGATAGTGAGGATGGTCTGCCGACGGTTATGTATGTCAGATTCTTGACAGGAAGCGAACATAAGCACATGAATGAACATACTACTAACTCGTGAATGTGCCGCAAAAATTTTAATACAGGTATATCGTCAATATGTGTTGTAACTTTGATATGCGTATGTCATTGACCCGTTTGCTCGAAGGTTAAGGAATCTCCCTAACACTTTTTTGAAGGCGATTTAGTTTGTTTATTACACCTCACTGTCCTCTCCCGTATTACATAAATCCTTTCAATCTCACTATACTCTGCATAAATAGCATTCAGAGGGATATTAACCACCCACATCTAAAAATAAATCACTAAGGAAGAGGTGCTAGGGAGCCTCCATAACCTATGAGAATATGTGCCATTGAGGGTGGACTGACTGGATGTAAATATAATACAGAAGCACATGGAAGGACACACTACCGGCCGCGTATTTTAACGCAGATATTTCATGCATTTTAACCTGTGAGATATAATCGCGACACGTGTGGTTGGTCTGACGGTGTATGTGGTGAAGTCTAGAAATTTTATGCCAACGCATGGAAGGACATACTGCCGCCCTCTGATTTTGCTGTATATTATCCCATGTACTCTGACCAATAAAGTGTTGTGGCCCCGATAAGAGTGGGTGGTCTTCGCGGTTTCAGACTTAGCATTGTCTTTAGCCACTCCCTGGAATTTCGCTTATCATTTGTGGAGGCAGTCTTATCATTCCTTATCAACAGTGCGGGGTGTGATTAACCACGCTGGTAATAGGTATCTTCTTATCCACCCCACATGCCCCTCCCTACCCACCCATCTTCCATCCCCGCACCTTCCACCCTCCCCACCCATCTTCCATCCCCGCACCTTCCACCCTCCCCATTCCCCCACCCACCTTCCTTCCACCATCGCCTCCCCTCTCCCACCTCTTAATCTCCCATGCACCCTGCCCTATCCCCGTCTCACCCCTCACTCTTCCCCTCCTCACTCCTCCCCTCCCCTCTACCTTGTTCACTATTTACTCCTTACCCCAACTTTCTCCCCTTCTTTATATCTATCTCTTCCCCTTCTTCATCCCTCATACCCATTTCCCTTATACCTCCCTCCCTTATCATCCCTTTCTCCTCCACCCATCATCCTTACCACACATTTCCAGTCCCCCTCATTTATCATTACCCTCTCTCACTCACCCTTGACCTCCCCACTAACACCATACTCTCCCATCCTTGTCACCTAAATAAAATCGTCTGGAGAGAGAGAGAGAGAGAGAGAGAAGGGGGGGGGAACAACTACCTACACTCTGCTATCTGGTCATCTCTTCCCTCATTAGCCCCATCACCCCATGAGAAACCCACTCATTAGCAGCCGTACCCCTATCATCAAGCTCTTCCCCCTCTGCTAACGTTAATAAGCACTACGCATGTTAATATCCTTTCTTCAATAAACTCTTCCTATGCAAATTCTTCCTTCTTGAACCATTCCTTTATTGATACTTTTTAGTAAGGTGATGGAAAAGACGACGAGGTTAAGAATATCCCAGAGTCAGTAAAGCTTCTGCACCTCTTTATACCACCTTAACCCCATCAGCCTGAGAAAGTCTTATTTCTTTACATTCTTAGTATCTGTTGACCCTCGCAACCTGAACCACCTGGCTACTAATTGCCTGCTTTGTATTATATTTTGGTTAACGTTATGGTATTTTATTATGCTGGAGCGACAGCTGGAGCGCCGTGAATATAAAATACTATCGTGATTTAGGTCGAAGGTAAAGAACCTGGCTTTATAATTAAGGGTCTATGGCTGTATTGAACCCTTCCAGTTCTTAAAGTCTCTCCTGTGGTAGCAAGAGTTAAATGAAAAATACATCATCTTAGGGAAGGCGTTGACAGTCCAAATGATAACCCAGGGACGTCTTAAAGGTGTTGAATATCGTGACATTAGGTTGTATAAAAAAAATGCTTATCTGGGCTTAAAGGGTTTGTTTTATCATTCCTCCGTACTGTAACCCCCTCCTTAATAAAACCATTCCTCTGTTAACAAACCTGTCAGTGTCAATATTTCTACCTAATAAACCGTGGCCGACTTAATATAGCTTCCTTAACAACCCTCCCCCACACCTTAATAAAACCGTCCCTCTGTTAACTAACCTGTCCTTGTTGATAATTCTACCATAACAAAGCGTGGCCATCTTAGTCTACCTGACTTGATAACCCTTCCTCCCCACCTTGATAATCCTTGCTGCACACAACCAGGGGGTACCCAAACACAGCCTCTTCCTCTCCCCCTGCATAAATAATTACATCGCCTCGTGACGCTCCTCTCTACCTCCCCACTAGAACCCCTTAGCTGTCCTCCTGCCCTCCTCAGCTCACCCTCTACCCTCCTCAGCTCTCCCTCTACCCTCCCCAGCTCTCCCTCAACCCCCCACATGTTCTCCCAAAGCTCCCTAGCTCTCCCTTTCACGTCCTTTAACAGCAGCTCCCCCTCCTCCCTGCTCCTCCTACAAGTCTCACCCCCTTGCCTTCCTGCCCATATTTCTCCGCTTCCCAGTCCCAGCCCCTTTTCTCCCAGCCTTCACTCTTTCTCCCTCACTCCGCCTATCCTCTCACCCTTCTTCCATCACTACCCCCAGCCCTCACTGTCTCCCTTACCAGCCCCCCCTTCAGACCCCCACAGTCTCCCCTCTCCCCCTGACTCCTCACATCTCTCTCCCCCTCACCCCTCACTTCATCTCTTTCCCCTCACCATGGACCCAAGATATCCTTCGCTTAACTATTAAATTTGAGATACAATAAACCAGACTTCCACTTTGTACTAATGCGAGGGATGCTTATGGTTGGTGAGTGGGGATGGGGAGGGGAGGGGAGAAGAGAAGGGTGGGGGTATGAAGGAGAGAGAAGGGAGGGTAATAATGAGGGGATGGAAGAGGGAAAAGTAAGAGATAAAGAGAAGGCTCAGGGGGACATATGAGGAGGAGGAAGAGAGGAAATCGATGGTTGGAGAAAGAGAGTGAACAGGAGGCAAGAAAAAGAGGAAGAGGAAGAAGGGAGGAGGGAAGGGAAGATTATGGAGAGGAGGAGGGAGAGGTGGAGGAAGGGATTAAGGGAGGAGGGAAGGGAAGATTACGGAGAGGAGAGAGAGGTGGTGGTGTAGGAACGTAAAGGAAGTGCAAATATGAAGAGAATTATTGATTTGTAATGAGGTTATATGGTTGACTGAAAATGATTATATTTGATACATTCTCTCTCTCTCTCTCTCTCTCTCTCTCTCTAGTTTCCCAAGACCTTGCCTACAGTTTCTCTCTCTCTCTCTCTCTCTCTCTCTCTCTCTCTCTCTCTCTAGTTTCCCAAGACCTTGCCTACACTTTTCTTTTTCCTAATTTATATTCAGTCAAATCTTCATTCATATCTCCTTTAAATTATTCAGCACTTTGCACCCTAAAAACCAATACAATCATTCTCCCTTTACTTTACCTTTTTCACTTATGTATTATATTGTGAACTATTATATTATGAATTCCGTCTTTGTGTGTTTTGATGATCGGGATAATTAAAGGAAGAATTGGAGGTATGAGACAGGTGGGGCTTTAAATGAGAGAGAGAGAGAGAGAGAGAGAGAGAGAGAGAGAGAGAGAGAGAGAGAGAGAGAGAGAGAGAGAGAGAGAGAGAGCATTAAACGATTAAAGAAAACGAAATAGGAAGTGTGATATCATGGAGAGAGTTAGCCTTTTAACTGGCCAATAGAAACAGCAGTATATTTACGGAGAGAGAGAGTTCGAAAAAGAAAGGCGGAAAATTATATGAAATGTGCATATTGGCGAAGGGAATTAGAGAGAGAGAGAGAGAGAGAGAGAGAGTTCAATAAAGAAAGGCGGAGAATTATATGAAATGTGCATATTGGCGAAGGGAATTAGAGAGAGAGAGAGAGAGAGAGAGAGAGAGAGAGAGAGAGAGAGAGAGAGAGAGAACCAACCTAAAAACTGCCCAGATGAACGAGAAACAGAGCTCAGAATTTTTAAAAGAAAAAGAAAGTAAGGAGAAATTGATAATGGCTGGGGTTAGTTTGCA
This sequence comes from Coenobita brevimanus, assembly GCF_032717465.1. Classification (NCBI taxonomy): domain Eukaryota; kingdom Metazoa; phylum Arthropoda; class Malacostraca; order Decapoda; family Coenobitidae; genus Coenobita; species Coenobita brevimanus. Next base: position 38,474,706 of record NC_136977.1, read on the forward strand.
TATTAAAATTACTGACGATATTTTAGACAGAATATTATCTCGATTAATATAGTGGCATTTTTTGAAGCTCTTTTCTGGCAAACCTCAATTTTTTTTTTTTTTTCAGCTTTGCGTTTATCCCTTAGTGAAGAGGTTATAGGAATTATACCCATCAACCCATTTTTGTTTTATTCTGCGTATCACTTATATTACATTTTTTTAAATAAAGAAAGCTGTCTAGAAGCGAAAGGATGAATGGCAGGTGGTGTGAATGTCAGCAAAAAGAAAAACTGAACATAAAAGCTGTTTATAAAAGTTGAAAAGAGAATAGGAACAAGAGAAGACGCTGCAGAAATCAAGTGGTGTACATATTAGTAAAGAAGATTGAATGTAAAAGCGGCGTGGAAGAAAATAAAAAATATATATATATGGTAGAGGTAAAGAAATGTGTATATTATCATGGCAAGAATATGCATAAAGGCTACTTCTAGGTTTACCCGGTACTTTGTGTGTGTGTGTGTGTGTGTGTGTGTGTGTGTGTGTGTGTGTGTTGAAATTAAATAATCCGAAAACTGCCTGAATAAAATGAAAATGGCTCACCTCTACCTAAAGGGTTAAGTCTGAACCAACGAATTTCGCGTCTATGAGCCAGGAAGCGACGGCCGGTACGTTAATGTCTCATAAAATCCCACACCCAGCAACCTTTGGCTCCAGAGAGTAAAATAAAGAGAATAAGCGTCACTAAAAACAACTTGATAAAATAAATAATAGTAATGAAAGTTTGACACAATATGGGTCAGAGGACGTTTACATATTGAAATAAAAAAAGAAATAGAAAAAAATATATAATTACCTGTGGAATTGGAAAAAAAGCATTATAATCAGAGGTACAGTAGTTGGGTGTAAATATTCAGAAAAGGGAGAATGTAAAAAAAAATAAAAAAAGAACAGGTAACACTCAAGCTCCAATGACTCACGCTCTGCTGAATAGAATCGTCTGACATCAGGTGGAATGAAACACTAGAGGTGACCGTACCGTGAGAGGGTTATTGGTACCTGTATTAACACTCAGGCTCCTTTGATTCCCCTAGCGTTAAATATTATGTTCATTGGAATGGACTACGGGTGTTGTGTCGGCCATGAGTAAAAAAAAAAAAATACAAAAAGCGAAGTGGAAGCATAATATAAAATGTGAATCGTTAAATGCAGTGAGGGTTAGGTTAGAGTGCAGGTGGCTGGAGGGGTGGGGTGGGGTGGGGTGGGGCGGGGTGGGGTTGGGTGGAGTGATGTGGGGGTGGGGTGGCGTCAAGGGGTCGACCTGCTTGTGCCCCCATCATGATCCCGCGACCACCCGGCTCTTCCTCCTCACCTTACACACACGCTCGCCGACCCCTCCCACCCTTCCTCCACTCCCCTCCCCTCTCTCCCTCCCCTCTCCCCCTCCCCAGTTGCCTTGCTTCCTCACCCTCATCTCTCTCTTCCTCCTTTTTCCTCTATGGCCTCCTTATACTTGCTTCCCGTTTTATTCTTTTCTCCTTGCACTCTTTTCTGTCACCGCTGTACTACCCTCATTCTTCTGTTCCCTCCCCGACCCTCCTCCCCCTCTCTCTCGCTCCCTTCCCAGCCTCTCCCCTCCCCCCATGACCTCCTTATAGCAGCCCCTCCCCTCCCACTCATCTCATTATCTTTTCTGTTCTCTCTTTCTTTCTTCTGTCTCATTTCCCTCTTCCCTGTCCCTTCTCCCCACTACCTTTCCACGTCTCCATTTCCCGAACCCCTCTACCGATTTTACACTCCTCTACTCTCACTCTACTACTTCGCTACTATCTACCCCTCCACTACAATTCAGATCTTACCTTTCTCTCCCTTCCCTCCCTCCCCCCCCCTGACCCGCACATACCTGCCCACTTTTCTCATTCATTTTCATTTCGCCACCCTACCTCCCCATTTCCTTCATTCACTATCCCGCTACCCTCATCCTTCTCTCCGTTTCCTGGCCTCCATATATCTGTCCACCTCAGTCATTTCTCACTCCTTTCCCTGACGCATACTTGACCTCCTTCCCACCCAGACACACACGCACCCACACCCGCACCCACACCCACGGGCACACGACACACAGGCTTATCTGCATCCACTTATCCACACCCAGACATCTATATCCACTCATCTCCGACTCACACCCACCCACACCCAGTTACATGTATAGCTGCGGGAAATAAAATCGCTCCAGTTTAGAGTCCAGCAGTAAAGAATTCCTTGCGAAACATTCTGAAATGTTTCTTGGACTTCGAAAATCACATCACTGGGTTTTGAAAGTCATTGTTCACTGTCTCTTGATGTATCGTGATGAAGTGTATGCTTGAACATATCCGTAACTGTACTTTCTAGCTTTATAACCCATCCTTCACAGTACATTCACACACGTGCACTTCCTCAGTCTCCTGCCACACCCACACCCCCGCACTTCCTCAGCCTCCTCGTCACATCCACACCCACACAAATTCCTCATCCTCATTGCCACACCCACATCCACATCCACACATACGCATTCCTCAGCCTCCTTGCCACACCCACATCTACATCCACACCCTTCTCCGCCGCCACCCCCCCCCACACACACACCTCCTCACAACACTTATACTCATTCATGAACATCCTCCCCTTTCCCTCATTTAATTCATACCTGCACCTAGCTGACCACACCCACACCCTACATTAACTCCCACAGTAGAGCAACGTCACCATCATCATGGCCATCCACATGCAGAGAGATGTAACCCAATCAGTACCACCGAAGAACGTGGTGGCCCATTGATAGCGTTTATATCCCGATCCTCCTGCTATTTAAATCCAGGGTTCGAGCCCAAGACATGACGGACATTTAAGTGGGTGCTGGTAGTATGTCCGTTCATATGGTTTCATGTTTTCGAATCCTGTTTATTCATAGGGATGACATACAGACTGACACACGTAGTCATAGTCATTACATTTCCACTTTCATGTGCATCACTTCTCACTAAATGCATTCCTTACCATTTGTACTTTGTCAGTATGGTTGATGTTTGACTCTGGTTACCACTCCCCTTCCGAGGTGCAGGTCTGGTTCTGCAAGGGAATTCATACTGACTGTTACGGCTACACTTAATCATCCACCATGCACCACCAGCATTCATCAGTATCATCTTTTCATTACCATCAGCCCTCCATTACCACTTCACTTTACCCTCATCCATCCACCCCTTCACCCTCGCCCCTTTCCACCTAGCCCATCGTCAGCCCCTACCCAACCTTACTCCCTCACTCACCTCTCTATTCACTCTACCCTCCACCTCCACTCGCCCCTTCACTCTCACCTCCCCCCTTTGTTCACCTTACTGTCCACCGTCCCTCATCCATATCCACCCCTATATCATCATTCACCCCTCCCCTATACCGTCTCTCGACTCTCCTCTCCACCTCTTCCCACTTCTCCATTCTCATGCACCCCCTTCACAATTAGACAGGCACGTGCATCCAAACTAGTCATTCTTACCAACCACTCCACCCCACCACCCCCCACTTACCCCCTCTCCCCACCCTTAGTCATACACGTACGCCCACACCCTTACCAGTCACCTACTTTTTCCCTGATTTGCTTGTACTTTGGTGCTTCCTCACTGCTTCCCTCCCTTCTCCCACTCTCTCACCCACATCCTCCTTCCTCCACTATTTCACATACACCTTCTCATCCACATACACTCTTGCACCCACTGTTTCACCCACATACTCAACCCACCCTTTCACCCACACACACAGCTACACCCTCTCACCCCTACCCTCTCATCACCACCTCCTCATCTACACTAACACTAATTCTCTCACTTTCACTCTCTCGCCCACACACAGGTCAACACCCACGCTCTCACCACCCGTTCACCCACATCGGTACTGTCGTCCACGCCTTTCAACCTACATTACAACAACGTCTCAGTTGCGTTAACACCTTCAACTTGATGACATATCTTTCTTGTTGATCAGACTTAACAGACTATTGTATTTAAGTTGAAGTGAAGATGTTAGTGAGGGCCGTATCTATTCCTTCACATTCAAAACATCTCTTGTTAGGTGAATATAAACGTCTGGAGAGATAGAAAAAATTAAACACATAGCACTCCCCTGTGCTAAAGAGGTCATTGTTGTGAGTCTGTTCAGTCCCATGTTGAATTTTCAAACAAAAACCATTCAAACAGACGGAGCACTGCCACCAACAACAAAAACAATGAAAAAAAAACTCAACAGCCTCCTCTCCTCTTGCATCTCGCCCAGGACACCATCTCAGGTATGTTGCAATAATCACATCACATCACTCTCTACATCACTTGCCAAAACACAAAGCCAGACAACCTTCCACCCTCCACGCACGTCGGCAGGTCTCACACAGTAATTAATATCTCAGCTATTTTTGCTAATAATCACATCCCTATCTATAACACATACTAACTGACCAACACTCCACTCTCTAAGCACTGCTGAAGGTCTCATAGTCTGTTATAATAAGGACCACATTCAGAAACCACTCATGCGCACGTCAGGGGAACCACCACCTATCCTCTTTCTTCGACAACCACAATAATTTGCTCCCTGCTGTAGCAATCGATGAGTTTTCTGATAACCGACCCGAAATTTACATGCTTTGGGCTGGTGCGTATACAAGTTCCATACCGACTGTTGTGATAAACTGTGATCCATAGCTGTAAATATCATTGAAAATCATACTGCGCCATGGCGATTTTTTCTTGCCACCCCCTCCGAGATTAGGCGGCTGATCATACAGTAGATAGCTAGGTGCCGTCGGTAGCTAGATATGTATTCAGATAGATGCATTGATTGATTGATTGATAGAAATGAAATCAATACATACATGTTTACATCGATAAGATGCGAAAATCATAACGATCATATTAAAAAGTTAACTGTTACAGAGACGTCTTTGTCGTAAAAATGAAATAGGATCCTTTATAAACGTGATCCTAGGAGCGATATACACAAACCTGAGTTTAAGAAGTTTATACATTCTCATCCCAGTCCCACGGGTGGGCATGGAGTAAAACCAAGAATCACGGATCATCATCGAATCTGTGTTGAGAACGACAATTGCAAACATTAAAATCAAATACCCGGCTACTGTGTCATTTGCATTTTTGTTTTTTCAGATGTTACTGGTTGATCCGGTTGGGCAGCCAGCTGGATATGAGTGAGATTTAATCCTACTAGATAATCATAAATCCCCCCTTGGACTGTATTTACAAAAGATCCTAATCTGTTCTCCATAACACCCATTATTACAGATCTTTTTGTTGTTCGTGTGTCACCTTATTACTCTGATTTGACAGTAAGTGTTTGGTAGGTGTACTCGTACGAGTGAAGACGAACGTATATACAAGCAGTCTGTCGTCGGTTAAGTAGGCTTCCAAACACCTTTTCCCTAGCGATTTATTTTTGTATATTGGTGGTTAATATCGTTTTGCCCTTTATTTATGCAGAGTATGGTGATATTGGATGGATTTATTTAACATGAATCCAGTAGGGTATGATCAAAGAAATCGCTTAGGAAAAGGTGTTAGGGAGATTCCTTACCCGACGAGAATACGGACTTTGGACACAGCTTAAGCAAAAGAAAGTTTGTAAATACGCCTATCACTGATTTAAAAGGGGGACTATTCGAATTAGCAGTTGTAGGACTTGAGAGAGACCAGAAGCAGTTTTAAGTCCAGGGTCTGTATCTAATATCAGGGCCGTGGTCTCGTTTGCTTGAGATATCGCTCAACACCTTGTCCTTAGCGATTTAATTTGCATATTACACCTGGATAGATAGCAATGGAAGAAATCGGTAACACCTCTTCCTTGCTTTATTTTGCACATTACACATTGATATCCTCTACTATGTTCTGGTCCAAAACTGTGTCGATGCTAAAAGAAAAAAAAAATCCCGTTATTTGTCTCAGCCAGGACAGACACCAGAGGCATTTTTACTCGATCCGCTGGTTTGTTTAATTTTACGGCCCCAACCGCACTGGTTTAGGTATGGTAACGCCTGGTCCTTAGCGATTTATTATGCACATTACCCCTTTACCGGAGGATAGAGACCAGGAGTATTTTATTTTGAGCGTGTACATTGTTCCCACTGACATGTTTATTGTGACCGTTTCCTCATTACCGTAACACCTCTTGCATAACGATTACGTTGCCTGTTGAACTTTCGTATCCCTGCCCTGATATCACTAACGAAAGCTATCAAATAACATAGAAGATAGTTGGAATTGACACCTGGAGCTTATTTACACCCAGCCTATGTGCACTGAATATTCTGTTTTGTTTAATATTTGGCCAGTATTCCTGATGCAGACTTTCTGGGACAGGGCATCATCTTTGGGTAGAGAAGTAAACTAAGCTTTCCACAACTGAGGAATATTAGGAAGCAGAGGGAAGCGAGAAGTAAAAATTTTAAGTATTAGGCACACGTTCGTCCTCGACTGTACAATTTCTCTGCATCTTCTCGAAACCTTGTCGGAACCTAACGAGATCATACGAGTACTGTACTAACCAGCCGATATTCGGGCAGGCTGGAAGGGTTGTTTTCAATATTTTCATCTTGAAATCTTGTCAGAACCTAATGAGATCTTGTTAAACAAACCAGGAAATATTCAGGTGGGTTGGGAGGGTTGGAATTTCACCTCGTTAATTTCAGAACCCCTGACTTGTAAAAGTACTGTTGATAGTAGCTGTGCATGAATTTGGCGTATGTCTCAGGATTTTAATCGGCGCCACTACACGGATACTGAACGTTTGTGTTACTATCCTCACTACTGGATAGTTGTTGAAGTGTATGCATTACTCCCACCTCTCATGATTTCCCCAGTACACTCTCCCCCTCCCCTTCCACACACCCTCAACGCACTCTTTCACCACCCCCAGCACCCCCACAACTCACTCACCATCCCACACACCCGCTCCACTCAATCACCCTGGAAAATCACCCACTCATCCACTGCCCATGTGTTGCCTCAGTCAGTAGTGATCCTTCTACACCTCCGGACTTTGCAGTAACGAAGGGACAGTAATCAAACCTGCATGAATATGGGGATTAGTTTAGAAAGTATAGGCTGCCTGTAAATTGCAGTTCATTATAAACTCCAGTGGCAGTATTTTGTGTTGAGAGGACGCCTCAGTTGGCTAGTGTGGGCGTAGTTGTGGCACTTTGAGCAGGAGGAAAAAGTAGATAAATTTATGCAGGGCAGATACTGGTAACACCGAGCCGTCCCCACAACACATGGGAAATCGGCCAGCGGAGTGGAAGAGAATGGTTACATGAGTATATGGTCCGCCCTGTATTTCATTAGGCACCGACATCGTTTCGAGAAATTATGTCAGTGCCAGAGTTTTGAAGGCAACCACGGCCTCTTATAAAAATTATTAATTTGCCTTCACTGTGTAAAGGAATTATTGGCAGCTGCTTTGTCACCCAAATGCATTCTTCTATCACCCAAAGCCGTCCCTCTGCCATTCATCCTTTCCTGCCACTCTAATGATTTGCATAAACCCACACACCCACTTTGTCTTTTGTCATTCATATATATTAAACAGCTCTGATTATAGTTCTTTCACTTTAATTTGGCTCAGATTATTTTGCTTGGTTCAGTAGCAGAATAAGATAATGCTGCGGCTCTACATAGTTTCCATAACACTTCTTCGTGACTTGCATCGTATTCTAGTGCTGATCTGTTGTTACAGTTGGGCATTCAAGATGGAGAGATGACAATTTTAGACCATGTTAAAGTGAACACGGTATACCCTATTTTACAGCCACATCACCTACAACACAAAAGCACGCTGACCGATTCGTTCCACCAAATGCTAAAGTTAATTCGCCTCTCCAGCCTCTATCACTATTGGATTAATATACTTGAATGTGACGTAATGGACTGAGGTTTATCATTTATCTATACGTGATAATATGCATCTTTGTCCAGTTCATTTCATTTAAGCATCTATGAGTCCAGTAATTTGAAGAGGCAAAGATGGCGAACGGCTTTACGTATTTGGCCGTACAGCCACCACTCACAGAAATCATTAATATGCTTTAACCTTTACCGGGCACATCACTGACATCAACCACGCCATTCTACTCCACCGTCATCATCTACCACGCCATTCTACTCCACCATGATCATCTACCACCACACACATACCATACATCCACTCGCAGCCCAATTTTATATTGGACAAATACCTGCCATACCAACTTGACATACAACACAGCCACACGCAAGAGCAGCTCACAAAATCATGATGCTCTGTTACCTGTACCTGCCGGACCATCAGCAGCTGCCACATGCAACTACACTCTCCCAAATATTCAGCCACCTGTAATAATGACACTGACTTACAGCTTACAAACCACCATCATCTTCCACACACAACCATGCACCTGCCACTTGCTATCTGATACCACTCTGTAACTTAAAACTTTACCATCACCTACCACACCACCATAATCAGTTATACACTAGAACATTAATCGAACCGTACTACCAACCCTCACAAACGACCATATCATAGTACATAGCGAACCTCCACCTACCACACATAGCTACACACAACCACCACTTACCACGCAGAAACTCATGCTACCCAGTGACCTCCACCTACCACACCGCTACCACCATATGACCACCGAATACCATCCGTATATATACCTGTATATATAAATAGTGAGAGAGAGAGAGAGAGAGAGAGAGAGAGAGAGAGAGAGAGAGAGAGAGAGAGAGAGAGAGAGAGAGAGAGAGAAAAATGTTTGTCATTTTGTGTCTGTCTGTCTTTTATTAAAATCGAGTGGGATGCATAAAGAACCATCTGAACAGCTAACAGGTGTTACTTTTTACGACGAAGTTTAATGTATACACAGCAGTTGTTAAACTGGCGCCACACACACACACACACACACACACACACACACACACACACACACACACACACACACACACACACACATTCATCGTGGCGTGAGCGCTAATTCCCTATCTCCGAACTGCGGAGTGTGTTTGCAGGATGCTAACGAGAGAGAGAGAGAGAGAGAGAGAGAGAGAGAGAGAGAGAGAGAGAGAATGTGTGTGTGTGTGTGTGTGTGTGTGTGTGTGTGTGTGTGTGTGTGTTCTTTAGTCCGTCCCTCCTCATGCGCCTTCTTAATTCGCTCCTAACCCAGTGATGCTCCGGGTCATTTGAAAAGAATAGATTTCAAAATTTAATAGAGGGAGAACCCCAACTACGAACCTGTGAGTTTTGCGACTATGTGCCGATAGACGGACGACGGTACCCAAAGTGACCTACCAGAAAAAATATCCTACACACAGGAACCCTTGGCACAAATGGGATAGTTAATCTTTGTCACTCGTCCCCGTTATACGTCATTCCGCCCCTTGATTCCTCACTCGTCCCCCTAATACCACACACGTCACCTTTGCACGTCATTCGGCCTCTTAATTCCTCACTAGTCCCCTTATTTCCTCATTCGTCCCCTTAGCTCGTCATTCGTCCCCTTCACTCGTCATTCGTCCCCTTCACTCGTCATTCGTCCCCTTCACTCGTCATTCGTCCCCTTCACTCGTCATTCGTCCCTTTGACTCGTCATTCATCTGATTGACATTCGTTTCCTTAACTCATCATTCGTCCCAGCTCGTTATTCGTCCCGTTAATTCCTCACTCGTCCCCGTAACTCTTCATGCGTCCCCTTAATTGCTCACTTTTCCCGTCCATGCAACACTCCACACTCACCGTCACCTTCATTCTACCATTCTACCCCTCCCCATTCATTCGTCCCCTTCTCCCATCCCTTTCGCGCTCTCTCGTCCCCTGCACCCTACCCCTTCACTCTCACTCTACCCCTTCACCCTACCCCACCCTGCACTTGCCCCTTCACGTAGCTCCGTCTTCCCTCACTGGCTTCTTCACCTCTGCCCATCTCTCACTGCAACCTCCCTCCCTTACTCGTCCCCTTCACTGTACAATACTCTCCCCACTCCCTCGTCACTCTTATCCTACTCCCCTCCCCTCAGTTCCTTTCTTCACCCCCCCCCATCTCACTTACCCACTTCACCTTACTACTTCTTCCCTTATCACCCCCTCCACTCACTCTTCACCCCCCTCACCCTCCCCTTCTCTCACACGTACACTTCAATCTCCCCACCCCTTCCTCACTTGCTCCTTCACCTTCCCCTTTTCCTCTCACATGCCCCTTCACCCCAACCCTTCTCATTGCCCCTTCGTCCCTCCTCCCCCCAACACGTCAGTCTCATCCAGCGACTGACAGTGATGAAGAGACCACAGCTTTAAACATGAAATATGATGAACTTGACCCTAATTTACCAACTCACGAGACGGGGTAGGCAAGGTGGAGAGCGAGGGAAGGGTGGTGTGTGGGCGGTGTAGGCGTGGTAAGTGAGGATGTGTGCAAGGTGGTTGTAGGTGGGTGATTTGGCGAGAAGGAAGTCCGGGTGGCGTATGTGGTAGGTGGGTGTTTGTAGGGTGGATGTGGGTGGTGGAGTATGTGAGTGTGTGGGTGGGTGGTTACAGGTGGGTGGATGTGGTGGATGGTGTATGTTGTGGGTGGATGACTGTGGATGGTGCCTGTAAGTGGATGGTTATGTGGATGCTATATGTGAGGTAGATGAGTGTTGTACGGTTGGTATATGTGTCGTAAGTGGCTGTGTGGTGAGTGAGTGGTGAGTGGTGGTGCTGTGTGTGTGTGTTGGAGAGTTGGTGTGCGCATGAGTAGTGGCTGTGTGTATCGTGACAGCCTAAGTGGGTGAGTGGGCATGTGTGTACTAAAGTGATGATTGTGTGACGGTGATGGTGTGATGGTTGTGTGAAAATTGGTGTAAGATGAGAATGTAGTTGGGAGTTGTTTGTGGTGTGGGGTATTTTGGTGGGTGGCCATTGGAGGTGGGTCGTTGCGTGGTTGGTGGTTGTATGCATGTATATTTTCATGCACAAACATGGAACCAAAAGCTGTAATCTCGTGAAAGCTGTCCGTTCCAGTTAAAGGCAAATTAATCATGACCATTATCATCTTGACCTTTTTTTCCCCACTTAAGCCTGGGATGAGAAAGTCCAGTTAAAGAGAACCGAAATCAAGATCCATTCATATCGACAGGGCACGACACACGGCATGTAAAAGGTTGAAGGTCATAAACAGAGGGAGAGGCTGATTGAAGAAGAATGTTGGAGAGATGACTTGTGCCCATGAGGGACTAGGAATATCCGTTAACCCCTGCAGTAGAGAGCTGGACAGAAAAGGCGTGAGAGCGAGTGGATAGACTGGTTGGTGGTAGTGTGAGGATGTGAGTGGATGGTTGTGAAGTGGGAACAGCAAGGTGGTTGGAAATGGGGCATGTGTGTGGATGACTTTGCAGGTAATTGCGTAGACTGGTTGGTAATGTGGATATTGTGTGGATGGCTGTGAGGTGGTAACTATGTGGAAATAAGGTACTGTACCGTATATATGTGTATGTGGCTTTGTATCAGACATGTTATTATCCCATCCTCCATGGAACTGATTACGAGAATGGTTACTCAGGAAGACTATGATTACGATTACTGTTACGATTCCATTCACAAAGCATTGGAATCAAAGTCAACGTACTGAGGGGTTAACAGGGTGACTAGTTCGTTGTTTCGCCGTTAACAGTATCTCATAATGAAGCTCCTCTGTTTATAAAAGTCCTTGCCTTATAGAACTGCCAATGACCGAACCGCAGTATGCTGACGGAATCGTGTGTCAACTTTTTCCACCTTTTTATTCGTGTGTACGGTAATCTAATGCATCGTAAACACGGCGAAGTTACGAATCAAGCTTAGATCATTTGCGAACACCTGTAGTACAATGACGTCTCTTTTATATATATATATATATTTATTTATTTATTTATTTATTTATTACCTTGCCGCCACCTGAGGATTAGATTATCTTCGAAAAACTCTTATCGTACCAAAGGGATTAAAGCATTTCATTGTCCCCTCTACCATAGTGACGCGTTTTATCCTTCCTTCTTGTAATCACAGGGGATTGTACTCTTGCTTTTGCCACATTTTTTTGTCGTTGCCGGACAACTCTGGCTACGCTCAGACGGTTATTATATTGAGGCTACTGTTAGACGATTTTATTCAGCTAAGGAGACTCATCATGTGTGAAAGAGTTCAAGATTTATCGGTTTTCGTGTTTACTTGATTGTCTGATAATTTAATTAGCACCACACACGCTAAAAAATGAAAAAGCTTCCCCTGTAGCATTCTGACGAGTTCACAGTCAGAGCACAGGACAGCCGGCATAAATCACCCTCCACAGCTGTAAATTACCTGAGCTTGTCCTCTTGTGACGGCCATATTTGACACCACAACGCGGAACACGGCCATAACTTAGCGGCGGTAAAGAGCTACAATACACCTGCATTCTTGTGTTTGCTGGGGAAGGAGCCAGGCAGCACCAGAAAGACGTATGGGAGAGCTTACGGCAAGAGTGGCTGATGGTGGTTGTGGTGGTGGTGATGGTGATGATGGTGTCGATGGTAGCGATGATGGCAGTTATGATGATGATGGTGATGCTCATTATTTTTTGTTACTCGTGTGGTTCTTGTTTGTACTGCAGGCTCAACTGAATGTGAGCTCGATGGACTGGAAAATTTGGGGTTATTTTCAGCAAGGCGCTCCTAGATGATTACAGTTTGTGTATTGTTTTTTCTTTTTTTCTTCTGAAGTAGAAGGATGGTGAACACATCGAAGAACAGGGGAGGCGAACATTTTGTCTTCATAGTAAGGGGAGTTTGTGTTGGGTGAATATTTAGAGGGAAGTCTTTAAATACAGTATACTATTTAATTGAAGGTACTGAGTTACCCTGACTGTAAAGAAACGACCAGGAATCATCACCAGAAACAAAATGGTACTGATTGTAGTGGTGAGTGGTGTGAGAGAATCCCCAACCCAAATATCCTGCAGGGAGTGGTATTTGTTTATCCCACAGTAAAGTACCTTCAGATGGGTGATGAGAGATTTTGTGAATGGTGAGTGGTGTGTGAACGATGAGTGATGTGCCAATGATAAGTGATGTGCCGATGATATGCAGATGTGCCAATGATGCGTTATGTGCCAATGATGAGTGATGTGCTGATGATGTGCGGATAATGTGTTAGTGATGTGCAAACTTCCCCTACCCTTATATATTTTGACGAGTGATGCGCTGCCTTCCGCTGACAAAACATCTACATAGCATTGTGAGCCGCTTTAATGAGTGGGGTGAATAAGCAATCTGCGAAAGGTCAGGCGGAGTCAAGGGTCACGTGCATTTTCATCCCCCACCTCAAGACCCACCTCTGGGGGTCGATGGAAAGGTTGGGGAGTGACCCGTGGCCTCCCTTCCTTCCCGGAGGTAGGAAGGGAGGTACGCAGCGTTTAAGGGAAGAAGCCATTTTAGGTGGAAGAAAGAAAGAGGGAGAGGGAAGGAGAGAGGGAGGGAAGGAGGGGGAAAAGGAGAGAGGAGGGAAGGAGGGAGAAAAGGAGAAAGGGAGGGAAGGAGGGAGAAAAGGAGAGAGGAAGGGAAGGAGGGAGGGAGAGAGCTCTTTGGCACCTCTTTCTCGTTTATATTTCTCATCGTATGTGACATTAGCACCTTTGCCTTCTAATTCTGTTTTATTTGTACAGAATACGAGCACCTTGACCCTGTTAGCCCGAAAACACAATTTTTATATTTATTCCTGCTGTCTCATTATATTCAGTTTCGTTTTTTTTTCCCCTCTTACTAAAGGGTTTTCTAAGACTTCATTAACCCCTCCAGTAACAGGGGTGGTTGCTGAGCTGCATGAAATCGCTTGGGGATAGCAAGAATAAAGAGGAAAATATGTAGTGGCGGTGAAGGGATGAAGGAGTTGAAAGATATAACACCATGAATAAATTAAGAAGATGTACTATAGAGCCTCATAATCCCGTGAAAATACTGTACAGCCAGGTTGGGAAAGTGGTTGGGGGAAGGGGCAAGGGGGCAGATATTGACCTCGATGGATTTTCCTTTACTTCCTAGATGCACAGTGTGAGAAGGGCTTCGTGAAAATTGGGTCGCTCTTGCATTCACCCCTGACCCACAGTCTTCGTATCTGATGGGCTGGCTTTCCCTACGGTAGACCCATTTCACGATCGATCTGCTTCAAAAATATGTAGCCTATATTGATTTAAGTTTAGGATTATAGTACCCTTCGTGTATTTTCATTGCCTGCTAAAAATAATAAAGGACTCTTGTCTTAAACAGCACAGTGAGTTGTCCAGATGGAAGGATTATGTCTTTTATGTGTGTGTGTGGGGGGGGGTTTGGGGGGGTGTGGTCGTGGGTGTGAAAGCGAAATGTGGAAATTAGGGAAGCCAAAGAATTACCAAGGCATCGAAGTAGGGGAATGAATTATGTAGCGTCAACCTCATGTCAAAGATCTGGCACATCCTTATTATCAGGTGTACTGTATGTAAAACGAAATTCATGCAAAAGAGGTGTGTAGATACTTTGCTAGTGAGGTGGAGCTAGGATTGCGAAAGTTTGAAGGATGTGTGGCTCATTTCAGTAGACATGCTTTTTGATTCTCTCTCTCTCTCTCTCTCTCTCTCTCTCTCTCTCTCTCTCTCTCTCTCACTTTTATACGCTCTCTCTTCTTTCAGGATCGCACCTCATCCCATCTTTTCATTGGAAGTTTGGTTGGAGTGATAGTGGCGGTGGTGATATTTTTATGAATTTATCAGTACATGTATTTACTTGATTATTAGTTTTTTCCTGCGTTTTGGGCTTACTAGGTACAGTGTAGTTTCTGTTTTACATGTGTATATCTTTTTTAAGCTGTAGATTTATTCATGTACAGTATTCGTTAATGTACAAACGTCTTAGTTTAGAAAGATAAGGCTTAAATATTGTTACTTTTGGTTACTTTATATTACTTTATTTACTTATTCATTTATTTATTTGTGTTTTTATTAATTTATGTATTGAAGTATTTGCTCCTTATTGTTTTCTGCAACGCGTGCCAGTCCATCTCTCCTGATTATATCCGTCTTTAATTATGAACCCTTGGCAACGTACGCATGATCCGTCCTTATTTGTGGCTGTGAATCTCGCCGCTGGATTACCTGGCAGAGCGTTGACGTTCTCTCGTCAACCCTTTGACTGCAGGGATTTTTTTTGCGGTCTGCTGGAGGGGTTAATTGAGATTGTCATTAACCCCTTCATTACGAGAGGTCCATTCTAAGCTAAATGGAATTGTCTGGCTGTAGGAGGATATAATGAAAGACATAATCGTACTGAAAGTAGAGAGAAAATAATTAGAGAGGAGGGCAGGGCAAGGCAGGGCAGGGCAAGGCAGGGCAGGGCAAGGTAAGAGAGGGTAGTGCGGTGAAACATAGTGGGAACAGGAGGCAGGCAGAAAAGAGCTATTTGTATGTGAGAGGGCGTGAAGATGCTTACGGTTTCTCCCTTTCCGTACCGGCTCATAGTCACCAAGAGAATAGGTCCAGATTTTAGGGTTCTCCACATAGTCAACTGTGGGAACTATTGAACTCTTTCTGGTACGAAGGAAACTCCGTACTAAAGTCAACCGCTTTCCTACGATGATGTCTTATGTACTGCCTCGATCCGTGCTGCAACTAGACGAATTTCGGAAAAAAATCTGGTGATAGCACGTAAGAAGTCACCGTAATAAAGTGACAGCAAAATCATCTGTCAGTAGCAAGAATAAAGTAATAAGATGCAATAGTGTTAAATAGACATCTAGTTCCAAAAGTGTTCATACGCAGTTTCTCGTACTTTTTAACCAGAACTTACCTTTTTTTTCCTTTTCCCACGCTCACTTTATCCAGACGTGCTTTCTCAAACAAGCTCCTGAAGACCTGGCTTTTATCACGCACTATTGGGGCTAAGTATACTGTTTAAGATGTATATGCCTTTTTATGAGTCGTTAAATTATTGAGTTTGCTTGAGTTTTATTTTTAACAGCAAGCTCCAGCATGCACATCGAGGAATTATGACATTCACACACACACACACACACACACACACACACACACACACACACACACAAAGAGAGAGAGAGAGAGAGAGAGAGAGAGAGAGGATCACCTGAGTCTTACCTGGCAGAGGAGTGATGGACAGGTGAATCCCAGTTTATCTCCCGTATTGATCAGTGCTGACCCCCTACCTGGCCCTCCCCCTTGCACCCCCTTCCCCCTTGCACCCCCTTCCCCCTTCCTCCTTCCCCTTTCCCCCCCCCCCAACAAGTGCTCTACGGTGAAGGGCACTTAGCATCCCCACTCCTAACGCTTGCTTCACCGTCGTCACGTTAATGAATTATACCTGATACCTGTTACACCATCCTCTCCGTTGTACTTTTGAGAGAGAGAGAGAGAGAGAGAGAGAGAGAGAGAGAGAGAGAGAGAGAGAGAGAGAGAGAGAGAGAGAGTGTCATAATCACAGTAACTAGAGAAAGCGCAACAGATATAGCGTGATAGAAAGACAGACAGACAGAAACAGACAATCGCAATCGTTGTAAGTAGAGAAAGCGCAATAGGTATAGTTTGACAGACAGGTAGAGTAGATAGAAACTTAGAATTGACAGGCCTCACCCAATAGATAACCCCCAGATAACCCCCAGTTGGCAGTAGTGCTAAAATCTCTCTCTACCATTGACAGCTGGAGATTTACTGGGGTGGGTGAAAGATGGCATGATTCGTCCTTAGAGTTTTTTTTTGCTGTTTGTGGTAATATTGAAGCTGCTGCTGTTGTTGATGCTGAACGCGTATTATTGTTGTAATATTAGAAACTTTAAGTATTATAATTGTTTCGTTATTATTATTAGAATTAGTATTAGTAGTATTATCTTGTAGTAGTAGTAGTAAATTAATCAGCATGTACAGCATCCAGTTAAAATTTCCTAGTTATATTATTTGTAGTTTTATCCATATCAGTAGTTAGAATGACAGTTAGCCTCACGTACTCTTAATCACACAGTCATCGCCCATGCCAGCCCTGAGGTAGCCACGTTTCCACCCTTCCGTTATAATATACATTTTAAAATTAATGGAGTTCACAGCAGTTCATAACTTTGATAATTACGAAAACTTAAGAAATTACATTGTTACCTGAAATTTTTTAATATTTTATTTTATTACCATCAAATATCCTGAGCCATTTTGAGACAACCTCTATATTGAAAAGTTGAGGAATTTATGAAGAATTGTGAAAGAGCCGTAGAAGGAGTTTTTTTTTTTTTTAATAATTGTACTTAAAAATTGGAGATTGATGATTATATTGATTCGGTGATGGTATGATGGGAGGTAAGCAAAGGACTGACCTGAGAGAGAGAGAGAGAGAGAGAGAGAGAGAGAGAGAGAGAGAGAGAGAGAGAGAGAGAGAGAGAGAGAGAGAGAGAGAGAGAGAATAAAATGAAAAAGTCAGGGAGAAAAAGATGGTGGAAATGAGAAGGACAGGCGGTCAGGGAACTAAATTTCCTCTTCCCTTCTTGTTTCCTCCTTTTTTTTCCCCTTTCTGTTTACCAGTTTCTCCTACTTTCCACCTCTCTCTCTCTCTCTCTCTCTCTCTCTCTCTCTCTCTACCTGTACCTCTTCATTAACCCCTTTAGTACGAAGGTGTCTTTACTATATTTTACAACCACATTTTATTATCCTAACCATCAATCAGTAGCCTATTATTCATCCCAGAGAATGATACAACAGTGAAAGATTAATGTAATCTGTTTCTTCTTTTCAGTACGACATCAATTTATTTCATATTAATCAGATGCTACTAATTATTTCATGTTCCATCTACCGTTAAGCTATTTTATTCAGCTTAGGGGAGGCCTGTGTATGTCTATTGAAGGGATTTATTTAAGACAACAGCGGGGGTTTATATATTCATCTATCAAATGTAACTGTCTATCAAATGGCCGGCACCGCGCCCTGTGTAAGTTAACGTCGATAAAAAGCTCCTCAGGCGTTTCTTTCCCTACTCAGTGACGATCCTTCTTCTCGATATTAAAATCACAATTGCCTCTCATTTTTTACATTATTTACAGAAATGGTGGATGGAATGCATCGTTTTTCAGTTTGGAATAGGTATTGTTGGTAAAATTTTTGTGTATGATGATATTTGACGTTTTCCTATTATTTCGGATTTTTTTCTCGCAATACACACTGAAATTTCTCAGGACGGCTGTTTTGCTCTCAAGTAATACTACCTCAATTGACAAACTATTATAGAAAAAATACATTTGTCATATAAATCTAACGTAACTAATTTATATTGCTACAATTATCAGTGTCGTATATAACTTTTTTTTTTAATTCCCATGTCTCTTTAGTCAATTCGCATCATGTGCCGATTCTATCGAGATTTCTGATGGAAAGAATTCGCTTCATATGCAAAAATCTCGATATGAAATGATAAAACGTGAATTTTGCGTGAGAAATGGTGTGTATCACTTAAAACTCCCGAAGAATATAATATCCTCTGAAGACACAATATTATCTCCAGCTCAGTGATTCTTGAATATCCTCTGAGTTTTTTTTTTTCTTTTTGTGGGATGATTTTTAGAAATTTTCCGTTTTTCGTTTTCTGTATTTCTGGCGTTTGATCTCCTCTCCCTACGTAGAAGACGACTACATAGCTCTCCCAAAACTGTAGTCAGTCATTTTCATCACTATCGTCATCATCATCGTCGTCGTCGTCATCTTCCAGGATGTAGAAACAGTGCCAAATACGTTTACATTGCAAGCCTACTCCCCCCCCCCCCACCACCACCAAAAAAAGACCCCTTTCACTAGATGTTGAATTCGCGTCTACATTGCCGAGAGAGAGAGAGAGAGAGAGAGAGAGAGAGAGAGAGAGAGAGAGAGAGAGGGAGAGAGAATGTAAGCTAAGTTGCAATTAAAAGTAAAAGTACATCCTATTCTTTCAAGCTCCCCTTTATATATCCCTTATATATGGATGATCTTATTGACGAAGATTAAGTATAAGCGTAAAGTAAATCCGTACTGTCACAATATAATAGAGAGAGAGAGAGAGAGAGAGAGAGAGAGAGAGAGAGAGAGAGAGAGAGAGAGACTTTCCCTCCCATTTCACAAAAAATGAATACCACCTTTGTCAGACTTACAAGAAGAAGAACTAGATTGAAAGTTGTTAGTGATGTGATGTAACCAAGATAATCTGACGGTGGTGACTTGCATGCCCCTAATTTTCCTTCTTTATCGGGTTGTCGGTCTTGCTAGTACATCTGGTGCCCAGGTGTGTAAGCGAGAAGGTGAGTAAGACGGAGGGGGAAGAGGGGGAGAGGGAGGAGGGAGAGATGGAGAGTTGGGGCAGGGAAAGTATGTGGATGCAAGAGCAGGAGAGAGAGAGAGAGAGAGAGAGAGAGAGACAGACAGACAGACAGACAGAGAGAGAGAGAGAGAGAGAGAGAAGGGAGTAAGAGAGAGTAGGAGAGCTGAGAGTGAAAAAAAAAGAGGAGAGAAGAGGAGAGAGTAGGAGAGCTGGAAGTGAAAAAAAGAGTAGAGGGGAGAGAGTGGGAGAGAATCAGAGAGGGAGAAGGCAACAAGATGGGGGAGAGGAAGAGAAATATAAAAAGGTAGAGGAAATAAGAGGGAGTATTTGGTTATTCCCCCTTCACTGCAGATATTTCCCCTTGTACACTCTGATACATCTCATCACAAAGACCCACATATATACCTTGACCAGTATTCCTGTGAGTTAAGAAGTTCCCAGGTAACTCTTCTCTATTGATTTATTTTTGTATTTGACGCGTTGTTAGTTTTCTTGGCTGCCAGTATATTCTTTTTTATATTCTTTTTTGTCATATTATTTTTAATTTATCTGTGCAGAGAGGTACAATATTCGACAAAGAAATACAATAGAAGAATTTATTTAGCCCATAGGAAAGAAGAGGCCATTCCTAAACTAAAAATCGTCTATGCCGCTTTTACTCTAACCAGGCTTGAAGTTGTCGTCTCTCCTTCTCAAATGCCGAGTTTTAAAAATTGATTAACACTAAAATATGATGCTAGTAATGAAGAAGTGCTAAGGAAAGATTATTGAGCTGTAGAAATAGTATTGTCCTTTATCTCCACTGACTGACGTGAAATATTCCCCCAGATGACGAAAATATGAGCCTGGTTAAGATAAAAAGTATAATGATAACCAGTGTAAAGATTAAAGACTTCTCACATTCTGAAACAGTGAGTGGAGACTTTTTTTTTACCTACAGTGAACGAAAAACCACTTAAGCTGAGCAGAATCGTCAGGAGGCAGTAAGAGTAAATATTTAGCTTTCTTACCTGCTGAAATGGTCAAGGTGTAATCTGTAAAACAAATGACTAAGGGAGAGGTGCCAGAGAGCCTCCCAAGACCACAACCCCATGACCTGACCTTTTGTGAGTGACCTGTGGAAAGTTGGGAAGGAGGTGGGTGGGAGGTGGAGTGAGTAGTCCAAAACGGGGTCAGTCGAGGGCGGGAAGGAGAGTGAGAGGGGATTTGTGGAAGGGGTCCTGTGGGAAAGGGTGAGGGCGAGGTTTTGGTTGGGAAGGGTGTGGTGGGTAGGTGGTAAGGCTATATAAAACAGGGCGAGGGGAAGGGCGAGGGGGTTTAGGTGGGTGGGTGTGGTGGTGGTAGGGGGGAATCCAAATCAGGGTGCATCGAGGGCGGGGTGAGGGTGGGAAGGATAGGTAAATGGGAGGGATGGGGAAATCAAATCGAGTGCAAAGGAGAGGGAAGAAGAAGATCAGGTTTGGGAGTGTCGGGGATCGGGGTAAAAGATCAAGTAATTTCAAAATGGGTACTCCTGGGCGGGAATGAAAACAAGTTACGCCTTACCTGGGTCAGCGCCGAAAGGAAAAAAAACGCTAAAAATAAATCTCCCTGAATTTACGACCTGAGCAAGCCTGGTTCCACAGATTAAAAGTTTGATTTACGAGGGATAGTAGATTTTTCTCCCCCTTGAGAGCTTCAGTTTGGTGACGTATTTTCTTGTTTATTTTTGGTATGTCCAGGCGATTTTATGCAGAGTAGGATATATATATTGAACAGACAGGATTATAGTCCCTTTCTATAGTACCAGTCTTCCCCAAGCTGTATAAAACCGTCTGAAGGTAGGAAGAACAAAATTTCAAATAATACGTCACCGGGGTGGAAGGGTTAAGCGCAGACTGTTATTCTTTGAGTGAATTTTCCTAACAGGCAGAAAATTGGTGGTAATATATTTTGGGTGACGTCAGGGTGAGCCTAAGAGGGGAAGCTGTGTTGAGCGGTCAGGTCCTGTGAAATACGCGCCTGACTGGGTAATGACTGGTGCGATTACAAGCTCCTGACGGGCAGCCCAGCCTTGCCCTGGATAAGTGGTTAAGGAGTGAGTGGAGTCCTGTGCAGTGGCTGACGCTCTGGACGGTGGCTTAAGATGCTTGGGTAGATTAAGACAACAATAGTTCGTTTACTGCAGCATCAAACTTACTATTTTCAGCGAAGTTTCGGCAGATTGGAGTGTTGATTATAGTAACCATGCAGACTCATTCCTACTTCACACCTAAATCGTCAAATCTCATGTTACCACGTAGTTCCGTCATCTGAGACAAGCTGACTATAGTGGTGGATGTTTGGGTTTGATAGACATAATGGCGTATGTTACTCTTCATATATAACTTAACACTATAGAGCGAGGAATCAGGAGCCCATACTGTTGTTTGTTCTGGTTACCGCCAGACGATTTTATTCATGTGACGGACACCCCAGCCTCTAAAAGTATTAATATACATTTCACATTATTACGAACGACAGTTTACCTCATAACTAAAATTTGTTATTGTGATAAGAGACAACGGAAGGTTTTACACTTGCTTTTCCTTTTTTCTTTCTTTCTTGCAAATACGATTCATAGTTACAGCAGGGAATCGATCGTAAGTTTGTGAATCAGCGTCCTGACTTTGATGTTTATGTAAAAATAATGAGTGGAGTGCGAGACTGATTTGAAAAGAAATATATGGCCAATGTCTACAGGATTCAGCAGATGGGGGTGACTAAATTTTCACCTTTTCATTGCGTCATAAGTATTAGCTTTCTTTTGGTTACCAGTGATGTACGATCATGTTTTTATATATTATTGTTTTTCGTAACTTACAAGTGACCTCTCATGAGCTAAGCGTCTAGGTATGTGGTTGGATCGCCTGCAGAGTGAAGGTGCTACATTAGTTACCATATTAAGTACATAGATGACTTATATATGTTTTTTATACCCTCTGACATCGAAGTAAGGCCTTTGTATATTATTCTGGCTAAAGTCAGATGATATTCACCTCAGACAAACCTACCCCATCAAAAATATGAAAATACGAACGATATACTCCTTGACCGAGAGTTTAATACCTCATATTATGTTGCAGCTTACGGCGGACTGCTTTGCGTAGTTCGTGCATTAGGAACACATCAACCACGGATTCAGTACGAGGACGTCATATTTATGGAATTCTGGTTATTTCCTGATGATTCTGTTCAACTTAGGAAACGCCACTCATATTTTCAAGGTGTCAGAGAAGGCTGTATCTCACCCCTGCGGTTTAAAAAGTCTCTCCACAGCTGAAAATAATCGTCTGGGCGGTAGCAAGAATAATATTAATGTAATGTGTTCGTAGTGAAGAGGATAAAACCGATACCTTAAGTTGTTGTCAGATTTTTTTTTTTTTACTTATCGTATCTTCGCCTCATTATTTACTCTAGTTTCGTTTCGAGGTGCTTGATAACATTACTGAGTTGCGATAAAATCATAAATAAACCCATCTTGTACGATCTGAGCCCCATGAGTTCCATCTTCTGTTATCGTACCCAAAATACACCACTTCCTTAAAATCTTCCTCATTTAAGTTTACCCATTACAACCTCGACTCCAACAACTGGGATATTCCTTGTAATCACTTATTGCAACGAACGCCAGACGATTTTATTCAGCTGAGAGTGAGTCGGAGGAGCCAGGGGGTGTTAAAATGGCAGCAAATAAGTTCAGATTCACAGCTGCTTATGAAACCGAACGACGGCAGAATCGGCCATCAGAGTAAATGGTTTCTACTGCTTTGGATCAGATAGGAGGGTTTTATTGATGGTACTGAAATTGGATGGTCAGAAGCGATGGTTTTTACTGCTGGAAATCAAATAGGAAGAGTTTATGACCGGGGATCCTTCATCTTAGCAACTTCCTCAAGGGATGTGGCGCCAGGGAAATGGTGGGTGGATAGTGTGTCGATAAATAGACATATAGATGAATGGGTGGATGGATGGATAAATATAGAAAAATAGACAGATGGGCAAATAGATGTACAGGCAGATAACAGATAAACAGAGAGGTCAGATATATTGACAGAGATGCAGAGAGAGATAGCTAGACAATCAGATAAAATGAGATCACACATTACACACGAGCAGAAAAGTTTTATCATTAACTGTGAAACCGAACTAACATATATACCGGTGCTAGTCGACCAAACACACGGATAAATAGATAGACAGATTTAGATAGATATACACGGATAAGTCGGTAGGTAGGTAGGTAGGTAGGCAGGTAGGTAGGGAGGTAGGTAGGTAGACAGACTTGCATAAACAGATACACATACAAATAAAACATGACAGATTTATCTCTCCACGTTATCAGAAATTTCAATCATTGGCTATCTGACCGTACCGCCTCACACCCACCCAGCCCTCGAATTGAATGATTGCATGAGCGATTATCAGGTGAGATGGTTGCATGACGCCCCTCTTATCAGGCTGGCAGAGTGCGTGACTGAGCTTGAAAAACTGATTGGTAGGTAGGTAGGTACATAGGTAGGCAGTTAGATATGCAGACAACGATTAATATAGATAAACGCAAATACTGATAGACTGATAAACGGAT
>NC_136977.1:38503666-38618666 GCF_032717465.1 Coenobita brevimanus
TCTAAACTCGTTTCCTCCGACTGCACATTCCCCCCCTCCCTCCCCCCCTCTCTCTCTCTCTCTCTCTCTCTCTCTCTCTCTCTCTCATCTCATCTCATCTCATCTCATCCATTTTTCCTTGCTTTCCGTCCTCTTAAATTTCCCGCCCCGTGTCTTCGCCTCATCCGTGATTCATTGTTCTCTTGCTCTCTTAACCCCAACTTGATATGCACGTTCGATTCCTGCTTTTGTTTGTCCTTCCAGTCCTACACCCTTTCATCATCGCCATCATCATCATCATCATCATTATGATCGTCGTCATCATCGTCTCCATTTTCTTTTCCTTCCTCTTCACCCTCATCATCATTCTTATTTTCTGTTGTTATTTTGCTGGTGTACTACTACTACTACTACTACTACTACTACTACTACTACTATTATTATTATTATTATTATTATTATTATTATTATTATTACTAAGATGTTATTATACTTTTCTTTCTTTTAGGTTCCCCTCTGTTGTAGTATATATATTTTTTTCATCTTTTCTTTTTCTGTTCATCTTCGTCTTGTCTGTCCCTCCCCATAATATTCGTCGCCATTCGTCTTCATCATCGTCTTCATTTTTCATGCGGAATTCTTTCCCGTCATTTCATCGCCTCTCTCGCCTTTACTCGTTAATCTTCCCCTTCTTTCTCATGTTTCGCTCTTATAACACTCTTACTTCCTCCTCCTCCTCCTGTTACTGATACTACTACTACTTCTATCCATTCATTTATATTTTTCATCGTTTCTCCCTTCATGCTCTGTTTTTGCTGTTTTCTTTCTTACCATTTCCCTTTGTTACCTCCTTTTTCCTTCCGACCCTTCTCATCTTCCTGTTTAACTTTCTCCATCTACTTTCCTTCCTCATCACCTTCCCTTCCTTTATTATACCTTGTCCTTACTATCCCATCCCATTTATTTCCTGTTCTTTTTTTTCTCTCTCCCAGTCCGCTTTCTGTCTATCCTCTGTCTCCTCATCCTCCGTTCTTCCCCTATTCTCTTTTCACAGAGTAGAGTAGGTTTCCTTCCCTCTTATTCTCTCTTGAAAGTGTAACCATCCCTTCTTTTTTCCTCATCTCTTTTCTTTCCCCATCTTCTCTTCATTCCCACCTGTCTCTCTCATTCATCTCTCTCATCGTCTCATTTATTTTCACCTATTTTGAAAGTGAAACCAGCTCCTCTCTTTCCCTATCTCTCTCTCTCTTCTCCCCATCTTCTCTTCATCCCCACCTATCTCTTCTCCCCATACCTCCTCCCTTCAGTATTCCTCCCTCCTCTCTCCCTGTCCTCTCACTTCATTCCATTTCTCTGCTTATTCATTTCTCACATCCTCTGCTTATTCATTTCTCATTTCCTCTGCTTCATAGCTCGTCTTTCTGCTTATCTGCTACCTCTCCCTATTAATTTTGCTCTTTCTTTCTGTTATTTTATTTCTGCTACTTTCTTTCCTTCTCCCCATCCTTACCTCATTTCTCTCTAACCACCCCAGTCTCACCCAGTCCCCTCTCTCTCTCTCTCTCTCTCTCTCTCTCTCTCTCTCTCTCTCTCCCTCTCCATTAATCTTCTTTCTCTCCCTTCCACCTTTCTTCCTATCTCCTCATCCTCTTTCTCCCTCTCTTTCTTTCTTCATCCTCCACATTCTTCTCCCCCCTTCGTATATTCCTTTGTCCTTTCCCGTATTCCTTCGTGAAAGTGGAACCAACCTCTGTCTCTCCCAGTTTTTCCTTCACCACGAAGCTGACACAAGAGAGAGAGAGAGAGAGAGAGAGAGAGAGAGAGAGAGAGACAGACAGACAGACAGACAGACAGACAGAAGCGTGGGAAAGCGAGATATAAGAACAAGTGTTGAGTTACAGGTGTCGTGAGAAAATGTACACTTGTTGCTAAAATGTACACTTGTATTTAGTGCAAATTACAGGTGCAGACAGGTGACAGGTTTGTAGGTAGGTGAGTGGTAGCGTGGGAAACGAGAGAGGTAGTGGCGAGGGCGAAGGTGATGGTATATGAGTGTGAGTTAATGATTGGGCAGGGAAATGCGTATGCACGCACGCAAGCGCACACACACACACACACACACACACACACACACACACACACACACACACACACACACACACACACACAGAATAGCAAAATAAGAGTGAGGATGATCGAATATTTGAAAGTAAGAGTGAGAGTAAGAATGACTGTCATACGTGAGACAAAGCAGGCTGGTCACCCACATCTCGCAGTGTGAATTTCGGCAGCGTGAGAGACAGCGTGAGATCAGAACTACCTCGTAAAACGTCACATTGGCGATAAGAGACTCACTTACCGGTAGCGAGGCATTAGTGGGTCTGAGACACTATAAAAAAAAAAACGGGTGTATGAGTTGGTGGTTGCGTGTGTGTGTGTGTGGGTGGGTAGATGGGTGGGTGTGGGTGTGTGGGTGGGTTGGTGGGTGGGTGTGGGTGGGTGCGTGCAGGTATTGGTGTTTGCAGTTGTAGATGTGTGCAGATGTGGATGTGTGCAGGTGTAGGTGTGTGCTGGTGCGGGTATTTGCAGGTGTGGATATGTGTAGGCATGTCTTTGCAGGTGTGGATTTGTGCAGGTGTAGGTGTGTGCTGGTCCAAGTGTTTCCAGGTGTGGATATGCATTCGTGTGGGCATGTGCAGTTATGGGTGTAAGTAGTTATGGATGTGTGTAAGAGTGGATATGTACAGGTGTTCATGTGTGTCATTGAGGACATGGGAATATTCTTTTACGCATCCAGCACTGATAAAAACTAGGAAGCCTGTTACCGAGGTCTAATAACACACCTGCAGCACACCAACAGGCTGCTAATCCCATCTTCCCTCAAGCGTCATACTGTGGGCCAGATGGAGTGTGAGGTCAGAAATGTGTATTATGAGAGATATGTAAACAAAAAGTATGAGAAAAGTCATGACATTTTATAAAGACGAGTATAGGACTTTGCCGATGAGGATGTGATGTGTGAGAGCCCATTCTACTTGGACGAACTGAAATTATGAGGTAAGGAATGAGTGGTTTGGGGTGAAAATGTGGATGGTATGAGGGTTAGAAATGAGCGTTGTTATGAAGGCAGATGTATATGAGATATGAGAGGCCTTTCTACATGGACAGGGAGGGAACGTGAAGTGAGAAATGTTAAGGACGATTTGTTAGATGTGTAAGCAGTTGGTATGAGTTTTGTAAGTTTTGACATGTTATGAGGGCAAGCGTTGATGACTGGAAGTAGCATGAGAGATCCTTCTACGTGGACTGGATAAGAATGTGAAGTGAGGAATGTCTGCTATCAGGTGGGTAAGCAGATGGTGTGATGGTGTGAAGGTTAGAATGGCTGGAATGTCATGAAGGCAGTGTGCATGAGTTTCTTGCTGTGTTGCGAGGGGTCCTTCTTCGTGGACTGGCTATGAGTATGAGGTGTGGAATGTTTGCCCTTAGATGTGCAAGCAGATGGTATGTTAAGACAGTGGTATGGCTGCATGAATGTTCTTGTTCTTGATGTGGTCCCTGGTTCAGCAGGAACTAGTATTAGATCTGGTATTAGAGTTCCTTCTACGTCGACAGGTTAGATATGTAAGAATAAGAGAGTGTGCTGCATGGGTTTTGAAAAGGAGGAATAAAATTACGAAGTGTTGGTATGTAATAAAGGCAGGTGTGACTGAATGTTGTTTTTATTGTTGTAGCTATTGCTGTTGTCGTCGTTGATATTGTTACGGAACAGAGAAAGATAATGTACACTTTAAGTGAGAATGCTAAAAATCACTACTGTCCCGTAAAGTTCCAGGTTCAAAACAAAAGAGTTAGGTAAAATTACAAGTTAAAGTTTAATGCTCAAACTAACAACAAAACATTCAGGACTCATAAGGATAATGTAATGGCAAAAAAACAGGTTAAATATATGGTTAACTGCAATAGTCTCTATTAACACGAAATTAGCAAGAGTAAATTTATCTAAGTCAGCCCTGATAAAATGAGATACCAGATAATACTCAGTGAATGCCAGATAAATTATTACAGATACAAACTATTATCAAAAATGACTGACATAAAACCCAACATTAATAAAAAATCTCACTAGGCCTAAGAATTAACCTTATGCTACACAGTACAAGAAAAAAAACAACAGTTATACTCAAATTACACACCGCTGCTAGATGTTTGGAGATTTCTGGAGCACTCACAATAATAATAACTGTACAGGGGAGGACAGAGATGTGAACAAAATGAGGAGCAGATCTAAGTGGCAATGATGCAGAGACATGAGCTCATTATATAGGGGCCGGCAGAGCCTGATACAACTTGTAAGAGGACGCGCAAATGAAGCCATGGGGACAAAGAGCTGAAAATCCAGCACTGTATAACAGAGAGAACGACTTACTCTACTATAACGGTAGAAGGGGGGGACTGAGGCAGAACACGCTCGTGATCAAACATGCAGCAACTGTGCGTTAAAATTACACAAAGGATGATGAAATCATAGGCTATGTAACACCTCCCCACAAAGAAAAAAGAAATTTACAAAGGAAATTTCTTATTACTCTAAAACAATCTGTACATGGCATTACAGAACATGCAAATGTCTTTCCTAATGTCACAAAACATGAGATCTCCCTAGCACGTTCAGTCATAGGTACTTGCCAGTATCCCTTTAACAAATCAAACTTACTTATGTACCTAGCCTTTCCGATCTTGTCTATGCAATCTTCCACACGAGGGAGAGGGTAAGTGTCTGTTTTAGTTATCTGATTAACACGTCTGTAGTCGATGCAAAGCCGCTGTGACCTACCTGGCTTAGGGACTAGAGTGACAGGAGAACTCCACTCGCTCTGACAGGGCTCAATCATCTTGTAGTCCAACAGGTAGCCAAGCTCCTTCTGGATGAGAGGAACTTTCACTGGGTTCACACGGTAAGGAGGCAGTTTAATTGGCTTTGCGTCTCCAACCTCGACATCATGCATCAACACAGTAGTTCTTCCTGGAGTGGCACGGAACACTTGCGGGTACTCCTGCAGTAATGCCGAAAACTCCTGCCTTTCCTTGGGAGGTAGATGAGAAAGCTTAGTCTGCAGATCATTCATGATATCAGGATTCTTCCCCAAACTATCACTCAGGCTCATGCTGCATGGGAGAACTTCACTTGTAGACTCGGGTGGAACAGCTACAGTGCAGACTGGATTATTTTCGTCCCGTCTGTGATATAACTTTAGCATGTTGATGTGACATAGTTGCTTGTTCTTTCTACGATCTGGTGTGGCGATGACATAGTTGACATCACTGAGTTTCTTCTCCACGAAATAAGGACCACTAAACTTGGCTTGAAGAGGTTGCCCATGAACTGGTAGCAGAATCAAAACCTGATCTCCTGGCTGAAAGTGGCGTAACCTGGACTTCTTATCATACCAAGTCTTCATCTTCTCCTGAGCAGCTCCTAAATTCTCTCTCGCCAGCTGTAAAGCAGTGGACAGCCGTTCTTTGAACTTCATCACATACTCCAGCAGGTTGACGTCATCTTCCTCCGACAGCCAGCATTCCTTGAGTAACTTAAGGGGTCCTCTTACTTCATGGCCAAACAGTAGTTCAATAGGTGAGAAGCCCAGTGATTCATTTGGAGATTCTCTTGCGGCAAACACAACGAATGGAAGACCTTTATCCCAGTCTTTCTGATGTTCCAAACAGTATTTCTTGAGCATCGATTTGAGTGTTTGATGATATCTCTCCAACGCTCCTTGGGTCTGGGGATGGTAAGCTGAAGACGTGATCTGGGTGATGCCCAACTCTTTCAGAGACTGCTTGAAAACGTTTGACATGAAATTACTTCCCCGGTCTGACTGTACCTCCTTGGGCAGGCCAAACTTTGTGAAGAACCCTAGCATTTCCTTAACTACGTTCTTTGCTGAGATATTTCTAAGTGGAATGGCTTCAGGATAACGAGTAGCCATATCAATCAGGGTCAACACATAAGAAAATCCTGAAGAAGTCTTAGGAAGAGGGCCCACAATATCCACCAACACACGGGTGAAAGGCGCCTCAAAAGGAGGAATGGGAACTAGAGGTGCAACCTTTTCGGTCTGATTACACTTCTCCACAACTTGACAGGTGTGACAAGACTTACAATACCAGGAAACATCCCTGAAGATACCTGGCCAGTAGAAGTGTTTCAAAACGTGTGCCACAGTCTTCCTCACTCCAAGGTGTCCTGCCAAACTGGAATCATGAGCCACTCGAATGATATCCTGCCTACAAACACGAGGGATGACAACTTGATGTACAACCTCCCATTCACAGTCGGCTGATGCTGTTGGGGGTCTCCACTTCCTCATAAGTACTCCTGACTTTACATAATAACAAGTAGAAGCACCGGCTGACTCTTCTTCACTGTAAGCAGAGTTAGCTAGACCTTTCAACTCAGGGTCAGCAACCTGCAACTCAACCAACTCTTGAGGAGACAAATTATCAACACTACGGGGTACTGCCTCATCTGGTGAGTGGTCCAAATTAGCAAGAAAAGTGTCAGCTAGGATAACATCATCATCATCATTATCCTCTAAATCACCAGTAACTTTAGACTTAGCCCTAGTGACAGCACATGCAGGGAACACATCAGGGACATCACAATCCTGGGACGCAGCCACTGGCTCACTAGACAACTGAGGAGCTGGACACACTTGACTTCCACCAATATCATTTCCAAGTAAGAAAGTTACACCTGACATTGGGAGTGTCTCAACCAACCCAACCATAACAGAACCATTAACAAAACCAGACTCTAAATTCACTCTACACAGAGGAACAGAGAAGTAATTATTCCCTACACCTTGTAAGATTACAGTTTCATCAGAGGAATTAACATTAGGGCCTAGAACACTGGTCAGCATAAGGGATTGGCAAGCACCTGTATCACGATATATTTTAACTGATTTCCTGTCATTACTGTCCAGAGGACTGACAAAACCATCAGACAGGAAATTAGCACATGAACTCTTGAGAGTGTCACCCACGTTACTGCTCAAAAGAGGAGCTCCATCATGAGAATTTAAGTTACCCCTCAAAGCCAGTTCAGTTAACTCGGTTAAGGAATTCTGGGAACTCTCAAGAGTGGACACTAGACCAATTGACTGAATATTTAAAGACTCCTTTTTGTTCACATCACGCTGTCTCCTGAAACATCTCTCCGTAGTATGACCAAGCTTACTACAATAAGTACATTTACTTTTCTGAAATCTAGAGGTGAAGCTGGTATTTACTTCCTGAGAAACATCATCTTTATTCTCTTTCCTGTTACCTGTACTCTGAGTAGAGGCAACGTACATACTCTCAGCTTTCCTTTTCTCTCTAGAATATCTCTTGTGAGTGAGAACATATTCATCAGCTAAAATAGCAACATCAGACAAATTATCTATTCTTTTCTCATCAAGATATAGGCTTACATCTTTATAAATACACCTTTTGAAATCCTCCAGCAAAATCATCTGCTTAAATTTACCAAAATCAGAATCCACATTCTTAGAATTTAACCACTGCTCCAACAAATCTTCTTTGATTTTTGCATACTCAACATGGGATTGCTTATCTTGCTTGTAAGTTGTCCTAAATTTTACTCTATAAGCTTCAGGAACAAGCTCATAGGCCTTAAGAATCAAGCTCTTAACTACATCATAATTATCAGATTGATCCTGAGGCAAAGATGCATAAGTTACTTGAGCTTTACCGGTGAGAACAGTTTGAAGGAGTACTGGCCAATACCTTTTGGGCCAATTGAAACCTGTAGCTACCCTCTCAAACAACTGAAAATACTTTGTTAAATCAGATTCATTAAAAGAAGGGACAAGTTTAACATTTTTAGCCACATCAAAATCATCAGAGCTAGATGATCCAGTTCCACCTTGTTTCATGCGATACTCATGGTCTGCCTGAATCCTGGCAAGTTCAACTTGTGCCTGAGCCTGTATCTGTGCCTCCTGAATCCGAACCTGAGATTCCGCCTCCTTAGCCTGAGACTCAGCCTCCTTAGCACGTGCTTGAAATTCAGCCTCCTTAACACGAGACTCCTGCAGGGCTAGCTGTAACTTAGCTAATTCAATCTGCGTTTGCTCATTTGGAGGAGTTACATTAAACAAGCTTTCATTAATCATGGCAACAATTTGATCTTTAGACTGATGAGAGCGAACAACAAATCCCAATCGTTGAGCAACAAGCTTAAGTTCATTCTTTGTTCTGTTTTCTATATCACACACTGTTTGCACATTTGACAAAAAGTCCTTGGTTTCATCAAGTGTAGTAATAGTAGACATAATTAATAAGTAACATTCACAAAATATCAAGCAATATCCTTATGATAATATCCTGAATATCCTGATATGAGGTCGCCAAATTTATGTTACGGAACAGAGAAAGATAATGTACACTTTAAGTGAGAATGCTAAAAATCACTACTGTCCCGTAAAGTTCCAGGTTCAAAACAAAAGAGTTAGGTAAAATTACAAGTTAAAGTTTAATGCTCAAACTAACAACAAAACATTCAGGACTCATAAGGATAATGTAATGGCAAAAAAACAGGTTAAATATATGGTTAACTGCAATAGCCTCTATTAACACGAAATTAGCAAGAGTAAATTTATCTAAGCCAGCCCTGATAAAATGAGATACCAGATAATACTCAGTGAATGCCAGATAAATTATTACAGATACAAACTATTATCAAAAATGACTGACATAAAACCCAACATTAATAAAAAATCTCACTAGGCCTAAGAATTAACCTTATGCTACACAGTACAAGAAAAAAAACAACAGTTATACTCAAATTACACACCGCTGCTAGATGTTTGGAGATTTCTGGAGCACTCACAATAATAATAACTGTACAGGGGAGGACAGAGACGTGAACAAAATGAGGAGCAGATCTAAGTGGCAATGATGCAGAGACATGAGCTCATTATATAGGGGCCGGCAGAGCCTGATACAACTTGTAAGAGGACGCGCAAATGAAGCCATGGGGACAAAGAGCTGAAAATCCCGCACTGTATAACAGAGAGAACGACTTACTCTACTATAACGGTAGAAGGGGGGGACTGAGGCAGAACACGCTCGTGATCAAACATGCAGCAACTGTGCGTTAAAATTACACAAAGGATGATGAAATCATAGGCTATGTAACAATATTTATTATTATTACCTTTATAAGGAAAGCCACATGAGAGACAGTGAGAGGTAAGGAATGTGTACTGTAAGGCGTTTGTGTTGTATAAGTCTTAAAGTAAGTGTATGTTATGTAGTCAGGTTTGGAAGAGTAGAGGTGAAATGAGAGGACTTTCGACGTAAAGGTATTCAGATTGTGAGGTTGGGAATTTCTGCAGTTAGGTATGTACGCAGATGATATAGGTGGTGTGAGAATGTTATGAAAACTACGTAACTGAGTACGGAGATGTGACGTGGGAGGCCCTTACACGAGGACAGACTAAGAATGTGGAATGAGGAATTTGTGGTGTGAGATGTGTCTGCAGTTGGTATGAGAGTTAGAAGTGCTGGTATGTCATGAATGAAGAAAAAAGACTTCGTTATGTTAATGAGATGTGAGAGAAGAGGCCTTTCAGCGCAGACAGACTAGCAATGTACTGTGAGAAATGTGTGTGTCTGGGGCAATACTTACCTGGTTTATCGTGTACACAAGCGCCTTTCGTCCTTTATCCATGATTGCACCTCACGTCCGTCCTTTTAGTTGTAGCGTGAGCCTTAGCATCCTTTTTACCTTGCCATCCTGCCCCCACCCCATCTCTGTCATAATATCGTTAGCTTAGGAAACTTAGTGGTATCTCCTCCTTACTACTTGTTAATGTCTTCTTAAATGGATGTTATGTATGCAATCAGTGTAGACATAAATGAAGATAACAGAGCAGGTGATGAGTAACATGCACAATAAATCACCAAGGAAGAGGTTCTAGAAGACCTATGCAGCAGAGACTAAGACCCTTAGTTGTTTTCTTGTTGACATAGGAGACTACTTTTAGCACTTCTTCCTTAGCGATTTATTTTGTTCATTTCCCGTAACATTCCCTTGCATGTTATAATTTTTAGTACCGACGTATGTGTATCAGTAACATGAAAGTGGATATTAGAGTGAACACTATCTTGAGACGAGGCCAACTCATATAGTTTTGATCCGGTGAAGACCTGACTTGATGGAATTGTTGTGGGTCAGGCAAGGATGAAACGATTCGATATAAGAACAGTCGATTAAACGTCGTCACAAGGTAAAATCAAAGGTTCTGCCTTCTGGCCTATTGTACGGCAAGGACGTTGCACTTTCTGAATGCTACTTCGTGTTTGTCATGTTTTCTACCTCTGTGCATTTTCCCGTCACCTCCCATCCTTATCGTCATCTTATCTCGTCTTCATTGTCAGTCCCCCCATTCCTCCCGTCTGTTTATCTATCCACCCCACTCAACTCCATCTCTTATCCTATCCAGGCATCGCACACACCGTATTATTTGTTATGCCTTTCACCGATATGCTTTTCCCCGTCACCTCCCGTCCCTATCGTCATCGCATCTCATCAGTGTCGTGCCTCGGACTCTTCCCGGTGACGTCCAGCCTGGCATCAATCTCACCCCTCGCCTGGAATATGACTGGCGTACGTAATGGTGATTGTGTGTCAGGGAAATTTGCCCCTCCGCCTCTCCTCATATTTACCCCCCCCCCTCAATCTTCCTCCCTTCCCCTCCCCTACTCCCTTTTTCCGCATTCCTCCATCCTCTGTTTCTTCTTCCTTCCCCACACTTCCATTCCCCCTCACCTCCATTCTCCCCCTCCTCACTCTTCCTGCCCTCTCTTCCTCCCTCTTTCAGCCCTTCCTTCCTCCTCTTTTCTGTCTTCCCCCATCCTCTGTTTCTTCTTCCTACCCCTCACCCCTCTTATCCCTGTCCACCATTTCCCCTCTCCTCACCCTTCCATCCCTCCCCTCCTCCCTTTCCCTGCTCCCCCCACCCTCTGTTTCTTCCTTCTCAACACACTCCCATTCCCCGTCTCCTCCATTGTCCTCCTTGCTTCCTTCGTTCCTTCCTGTCTTCTTTCTCCTTCCTCAAAATTCTCCTCTCTTTCATGACGTTTGTGTGCCAGGGTTTATGCTTCTCCTCCCCTGCCCTTCCTCATCTTCCATCCTTTCTCCCTTCTTCCTCTCTTCTTCCTTTCTTCTCACTCCTCAGAATCGTCTCCGCTTCTTTCCCGCACTTCTCCCGTCCTTCTCCTCTCTTCCCTCGTTCCTTCCCTCCCCCCCTTTTTTTTATCTCCTCATTCTCCCATCTCTCTTTTTTTTTAATCCCTCTCTTCCATCCTTTCTTCCTTCATCGTCTTCCCTGTCTTCTGCCTCCTCCTTCCCCGTCTTAACCAGGTGTTGGAGTGAGGGTAAGGTGATAATGGATGGGCTACCTGGGGTCTGTTTTACCTCTCACCCTTGTTCTAGCGTGCTAAGTGATCCCCCTCAAGGCTCCTTTAGAGAGAGGATGAGGAGATTATATTCATTTGCTACTCACTCACTCTCTCTCTCTCTCTCTTGCTCGCTCTCTCTCTCGTGTGTGTGTGTGTGTGTGTGTGTGTGTGTGTGTGTGTGTGTGTGTGTGTGTGTGTGTACTTATTATTGCACCTCCTCTTTCATTTCCTACTCTACCTCAGAATGTGCCTTACGCCCAGCCCTCACGCCGGCACCTTCTTTACCCCCACGGAGCCACGCCAGCACCCGCACATTACCGCAGTCAGCGCCCCGACCTCCTCAGGGTGGGGGAGGGGGGAGGAAAAATATATGGGGGATGATGAGTGAGGGGCGGATGAGTAGCTGACATGCACACACAGATACCAGTCCCTCGCATGCAACATCCAAGCACATGCACGCTCTCAAGTCACACACACACACACCCTCAAGTGCATAGACGTACACGCACTTCCACCTTCATCTCTTAGTCAAACATTCACACACACATAACGCATACACGCAAAGACTCAGGTACACATACACAGACACCTTCAGGACCCAGTCGGAACCCTCTCACCCCCTCACCCCGACACGCACATGCACATACACAGGAGCACACAAAGTATACATTTAAATACTCAAACGCCCGCTCAGACACTTTAAAGATTCCACACTTGAACATGCACACACTGACTGTAAAAGCTTCAGTACACACACACACTCTATATATATATATATATATATATATATATATATATATATGCTTACTGAAACACTCACATGAGTACACACAAATACCAAGGCACGCAGAGGCACTTACACACACGAGCGCGCTTACGTAAGTGCACACACAAAAATACCCCGGCATGCACAGGCAATTACACGCACACACAGAGACATACATAGTACACAGACATCCTCAAGCACGCACAGGCACTTACACATGCGGGCACACACATACATAAAAGCTCAGACACGCACAGAGAATTACACACACAGACACACATACACATACATAAAATCCCTAGCACGCACATGAAATTATACACACGAGTACTCACAAATACCTAATCTTGCACACTCAAACACACTTGCTTAAGTACGCACACAAACACCCAAGCACGCACATAGTCTTACACACACGAATACACTGAGACATATGCGAGTATAAATGCTCAGACACACACAGACACTTGGAAATGGACTTACACACACACACACACACACACACACACACACACACTATAGGAATTATGACTTTCTCAGCTGATTTGCATATGACTTTCTAGCATGAGATCGCGTGCTGGGCATCTGCTATCAGCCTTCTCACCCCCTGTCTCTCTCTCTCTCTCTCTCTCAAGAATTGATACTGCCGGGCGTACGATAATTTCATGCATTATACATTAAATTATTAACTCCATTAAAAAAAAACAACAATAGGGGAGCAGTGAACACCATTTTAAAATCCCACAGCAAAAGTACAAACCATGATTAATCCCATTTTAGTAATAGCATTTCAATAATAGTTTTGTGTAATATTATTAAGGAACGTCGTCTTGAAAAGTGGCGTGATATTTCCGTAGACTTAATTCCCCTATGCTTTATGACTGAAGGAGGGGTTGGCGGTGGTGGTGGTGGGGAGAGGGTTAGATATTAGGTGGTTTTGGTGGTGGGTATATTAATGGTGACGGAGGTGGCTGCAATTGTGGTAACTGTCGTAATTGTAATTGTGGTAAATGTGGTAATCGTAGTGTTGGTTGTAATGTGGCATTTGTGATGATTGCAGATGATGGTTTATGTCTGGATGATGATGATGATGATGATGTTGTGGTGATGGTGATGGTGGTGGTGGTGGTGGTGGTGGTGGTAACTGGTAATTGTGATGATGACAAGTGTGATAGGTGGTCGTGGTATTGGTGATAATAAGTAGTTATAGGCGTAGTAGCCATGGTGGTTATAGAACAATAGTGTTAGTAATATTCGGTAGTGGTTGACTGGTGGAGAGTAGTAGTAGTAGTGATGACAGGTGTGGCTGGTAGTTGTAGGTTTGGTAGCTAGTTGTGGTTGTAGCTGTGGTGGCAGACTTGACTGTTGGGAGTAATAGTTCCAGAAGGCGGCAATAGGTGTCGTAGTTGTTGTGGTAATGGGGAGTTATAAGTAGGTAGCTATAGGTATATGTGGTTGTTGTGGTAGTTGTGTTAGGCAGGTAGGTGATTATAGGTATGAGAGGCAGCTTTTGTGTGGTAGTTGTTGTTGTGGTGGTGGTAGACGTGACTGTGGTGGGCAGAGGTGTGGTAGCCGTGGTGGTTGAGGCAGTAATAATGTTAGTAATTTTTGGCAGTGGTTGGGGTCAGGCTATAGAATGGGTGGCATTTTACCCCCAGTCACGAAGCACTGTCAGCTCCCCCCTCGTCTTCCCGTAACTGCTTCCTCTTTATTCTCTCATATTTTCCTATTATTATTATTATTATTATTATTGTTATTATTATTTTACATTATAACTTTTATTTTGTTGTTTTCGCTCGCCTTCAGAATTATCTTTTTTACTCCTCTTGTTTCTTCTTTACTTTCTCGTCTCCTCCTGTGCCTGTTCTGCTTATCGTTCTCTCCCCGTTTAGTGCTCGTAAAAATTCTAACACTTCGACAACAATCCGCCAAAACTGGGACTATATTGCATGAAAATGGGATGCGCTCTTGGAAAACGGGTTATACCACTGGAGAGAGACTGTGCTTTATTTTATGCTTTCCTTTTATTCTCTTTTTATTTTCTTTTTCTCAGAAGGTGTGTGTCAACATCAGTTAGGCCGCTTTCACACGAGGCCATCGGTGGCCGCCACCAGTGGCCGCAATTAGTCGCCTCCCATAGTTTTCAATGGAGCTTTCATACGAGGCCACTGCGGTTGCCCGGCCGGCAACCAGCTCCCGGCGGTGGCTCGCTCGCGTGGTGTCCGCCACTGGCGGTTGCTGCCACTCGCTGTAAAGCATTTTTTCAAATCGGAGCTTTCATACGGCGCCACCAGTTGCCGGCCTCTTCACACTGGGCCACCAGTGGCGGCCACCGGTGGCCTCGTGTGAAAGCGGCCTTAATGCTTTGGAGAGAGAGAGAGAGAGAGAGAGAGAGAGAGAGAGAGAATGATATACCACTAGAGAACACACATATATATCATTAACCAAAAATAAAAAATAACCCAATGATCAGAGCCAGTGTTGGGTAGGTTCTGAGACCCTCCGATGCCAACCAACCAATATTTACAGGTACTCGAGCCCCGCTTAGGCCATGACTCCCGCGGAACCCGAGAAATTCGCAGTGTTTCGCTGTAGAGCAGACCAAAGCCCTTGTGGAACTCCCAGCCCATGTATAAGAAAGTACTGGAATGACAGGTATGTATTTTCGTAAGCTTATGGGGCTCTACCTGTATTGTATCTGTGTCTTTCCAGTTCTTTTTTTTTTTTTTTTTTGCTTCAGATTTGGGGTAGAGGTTTCACAGTCCAGTTTCTGAGGCCCAAAATCCTCCTACATGTCCTCTTCGGCACTGTATAACTACCGTGCATGCCAAATTCATACCTCGGTCAGGACTGGTGTGTGATGGTATTAGCAGCGGTGTTTTTATGACATGGATGGATCTTGTGGAGAATTTGTTAAACTCGTTAAAACCAAATTCAGAACCGCAACACGCACATACAAGAGCAGTTGCGAGTGGGGCGGTTGGGAGGAGTGGAAAAGAACACGGCGGAGAGAATATGAGGCAAGAGAGTTTACGAGGGATGATGTGTCTTTGGAAGCAGAATTAGTGTCTGGTTAGGGGAGTGCTGAGAGACCCTTATCTTGAGACTTCCTCACACAGTGTTTGGCGCTGAGTAATAGATAAATATATAGTACTTGCTAG
Source organism: Coenobita brevimanus (assembly GCF_032717465.1). Classification (NCBI taxonomy): domain Eukaryota; kingdom Metazoa; phylum Arthropoda; class Malacostraca; order Decapoda; family Coenobitidae; genus Coenobita; species Coenobita brevimanus. The sequence continues at coordinate 38,519,048 of NC_136977.1, forward strand.
GTCACTACAAAGTCTCACACGGTTCCTGGAAGCTGTGAAGAGTATTGTCTTAACTGCTTTCCTTGTGTTTATGAGATATTAACCCGCGCCGTCCCGAGGACGTACTTCCACGTCCTCACGTTTTGTCACAGCTAATCCCGAGGACGTACTTCAACGTCCTGCAATTGCAAGGTTCATAATTTCCACAATTTTCAATTTTCGCGAGTCATTTTTGGTACGTATACACGGGACACCTGCCTCAACAAGATGCCAGGCAGAGACAATGCCTTACCCAGCATGACCTCCTCCCCCCCCCTGCATGCCCTTTTCTCAGCAATTCACCTGTTATCAGTGACCTGGCCAGTATAGCCATGTCATGCCACGGTACGAAATTCAGGGCCAGAGTGATTCCCCAATCAATGACAATGTGGAGGACAAACTTTACATAGCATTAGAGGAAGAAACAGTTAGAAATGATGATCAGGTAATGTGGCAAAAAAAGGTCAGGTATTAGTGAGTGAAACAATGCTTATAATGCCTATATTACTGCTTGAAAACCAATATACTTTTGTACTACATATAAATTCATAACAGTAAATAAATAAATACCGTTTATGAGTGGTGTGAAATAGTTATCCTCCCATAGAACTCGTTTTCTTTGGTGCCAGCCTGATAGAAAACCCAGTAAAGTAAGGAGGCTCTCCTACCTGTAATGTAATGAGTATTTTAAACCTCAGGTGAGCGATTTCTCTATGAATTTTCGATGTTTCTCACCAAAAGCGAAAGTTTTAGCAAAAAAAAAAAAGGTCGAAAATTGCCCGGGATTGGGGGGTACCAGTGGTCGAAAAGTGGCCGGGACTGGGCGGGTTAAAGGGCTCTAACATCCTGAGGGGTTTTGGAGAGGGAATTGGGATCTGGGAGCTGGGGAAGCATGGAAATGAAACTCCTCGCCTGTTCCCCTAGAAATAGTAATCCCGTAATGATTATGATAAACGATGTAAAGGAAATGAGAATTGAGTTTTCAAGGTAACCATTCAGATGCATCCAACTTCTCAGCAAGATTCTTCTCCGGAAACCTGGAAATACGTGTATAGTATGTAGCATAAACTAACTCTGTAATTATGTTCTCTGGTACACAGTAGGCTTGAGAAGGGTGATGAAGTTAGTGTTATTTCTTATCCCCCCCTTCAATACACGCAAGCATAAATATCGACCTTGAGAAGGGATTTGAGAACATTAACATAATTTCTCTGTTATAGAATTGCTTTGAGGTTAAGAGTCACAAATACTGGCGATATTCCTGAGTGGAGTGTAGAGCATCAATATGATTTCCTGTTATGTCTGTCTACAGTGAGGGGCCTTAATCCTGTAAGGGGTGGCCACAAACTAATACCCTCCCAGTCCTCCGACATCAGGCTGCTCTATCTCCAACTTAAACCTTCTCTATCACTCCACCCCAACTCTCCATCTCACCCTCGATCTACCCCTCCACCTACCCCTTCCACCTCGCTCACACTCTTCCAGTCAGTCATTCAGTCTCTGTATAGCCGAACCATCTGAAAGTTTTTTGAAACTTTTAAAATACTGACAGATTGTGAGCGCTCTCGTGAAGGCTGTATCAACTGATTGTAGTGTTCTTCCGTGAGTTAAGACCCATCAGTATCGTACCTGACGAGTGTGGAAAATATTAAATTCCCAAGTGTATATTTGCTAGCGGGATAATCAAAAGCAACATCATAATTCCTAACAGCTGCGTAGAGAATTGCAGTACCTAATTATCGTGTTCGCGTGACACTAAAACCACCAGTGTCGTACCTGACGTATGTGGAAAGCATTACATTACCGTCTTGTCATGTGCTTGCGTGACATTCGAAAGTACTCAGTCGTTCTTGAAAGTTTTGTAGAGGATATTTAAACTCTTCTTTCATGTTTGCCTGACGCTAAAGCGACCACCATCGTTCCTGAGATATGTGGGAAGACTTACATTAACTTATACCGTGTGCTTGCCTGACAGCCGAAAGCACACACTCGTTCCTGGAAGTTTTGCTCAAGGATAATTTTACTTCTTATCGTGTGTGCGAGATATTCAAACCACTAAAAGCGTTTCATGTGATGAACACTGAACTACTGGCCTACTGTGTGCCTGAGTGGTTATCAGATGCACTGACAAAGTCTCTGAGAGCTGTATACATGACTGTTTATTTCCTTACCATGTGCTTGCATGAAAATCGAAAAACACCAACGCCGTTCATGAAGACTTTAGAAAACACTGTATTATCGAAAAATCATGTCGTGCCATTCGTGCCATAGTTTCCCTAAAGCTACATAAATGACTCATGTGATTTGACTTCTAGGTTGCTTTTTATTTTGTGTCTATAGGATCATCTACATACATTTCCATCGTCTTTGAAGAATGTGAAAATCACCGAATTGTCAGCCTACCGTGCTTTTGCTGCATACTCCAAAGCTCCAGCCCCGTCCTGAGAGGTGTGTAGAGTATTGTATTACCTACATTACCTGCCTCACCTTGCCTCTCAGTAATGGGAATACAGGATGTGAGGCAGCCAGTACCATCACCCAACCATTCCAGTCAAACCAGCGTGTCCGTTTCGTTGGTTGGGTTAGCTTACTCGTCACGCAGGGAATACGTGGCCAGTATTCTTTTCCCCCTAATCGTACCTGAGATCAACTTTAGTGTCTCTTCTCACCTACTGTCTTTCCTTTCTGAGCGTCCTTTCCTTCTAAATATCCTTTCCTGAGTGTCCCATGTGCGTGTGTGTGCAGGTAAGGGTAAGAGAGAAGCACCTCATCTTCCGTATAAGGCTGGGGTTAATGGAGGGGAGGTGTGAGCAGGTCAGGATACTTCTCCACTCCCCGGAAGCTGGGTTGTAAATTTCCCACATTCTTCCCTCGCTGAGCTCAGTTGCGTTATTTACTCTGCACGCTGTCATGGTTAAGAGGAATGTGCGTGAATAAGCTTATATAGTAAGAGTAATTTATCCGCCTGCATATTTAAGGAAGCCATGTAGCTACTTTTATTTTCTTCACCAAACTTTTCCTATGGAGGTTAACAGGCTCCCCTCTGGCTGCTGCCCACCAACACACTGTCACGAATCAGTTCGCGAATTTTCCCTTTTGTGAGAAGCCACGAACTATTAGTGGAAAACTCACTGTGTATCGCTCAGTTAACCGTTTCTCTCTCCATTTCGGGGTATACTTTTCAAAACATTCGTCACTGTTCAAAAGTGACCGATTTAATGCACGTCACTAAGTGCGCTACTGAGCGATACTATTGTTTTTTTATTGTTCGCCTCTGCTCGCCTCAACCGTTAGCCACGCCTTCTTCCGGTAGCTTGTGCGTCCTGCCCATACAATGTATTTTGAATTCAGTCTAGTGTTTGTTGTGACGGAGGAAGGTCCTGTGCCAGCAGTGTGAGAGGTCGCTAGCACCCAAGCTCCACTGAGACAGTTAATCCAGTCCTCCCACCCCCCGGGTGATACATAGCATTCATCGACTGGTATTTCCTTTTTGTATAATCCTAGTTTTAAGAGTTTAGTTAAGGTGTTTTTTCCTAGGCGTAAGTATTTAGCTTTTGTGTGAGTGAGTGAGTGCGTCTCATTAATTTGATTTGAATTGTAACGTTAAATTTATTTTTTGTAATCAATAAATTTAACAGTTCTTTTCCTTGAGCTTAATGTAAAGTAAAATCTTGTTTCATTTCTCCAGATTAAGCTTATATCGCACATAGCTCCTAGCTTGCATAGACGTTTTACTATTCATAACTGGTACTTAGACCAGTCTTGTTGTATTAACTTAAAATCCATTGTGCCAGATAGGAGTTAAAGCATCAGCAAGAACCTGATTATTATTATTAGTATTAGTTATTTATTGTCAGGGGTGAAGTAACTTTCTCCAGAGGCTAACAGTACTAATTCGGCAATTGTGAGTAATTAGTCTCTGCTGTGTACTGTTGAGAAAGTTTTTAAATTCTCGTTCTTAGAGAATCGTTGCACGATTTAGCAAGACAATCATTGACCCTGCTCTTTAATATTATTGAATATTAATATCATTTTAAATAATATTTAACCATATTTATTTCAAAATTACCGTGATATTATAAAAACCCCGTGACAATTGGCGACCTCATTCCAGGATATTAACTCCTAGCTATAAAGCTATTCACGAGATAGTGCTCACTCATTCATATTTAGGTATTTATAATTAAAGTTTATAGGCACAAGTTTACTGGTGTTTACCGTAAATTTAGCAAGTGAATTTTTGCTCTATTAATCCGTAGAGTACCTAACTCTATTTAGTACTTTATTTTTGGTAACGCCAGACGATTTTATTCGCTCCTGGGTAGTCGCTGTACCCATTGTGTTAATTATTGAGTTCTCAGTTATTTGCATTTTTGCTTTAATCTTTGCCAGTTAACTAGATAAGACTGGTCACCACTAGCTTGTGTCTGTATTCGTTACTTGTGTTTATTAGTATTCGTCGCTAAGCAGTCAGTACTCAATTTCGGTTTGCTTAATAAATTAGCGCCATGGCTACTACTGTATTTTTACAGGAAGCCAAAGAAATGGGTCTTTCGGACCCAACCGAAATTAAAGAGTATATATTCTCACGGCATAATCAGGAGCAGCAGCGCGAGAATGATGCCCGTGAAGAGCGTAAGATTCAGCGCGAATACGAGCGAGAACAGCGCGAACAACGTGAAAGAGAGCGTGCATATGAACAAGAGCAGCGTGAGAAAGAGCGCGAGTATGAGCGAGAACAGCGCGAATACGAGCAGAAACAACGCGAGCTCGAGTTAGAAAAAGAGCGGGAACAACGGGAATACGAGCGTGAACAACGCGAGAGAGAACGAGAGCACGAACGTGCCGAACGTGAGGCACGTGAAAAACACGAATATGAAATGATGAAGCTCAAGCGAGATTCCTTGGCTTCAGATACATCTGGTGCAGTTGGTCAAAGCTCCACGAGCGTTCTCCCTGCACATGTCCTGGCGACCCCACGCATCAAGCTTTCTTCATACAAGGAAAGCGAGCGAATCGAGCCGTACATAGCTCGTTTTGAGGACATGGCAGACATGTATCAACTGGATGAGGCAGCTAAGCGGCTTCAGTTTCTTAGCCTATTTGAGGGCCCTGCCCTCGATATTCTCCACAGAATTCGTGGAGACAATCTCACATATGAGATGATGAAAGCTGCACTCATTAAGGCGTATGGTCTCGCAGTAGACGACGCCAAAGTTCAGTTCATGCGAGCTTGTCTCCAAGACAAGGAGACAGCTGTTCAGTTCCTTGATCGTCTCACAGCTTACTTAAATGAGTGGATGGAGAAAGATGAAACTCCTTCCACGCGTGAGGGGATAATTGACCTTATGCTGCGTACACAGCTAGAGAGGTCGTGGCCTGCTGAGCTCATAGCACAGCTTAAGATCTGCCAGGTGAAAGATGCCAGCCAAATGGCAGAGAAGGCTGACGCATTCTTTACTGCATACGGGTATCAAACTCGTAAGCAAAACACCTGGAGCAGAAAACCTGATAAATCTGGGAAATCGTCTCAGACTGAATCCCAGCACCAAGGCCGTTCTCAGAGTAATGGCCAAGGTCCAAAACCACAGAAGGACCAGGGGCAAAATACACAGCAGCCTGCTTGGAAGCGGTACAACAAGCACCCCAACCAGCAGCAGTTCCCCAAGCAGCAGCAGCAGCAATACAAGGACAAGCCACGTAACCCTCAGTCAGGTCAATTAGTGTATCGGAGGCAGGAGGCAAATGCAGCCTTCATTCCACAAGTACCCGGTGGTGTCATCTCTACCAGTACAGGTACTTCCCAACAGTTCACAAGTCCCCCTCTGACCATGAACTCTCCTCAGACACCTAGTTCCCAGGGCGCCACGTTTGCTGCATCGGTTGTTCCGCAGTCTCATGAATGACTGGCTGCTACCTCCTCAGACCCTTCCACCAACAACACTGCCTTTCTTGTTCAGCCAGGGTCTGTAGGAGGTGTTTCTGTAAATGTCCTGAGGGACAATGGTTCCTCAGGCTGCTCTGTTAAGCAGAGTTTAGTTCGGCCTGATGAGTATACAGGTCGACAGATCCAAGTTAGACTTATTGATGGATCAGTGAGATTGTTCCCTGAGGCACGTATCCAGGTGGCATCTCCATTTTATACTGGTACGACACTTGCAGTTGTCATGCCAGAACCCCTATTTGACCTCATATTAGGCAACATCGCTGGGATCAAAAATAGTTGTGCCGTAGATGTTGCTACTCAGACTTCGGCTGCTGCGGTAACACGAGCCATGACTGAGGCTCCAGACTGTCACCCCAGTGATCATTGAATCGCCGCAAGATCTGATGTGTAGTCAACTTGTTGTACAAGAACAACATTCTGACCCAACACTTGCTGCCGTGCGGAACAAACAAAAGGGTCGAGTGATAAAGTATTCACGGGGAGGTCGAGCCAAGTTCCTTCGCAAACAAGGACGGCTCTACCATGAGTCACGAACACCCGAGGGCGAGGTTCGACTGCAGTTTGTCGTTCCCGCCAAGTACCGCCTAGCAGTGTTAGAATGGGGTCATTGTTCAGTCTCAGGAGGTCACATGGGCAAAAGGAAGACCCAGGGCCGTATCCGAGCTGACTTTTTCTGGCCAGGGATGGGACGAGACATAGATAGTTTTGTCCGTTCCTGCAGTGTGTGTCAAAGTAACACCACTAATCAGGGACATGCCCTTCCTGTGCCGTTCGTAACCACACCTGTAATCTCTGAGTCAGTTGAGAGACAGGGTAGTGGTGAAGTGGGTGCAGACCTGACGTCTCGCCCATTGGCCCTACAGGACACATTATGTCCAGGGCCTGTACATACATATTATGTACCGTAAGTTAAGGGGGAAGTTGAGAGGCGACTTGAGGCTATGGAAGACCCGAGTTTGCACAAGGATTCTCAGCTTCCCGATACTATGGTGGTACCAATCTTAAGTGGCGGTTTGGGTGGGGCACGAACCTCTGTACAGTGGTGCCACGTGTTCCATACCCGCTATGTGAACGGCTCTGATATATGTTATAGGCATCACAATAAGATAAACACATAAGAATATAATGGTAACGTGTGTATTATAATATATGAAAGAACAGTAAACTGATTATGCGTAAAATATTTATACGGCAATACAGAAACGTGGCATAATTATTTTACAGTGTTGCTTAAAAAAAAGTAGTCACTTTTATTGACTGTTACCGTCTTTCTGGGGTTGGTAATAATGTCACAATTATGATTATAAGATAATGTGTAGGATTATAAGCAAATATATGCCAGTTTCTTAGTAAAAAAATATATATACACTAAACCCTCGTGAGCGGCAACATTCACACACACCCAGTCCGACCTGGTCATCTGTGAGGGATAGAGGATTAATAGGCCTGTTTGGGGACACCTCTTAAAAAAAACGCGCCAAGACTTTAACCTCCTGGGTGGTGTGGAAATAAAGTCAAATTTACAATATGTACATTATAACGTAAAAGAAAATAACCAAAATGTATCCTAAAATACCACAGACAAGAGAGAGGGGGGGGGGAGGCAGACCAGGGGCAGTGTTGAGTGCAGGTGAGTGAGAGATGGAGGAAAAGAGCGAAGGAAGGAGGGAGAGAGTGATTGAATGAAAACAAATCATGGCGGCACAACAGCGAGGTCATCTGGCGCCATATGTAAAACAATAATATTTTTAAACATAATTAGATATTTCGTATAATAAAAACAAAATAAAGAAATGAAAGCACAAGTTTATAATTAAACATAATTAGATAAAATAAAAACAAAATAAAGAAATGAAAGCACAAGTTTATAAGTCATCATAAAAGAAACAAAATTGACGCACATCTCCCCCAGGAGAGAGAGAGAGAGAGAAGGCAGGCCAGGGGCAGTGTTGAGTGCATTGTCAAGCTGAGGGAAAGATGAAGGGAGGGAAGGAAGGAGGGCGAGAATGATTCAATGAAAAAGCGCCGTAACATCGAGGTCATCTGGCGTCATATGTAAAACAATAATATAATTAAAAACAAAATAAAGAAATGAAAGCACAAGTTTATAAGACATAAAAGAAACAAAATTCCCTAGGGTGATGCACATCCCCCCAGGAGAGAGAGAGAGAGAGAGAGAGAGAGAGAGGCATCGCGAGTATGGAAAACGTGGCAGCACTGTACAGAGGTTCGTGCCCCACCCAAACCGCCACTTTAGAATGGTACGACCATAATATAAGTACTGTAGGTTAAGGGGGAAGTTCGAGAGAGAACTCCGCAGAGGCGACTTGAGGCTATGGAAGACCCAAGTTTGCACAAGGATTCTCAGCTTCCCGATGCTAATATAAGTACTGTAGGTTAAGGGGGAAGTTCGAGAGAGAACTCCGCAGAGGCGACTTGAGGCTATGGAAGACCCAAGTTTGCACAAGGATTCTCAGCTTCCCGATACTAATATAAGTACTGTAGGTTAAGGGAGAAGAGAGAACTCCGCAGAGGCGACTTGAGGCTATGGAAGACCCAAGTTTGCACAAGGATTCTCAGCTCCCCGATACTAATATAAGTACTGTAGGTTAAGGGGGAAGTTCGAGAGAGAACTCTGCAGAGGCGACTTGAGGCTATGGAAGACCCAAGTTTGCACAAGAATTCTCAGCTTCCCGATATTAATATAAGAACTGTAGGTTAAGGCACAGGTTGAGGACCCGTGTGCAGTTCTAGGCTATGGAAGACCCGAGTTTGCACAAGGATTCTCAACTTGCCAACACTAATCATGTGCTAAAATTAATGGCGACCTCGAGTGTACTTTTCGTAGCATGTACTGATTGCTAGGCAGAGAGAGTAATTGTAACGTAATAAGAATTTTGTCTCATTGACACTTTTGATGCTCCACCTTAATTGGTTTTGCAGGTTCAGCAATGGGTGCAGCAGTTTTGCTGTGCGGGCCAGCTGATCGTCTGCCGCATGCTGCCGCCTCTTCTCCTCTGCCTTCGTCATCGCCATATATTATTTACTGTGTCATTTTACACGTAGGTACAGTTACACTACAACTGTCACACCTACACCGTGTATTACATACACCACGCTACACAACAATTAGTTGTCAGTGTAAATGTAGCGACTTTTCGCTCAGTTTGACCTGAGTACAGGATTTTCACCGTCGTCACGGAGTTTTTCCCTCAAGCTTGCTTCTATTAACGTAAATACGAGGTTTTTCGCTCACTGGCGACTGCGACTTTCTCCTGTAGCAGGATAGCACACACACCACAGTGTGAATCTTGTGCGAATGACTTAGGATGTGTAAATATATATATATGTATCCACAAATTTTTTCCCATAAGGAAAAAATTTAATTTTGTAGGGGCGTAATGTCACGAATCAGTTTGCGACATTTCCCTTTTGTGAGAAGCCACGAACTATTAGTGGAAAACTCACTGTGTATTGCTCAGTTAACCGTTTCTCTCTCCATTTCGGGGTATACTTTTCAAAACATTCGTCACTGTTCAAAAGTGACCGATTTAATGCACGTCACTAAGTGCGCTACTGAGTGATACTATTGTTTTTTTATTGTTCGCCTCTGCTCGCCTCAACCGTTAGCCACGCCTTCTTCCGGTGGCTTGTGCGTCCTGCCCATACAATGTATTTTGAATTCAGTCTAGTGTTTGTTGTGACGGAGGAAGGTCCTGTGCCAGCAGTGTGAGAGGTCGCTAGCACCCAAGCTCCACTGAGACAGTTAATCCAGTCCTCCCACCCCCCGGGTGATACATAGCATTCATCGACTGGTATTTCCTTTTTGTATAATCCTAGTTTTAAGAGTTTAGTTAAGGTGTTTTTTCCTAGGCGTAAGTATTTAGCTTTTGTGTGAGTGAGTGAGTGCGTCTCATTAATTTGATTTGAATTGTAAAGTTAAATTTATTTTTTGTAATCAATAAATTTAACAGTTCTTTTCCTTGAGCTTAATGTAAAGTAAAGTCTTGTTTCATTTCTCCAAATTAAGCTTATTTCGCACATAGCTCCTAGCTTGCATAGACGTTTTGCTATTCATAACTGGTACTTAGACCAGTCTTGTTGTATTAACTTAAAATCCGTTGTGCCAGATAGGAGTTAAAGCATCAGCAAGAACCTGATTATTATTATTAGTATTAGTTATTTATTGTCAGGGGTGAAGTAACTTTCTCCAGAGGCTAACAGTACTAATTCGGCAATTGTGAGTAATTAGTCTCTGCTGTGTACTGTTGAGAAAGTTTTTAAATTCTCGTTCTTAGAGAATCGTTGCACGATTTAGCAAGACAATCATTGTCCCTGCTCTTTAATATTATTGAATATTAATATCAATTTAAATAATATTTAACCATATTTATTTCAAAATTACCGTGATATTATAAAAACCCCGTGACACACACCTTGCAGAGATAGGAGAGAGGCGTAGCAAGAACGGAGGCCGCCTAATCCATCCTACATCCAGGTGGATTTAGACTTAAAGTAGTGACAAACTTTCTTACTTTGGATAGACAGAATAGATCGCACACTTGAATCATGACTGTGTGTGTGTGTGTGTGTGTGTGTGTGTGTGTGTGTGTGTGTGTGTGTGTGTGTGTGTGTGTGTGTGTGTGTGTGTGTGTGTGTGCGCGCGTGCGCGCGCGCGCGCGTGCACCGGCTCGCGCCTTGAAATTTTACGTTTTTTGCTTGTTTGGAACAATGGAAACAATTTATTATACAGATAGCAACACAGATACCAAGGTCATAATATTTCAAACATGTAAAGCTAATAAACGTGTTTCTAGAGGTGATTAATAATGCAAAGCAGTATCGTAGCACCAAGAAGACAGGAAAAAAATGAAAAAAAAAAAAAAAAACTGGGGTAGAAAGAATGGTCCAGGAAAAGAATTATGAGACAAAAGAATTATGAAAGAAGAGAATTTATGAGAGAAAAGAAAGCTGAGAGTTGTCACAGGCGAAACTGACCAAGTCCAAATATACCTAAATCCGAAGCAAGACAGGAAAGACTGGTTGGGGAAAGGGGGAAGGAGGAAGGAAGGGGAGGGGAAAGAGAAGGAGGAGGAAAGGAAAAAAGAAGGGGAGTGGAAAGGGAAGAAGAAGGAAACGAAGAGAGGAGGGGAGGGGAAGGAGAAGAAGGAAAGGAAGAAAGGAGGGGAGAGGAGTGAAGGGGAGAAGGGGAAAGAGGAGGAAGATGAGGGAAGAATGGAGGAGGAACATAAGACCATAAGAAGAGAGGATAACTGCAGTAGGCCGGTTGGCCCATGCTAAGCAGCTCCTAGAAGAGTAACTGAACTACTAGAATGAGACAAAGATAGCAAAGAAGAAGGCTCTCCCCCGCCCTCCAAACCCTCCAGCCGAAGCCGGCAGGAAAAAGTCAGAAAGAACACCACGCAGTATAGAAAAACTGACGTGGACATTTTACAGGAAAGTGTGAAAGGATAATTGAGACCATCATAGTGCAACCTGAAAAGGAAAAATTATGAATTAGTATTGGCCACAAGACTTTCTTTTTTCTATATCCACCCCCCATCTGTCACATGCCCATCCAGCCCACGCTCGAAACTCTCAATGGAAGAGGCAGCAACCACTCCACTAGGCAGCCCACCCCATTCGTCCACCACTCCATTACCAAACCAATCTCTACCCATTTCCCTAGTGAAACGGAATTTTTCCAGTCTGAAACCACCATTTCCAGCTCCATCCTGTATGCTCACTCTAAGTACCTTGCTAATATCTCCCCTACCTACACCCTTCATCCACTCAAACACCTCAGCCAAGTCTCCCCCCACTCCACGCCTCTCCAGCGAATGCAGACTCAGTCCCCTCAGTCCGTCTTTATATGACAGGCTCCGGACGTCATGCATCACTCTTGTCACCCTTCTCTATACATTTTCCAACGAGTCAACATCCATTCCATATCTTCTGTCTTCACCCATTCCATAGTAAGGACACCAAATTGCACTCCGCAGTCTAAATGTGGCCCCACCAATGCTAGATAAAGTTTCAGTATTACTTTTGATGATCTATTGCTCACGCTTCTCGAAATAAATCCCAGGACCCCACTTGCTCCATTTCTCGCATCTACACACTGCTGCCCTGGCTTAAGGTCGTTACCAACCACAACTCCCAGATCCCTCTCGCACTCCGACTCGCTAATCTCCCTGCCATCCAAGCTGTACCCAGCGTCTCCAACGGCCCCGCCCACGTTAAGTACTTTACATTTTTCAACGTTAAATTCCATTTGCCAAGTTTTAGACCATTTGGACAATGTATCGAGGTCTTTAGGGAAGTTATGGCAATCGTCAGTCGAGTTAATGATAAGCCCTATTTTTGTATCGTCGGCAAATTTGCTGATGCTGCTATTGACTCCTAAGTCTAGATCATTTATATATATAATAAATAATAAGGGACTGAGTACTGAACCCTGTGTGTGTGTGAGAGAGAGAGAGAGAGGGGTCTCCCTCTCCTCTTCCCCGTCCTCCTACCATCTGTCTCCCCCTTTCCCCCGTCCCCTTACGGCCTCTCTCCCCCTCTCCCCGTCCCCTTTCCCCCTCTTTCCCCCTCTCCCCCTTCAAAAGTACCGTCTGCCTTCCACTTATCCACTTAGCATATTGGCTGGCAACCTGGTTACCTCCCCACACCACTAACTGCACCACCAGTAAATTAAAGGAGAGAGAGAGAGAGAGAGAGAGGCGTGGAGCCTCTTCCATGTCACTGCATCAGGAGGGAGGAGGAGGAAGGGGAAGAGAAAGAAGAAAGGGAGAAGTAGGGGAAGCGAGCCAGAATAAGAAGAGGGGAGGAAGAGGAGAAGGTAGAAGGTAGGGGGAGGGGGAGGCGAGGGAGGAGAGGTGGGAAATAAAGATGAGAAGAGAAGGAGAGGAGGAAGGTGGGAAAGAAAGGGGAGAGAGATTGGTTAAGGGAAGGAATAGGGTAGGGGAAGAGGGAGAAGGAAGAGAGGACTGAAGAGGTAGAAGGAGAATATGGTGACTGGAAAAAGAAATGAAGAAAGAAGGGCAGGAAAAGAAGCAGGAGGAGGAGGTGAGATAAGCTGAGATAAGAGGCAGCGAGACACGGCCCAAACTACCGAGTGGGGGGACTTAATTCTCAAGAGGAAATCCTGCACGACCACTAAACTCAACCTGGCCATAACCCCAACCCCCGCAGGAGCATCTTACCCTCCAACCCCCCCTTCTGACCCCTCCCTTCCCAGCTCTTCTTCTCTCTGCCCTTCCCCGTTGCCCCCTCTCCCTCCTGAACCCTCACTTTCTCCCCTCCTCCCTGTCCTTCCTATTTCACGTCCTCTCCCTCCCTCCTCTTTCACTTCCTCTCCCTCCCTCCTCTTTCGCCTCCTGTCCTTCCTTCCTTCTTTTCCCTCCTCTCACTCCCTCCCTCCCTCCCTCCTCCTTCCCCTCCCTCCTCCTTCCCCTCCCTCCTCTTTCCCCTCCTCCTCTTCTCTCTCTTCCCATCTCTCCCCCTCTCTCCCTTTCCCCCACACCTCCCTTCCTCATGGCCCCCCCCCTCTGTCTCTGTCTCTGTCTGTCTGTCTGTCTGTCTGTCTGTCTCTGTCTCTGTCTCTGTCTGTCTGTCTGTCTGTCTGTCTGTCTGTCTGTCTCTGTCTCTGTCTCTGTCTCTCTCTCTCTCTCTCACACCGCCCACCTCTGTCCCCCCCCTCCCCTCATTCCCCTCTGTCTCTGTCTGTCTCTCTCTCTCTCTCTCTCTCACACCGCCCACCTCTGTCCCCCCCCTCCCCTCATTCCCCTCTTTCCCCATAAGTGTACAGCTTTTGTTAATCGAACCCCATCCTCCCCCCGCTTTATACTGAGAGGACTATGGATTTCAGTGCACCGGAAAGGCATTTAGAGACAAATTAACCTTTTTCTTGTTTTTCAGGTGAGGTGAGTTCCATTACGGTCAACAGGAAGGAGGAAGGGATAGGAGGGTATGGGAGAGCAGTGGGGTGGAGAGGATGGAAACTGATAAGAGGAGAGGAGAGGAGGGGGAAGATCAGAGGAGAGAATGCGGACAGAGGAGGGTGGTGTAGTGGATGGAAAATGATAGGAGAAAGGAGGAGGGGAGCGGGCAGATGCATGGAGAGGAGAACAGAAGAAGGAAAATAAGGGAAGAGAGGATATAAGGAGAGGAGAAATTAGAGGCTGGGAGAAGAGACAAGTGGGTGGAAAAAGAAGAGCTGCAAGAAGGGAAGAGAGGGAAGAGGATACAAGCAGAGATGAGCAAAGAAAGAAGACAAGAAGAGAGGCGAGAAGAGGAATTCTTGTGAACCGGAAAGAGAGAAGAATCAAGAAAGAAGAGTTAAGAAGACAACACATAAGAAGAGATGAGAAAGAAGTTAAAAAGAGGAGGGAAAGTAGGTACACGAGAAAAGAGAGAGTCGATGAAGAAGAGTAGAGTAGACGAAAGCGAAATGTCGAGAAAAGAGAAAAAGAGTGGACACGAGGAAGAGAATAAAAGTCCAGGGAGAAGAATTAAGAAGACAAAAAAAAGAGGGGTCAAGAAGAAGAGTTAAGAAGAGAGCAAGAAGTGCACACCCTCCTTTGCCGAGTCATGCTTCGCCTTCTTCACATGACCAGACCAGTCGAAGCAAAATCTTATGAAGCATCAGCAACGTCCTGATAACTAGAATTCTCACCCACCCTCCATGACTCTGGCGGCCTGGACCGGTTCATTTACTCCCACCATACCTCCTTTCTCTCTACCCCCTCGCACCCCTCTCTCCCTCCCACTCCCCTCTCGCACCAGTGGCATCCCTCACACACCCTTTGTACTCCTCTTGCCCCCCACTCCCAATAAGCATCCCATCGCATCCCCGACATCCCCCATCTCTCCCCTCTCTCCTTCCCACTCCCCTCGCACCCCACCACCTCTACCCCCACCCCCACCCCCATTCCCACTCCCATTCCTAATGCCCCCCTGGACATGCTTAGGAGGTCGCATCATCGGGCGTTAACACTTAATGAGGTTAGGGGTCATGCGGATTTCTTCATACGCGCGCGCTCACGCGCGAGCGCACACACACACACACACACACACACACACACACACATAATAATAATAATAATAATGAAAGAGGCGTGCTGGACAAACAGATATTACTCCACGCGACTTGACCCTCCAAAAGGTGTTCCTCCTTCCCTTCCTTGCTAAAGCTGTTTTGACGTGCAGGAAGGGATGATGCTGAGTGTTGACCGCTTGCTGTTTGCGTTATAGGATTGGCAGTTGAGCGTTGTTTTGACTGCACATGACTCGAGTTTTGTTTAAGGTCGGTTGGATTAACTTTGGATTTTTGTTTAAAGGGAATGAGAGTGTTAATAGATGGGTGGGAGCGGTTCTTGTTCTAGGTAGGTAGAACTGACGAGTGTTAATTTGACTGTCTATCGTTAAGGGCTGTTTTGAGTGGATGGGATTGAGTCCAAAATGCTGATTGAGGTGGATAGAAAAACAGAAATCACTACTGCTTTTTAGCTGAATAGGATTGACTGCTGAGAGCTGTATTGGATGGTTAGAACTTTACTGACTGCTTTATTTATTTACCGCTAAGTACTTTTTAAGGTATGTGGAAGGTATTAAGAATATATGGAGTGAAGTGAAAATTGTTGAGTGCTGTGAAGAGTATGTACGAGGGAGCTAGGGTTACGGTGCGAGTGGATGGTAAGCTGAGTGAGTTCTTTGATCTCAATGTGGGACTGAAACAGGGTTATGTGATGTCTCCATGGCTGTTTAATATATACATGGATGGGGTTGTAAAGGAGGTGCAGGGTAGGGCAGTGGATGTGGGGGTGGCTCTAATGAATGAGGGTGAGATTTGGAAGCTTCCGGTGTTGCTGTTTGCTGATGATACAGTACTGTTGAGTGAAGATGAATGGGAGTTGCAAGGTTTGGTGAATGAATTTGGGACAGTGTGTAGGAGGAGGAATCTGAAAGTTAATGTAAACAAAAGTAAAGTTATGGTGTTTGAGAGGAATGAAGTCACAGAGTGTGCAGTGAGGTTGGATGGTGAGGATATGGAGAATTGTGAGTGTATTCAAGCACTTGGGTAGTGTGATGAGTAAGGATGGAACTTTGGGGGATGAAGTGCGTGAAAGGGTACAGCAGGGAAGGAAGGTTGTTGGTACACTGAAAGCAGTGATGAGAAATAGGGAGGTGAGTATGGAAGTTAAGAAGTCACTGCATGATAGTATTGTGATCCCTACCCTGACGTATGGAAGCTAGGCATGGACCTTGCAAGAGGGGAACAAGTCAAGAGTGAGAGCAGTGGAAATGAGTTACTTGAGAGGAGCATGTGGAGTGACGTGGAGGGACAGGTTGACGAATGAAGAAGTGAAGGAACGCTGTGAGGTGGATGTGGATGTGGTTGAGAAGATTAGGAGAAATACACTGAGGTGGTTTGGACATATGAAGAGAATGGAGAATGAAAGACTGACTAAGAGGGTGTATGTAGGTGAGGTGGAGGGAGGGAGAGGGAGGGGTAGACCGAGGATGAGGTGGAGGGATGGAGTTGAGAGGTATATGAGGGAGGGGGGGTGAGTTGGGGGGAGGGTACTCAAATGGTGGGTGACAGAGCGACTTGGAGGCGATTTGTCTGCGGCCACCCTTTGCGGGATTAGGGCGTCGGGCTATAGATAGATAGATAGATATTCACTTCTCCTTAACCTAGATGAAACTTGACTACTAAGAACAGTATTTGGTGGCTAGAACGAGGCTGCTGAGTAGTGTTTAAAGGCGGATTGGATTACGTGCAGGTCCTGTTTAACGCGGGTAGGATGGGCTGACTGGCTGGTTGGATTTCAGACCGATGGACTTATTGGGTATGGCCGAACACAAGCCTGACGTATTGGATAGATATGGATAGTTGCTGGGTTAGAGAGAGAGAGAGAGAGAAAGAGAGAGAATGAACGAGAAATTAGTGTTTTATGACACTGGAAGAAGATGAAAAAGATTAGAGAATGAATGGAAAGTTAAAGTAAGTCGAAATAGACGATGATGAAGAGAAAAACGCATGAGCGAAGAGGTGGAAAGATGAATTAGTGAGATGAAGAAATGAAGAAGTGGAAGATCATGTGGATAAGCCAGCAAGTGGATGATTATACAGTTACCAGAAGGAGTTTTGCAGGAACGAATAAAGAGTTGAGTGAAAAAGTGGATGAGTGGATGAGAAAGTGGCTGGGTGCTTAAGTAGGTGAGTGGATGGGTGGAAGAATGGACGGATGGGTTGGTTGTGTGTGTGTGTGTGTGTGTGTGTGTGTGTGTATGAGAGAGAGAGAGAGAGAGAGAGAGAGAGAGTTCAGGAAGATTGTGTAAGGGGAAGAGGTGTAGAAAAGCATATACTGTAAATGTGTGTGTGCGTGAGAGGTGAAAGAGCACATGTGGAATTAATTCAGTGGGAGAGGGCAGGTGAGAGGGGAGGGGAGGGGGAGGGGGAGGTAGAAGAAGGAAGGGGAGAGGCAGGAAGAGGGGAGGGGGAAGAGGGAGGGGAATGGGGAGTGCGAATAGGGACGGGAAGGATGGTTAAATATATGGCCTTTCCCTCACTCAATTCCCCTTCTTATATTTCTTTCGGTCAGCATTGTCTTTCCCATTAGTTCCACGCTGGGTGAATTGAAAGAGGAGGGAGGGAGGGAAGGAGAGAGGGAGGGGAACAGAGGCAGAGACGCACAGAAACAGAATGAGTGGATGATTGTTTATGAGAGATGGAAGAACGCGTGAGGGAATTTTCTGTAGTTAAATTTGGACAGTATGATGTTAGAGAGGTATTATGAAAACAGCATACGAGGGAGGCAAGATTATTTTATTAAGGTGAGGGTGCATTTTATTTATGTGTGGGGTTGGAGGGGATAGAGGAACGGTATAGTGTGTATGAGAGTGTGATGGATGGCTGAAAAGAATGTGTGAGGAACAGTTGAGCAAACGTATAGGTGGGAGGCAAGAGCATATATGTGGAGGTGAAGGAGAGTCTTGGAGTTTCTAGGAGAAAAGGGGAACTGGATGTTGTGTGAAGGAGCGTGAGAGAAAGGCTGAAGAGCAAGTGTGTGGGAGGTGGAACTGTGATAGTGGGAAAGGTGACAGAGGATATTGTGTGAAAGGAGCTTTAGACTGGAAAGTGGTAGGAAAGATGGGGTGGGCGATGATAAAAACAAGTGAGAGGGAGAATGAGTCTGCCAAGAAACGTGAGAGGAGGGGGATGAGCAGACCCAGACTTCCTGCCAAAACGCTGTCTTTACACCATCAGGTCCACGCAGCAGTCTGCCAAGAAACGTGAGAGGAGGGGGATGAGCAGACTCAGACTTCCTGCCAAAACGCTGTCTTTACACCATCAGGTCCACGCAGCAGCAGCAACAGCAGTCGGAATAGAAACTTGGAATACCTTAAACACAAGCCCCCACGGTAACTTTAATACCCAGGCGAAGGTAATGAGAGGGGGGGGGGGCCGTTGACAGGCACGATGGTGGTCACGCCGACGATGAGGGGGGTGGAGGTGGAGGGGAAGGGTTTTATTCTCACCACATTATATTGCTAAACTCTGAATTTTTATGTGCCTTCCGACATTATCATTAGCGTTTGGGTCCGGCCACGTTCACCTGTAACGGAGTGTCTTACCTCCACTGCCAACAACGATGTGGGTATTACTCTTTCATTAACTTCGCTTATATTTACCTTTTATTTAATCCTATAGAGATTTTCCGCATTAGATTCTGAATTCTGACAGACGATTTTTTTTTTTAAATTTGGGAAAGGCTTCTCATACTGCATGGGTGAATGATGACCTTAACCCTCCGGAAGACAGGCCATCCACCTAGGCTGCTTTTTGTGGTCCCTGCCAGACGATTTTATTCAGCTATGGCTAAACGATTTTGTGATGCCTAGGGATGACTTCTCGTACTGATGGGGTTACTGGACTTTTCTACCACCATCCGTGACTGCGTCTTTTGTCATCTTTGTTTTCCTTTTCATATATATTATTACTGTCTTTGTTTTCCTCTTTCTTCTAAGGAGGTAATGGAAATACTTAACGCTATTACAAATGATGATGTCTAATAGATTTATATTGTTTTTGATCCCAGACAAATTTATTCAGCCGAAAGAAGCATCTCTGGGCAATCTCCTACAACCGTTCGAGTGTAATGACATCGTTTAATTTTTTGATAACCTCAAGACAGTGTTAATGAATAATGAAAGATCTGTTACTGAAAAGGTCACTGGATTATCTTACCCTTGATGGTCTTTCTTTCCCTTCATCTTCTTTTGGCTTTATTTTCTTTTCGATATGTGGGGAATTTCTGTCAGTCTAACAGGATGAAGTCTTTATTGTTGTATTCACGTTACCATTA
Organism: Coenobita brevimanus; assembly: GCF_032717465.1. Classification (NCBI taxonomy): domain Eukaryota; kingdom Metazoa; phylum Arthropoda; class Malacostraca; order Decapoda; family Coenobitidae; genus Coenobita; species Coenobita brevimanus. Next base: position 38,538,389 of record NC_136977.1, read on the forward strand.
GACTTTTCTTTTTTCTAGTTTGAGGAGGCTTTTTGTAGCGAAGGGTTACTGAGTTTTATACCGTAGGCAGTGATGGTATTTCTTCCCTTTCATCCTTTTTTTTTTTTTTTTGTTACCGCCAGACAGATGTAGTCATGATAGGAATACATCTCGTAGTGAAGTAGTTTGTGATTATTATTATTATTATTATTATTGTTATTATTATTATTATTTAGTAGTAGTAGCAGCAGCAACAGTAGTGGTAGCAGTAGTTGTAGTAGTAGTAGTAGTATTGTTATTGTTGATATTAGTGTTTTTTCTTAAGTTAGAAATACTTTATCAGATATTCCACCCACAAATAACGCAATTATTATTTTTTCTCCTACTGAGAAAAATGTAAATACTTTGTCTCTGAGAAGGATTAACATATTTGCATTAATTTGGCTCTCACGAAAACCATGATGGGGAGTGCCGCCCCCTCCTGCCCCCCCAGAGATAATTCCACTCTCGATAATTGACTCATGGATGATTAATTGGACGTAGAGGGTAATTAAGCATATTAGAAAACAAAGTAACAATCAAAGTAATAAACTGACTTCTCTTCTGGGAGTGATATTTCTCTCTCTCTCTCTCTCTCTCTCCAGCCTTTTCTTCCTTTTCTCATATTCCATCCATTTTTCCTCCGTGGTTTCTTTCCCTGTGGTTTCTTCCTTCATTTTACGTCCTCTGCGGTTTCTATGTGTTTTCTCATTTTATTTTTTAAGGGTATTGGAAAGTCAAGTTACCAATCGAAGTAATGACTCTACTTCTGTTTACGGAGTGGGTGCTGAGTTTAGTGAAGCTGCTGTGTCACTCCCTCTTTCCTCAGCACAGGTGTCACTTGTTTCTCTCTCTCTCTCTCTCTCCTCACACGCACTCACGCAAGCACGCACGCACGCACGCGCGTGCACACACACACACACACACACACACACACACACACACACACACACACACACACACACACACACACACACACACACATAGTTTTCTTTCTGATTGGAGCTTACATGAAGGATATGGACCTTAATTACTCTAAATCAAGACATGTTCCAAGAAGATTAGAATCCACAAGAAAGACGCACTTAGAAGTCTTAAACATCAGGTCAAATATCATTGAACTTTAAATGTAATATGATTCAGAGATAAGAGACCTTTAAATAGAGGTCAGCGATAAGAGGATTGATAATAGTGGAGTTAAAGGATAAGAGAATTGTAATCATGAATGGGGTCAAAAATAATAAGATGCCACACGTAATAGGGGTCAGACGTGAGGGGGCTTTAAATAAAATAAGGCAGAAAGATAGGCTTTAATTTAGTATGGTAGGAGATTAAACCTTATAATTTTACTGGTCAGGTTTTAGATTCCATTAAATATCACTGCAGTCAAATAAAATGCATCTTCAGTTTTATTGAGGGTCGTAGATGAGAACTTTTAATATGGTTGGAGTCAGATAGAGGAGAATTTTACATTTAATTACGGTCACAGATTATAGGCTTTCAGATATAATTCCGGCAAAAACTTAACTTCGAAAAGGAAAATGGGATTACACGTTAGCCCCCTATGATTACGTATAAATATAATGGATCTTCAGGTATAACAGGGGTCAAAGATCGGTGACGTTTAAAGGTGATTGGGGTCAGACATTCCACGTTTCTGATGTAACCAACGCCGACACACAAGCTACGTATGTGCAAAAGATTTATGACAATTTGCATACATGTAAATATCTACCTGAGAATGCTGTCCTTTGTTTTTATTAGAGGGGAATTATACATTTTTATGCTGACTTTAGGCTTTCCGTTTTAATGCTAAACTTTAGGCTTTCCATTTTAATGCTTGATTTTGGGCTTTTCCGTTTTAATGCTCAACTTTGGGTTTTTCGTTTTAATTCTTAACTTCAGGCTTTTCCGTTTGTATGCTTGGCTTTGAGCTTTGTATATCAGACGTTTTGGTAGGATGTTTTCTTTGTCAGATAGGTTCCTTCAGTTCGTTTTCCTCATTTCTATTTGTTGTTGCCACCACCAGGCGATTTTCTTCAATTTTAGGGAATCCTCTGTAGTGGATTTGTTAATGACTGATGCTTACCTGAGAAAATTAAACCCTTTGATAAGATGCCTGTGTTTTAGATGAATGGGAAGAGTTTTTTATTTGGAGAGGTTAGATATTGCCTATCCTCTCCCCTTCAGTAAGAAAGGCTTCCTGAACTGAATGAAGTCTTTGGGAGATGTCAAGGATAAAAGAAAATAGACGTTCTCATAGTGAAGGATTAATAGCCCATTTGCGCCCAGTGTTCCCCGAGGTAGGGACCTATAATGAGCGTCGCGACTATGGGCCGATAAGCAGAGGGCAGTACGCTTGGATCCCTTCCAGCACAATCCCTCACACAGGAACCCTGGAAACTAATGGATTGAACTGGTGTACAGGCAACTAAGGGTCTTTCTTAGTAAATATAAAAACAGACTTACTGGATGGAAAGCTGATGACAGGGAGTGCTGGAGCTCCCGTTTCATCAGCCCTCAGGACTAGTTCCTGACCATCCCCCTTTGCTGAACTTTTTCAGTGTCTCAGTTACACAGAGAGTAGGCCAGCATGCTCTCCAGTACAAATTTCTCTAACTATCTTCACCACACTGCATGCACAGTACACACTACACTTCCTATTCAAAATTTACCAAAATGGCGTCGTCTTATCAAGCCTCGGAGTCCCCAGGGGGGGGGACCATAAATGCCCCCACCATCTGCCCGTCTCCCGGTGACGACTCAGGGTGCCTGGAACCACGGTCTGACTCTCTTCTTCTTCATTTCTGCAACATTCGCGGCCTTTCCTCTAACTTTCGCTCTGTTGAGCACCACCTCTCCTCCTCTAAACCTCACCTTCTTTTTCTAACGGAGACTCAGCTGTCTGAGACAACTGACAGCAAACCCTTTTCTGTATCCTCCTACTTTCTCTATACTCATTTCAAAGCCAAAGGTGGCTGTTGTGTATATATACGCAACGACTTATCTTGCTCTCGTGTTCCTGAACTTGATTCTTCTGAATTCTCCACACTCTGGCTTCGGCTTTCCTGTCATTCTCTGACTAAATATATCTGTGCTGTTTACTTATCCCCTAATTCTACTGACTATCAAAAATTCTTCGACTATCTTACTTCTACGATGGAACACATTCTATCCATTTCTCCTTTCTCTGAAATCTCCATTCTTGGAGATTTCAATGTTCACCACCACCTTTGGCTCTCCTCTCCTTTCACAGATCCACCTGGTGAACAAGCCTACATCTTTTCTATCCTTAATGACCTAGAGCAGCTTGTACAGCACCCTACCCGTATCCCTGACCGCCTTGGTGAGAGCTCCAACATACTTGACCTCTTCCTCACAACTAATCCTTCTGCTTACTCTGTTAATCTTTTCTCTCCGTTGGGCTCCTCCGATCTCAACCTTATTACCTTAACCTGTCCTATCACTCTGGTATGGCCTGTGGACCCTCCAGTGAAACGTCGTCTGTGGCATTTTGGAGCCGCGGACTGGGAGGCCCTCAGGCAGTACTTCTTTGATTTTCCCTGGAATGATTATTGCTTCCGTGGCCGGGAGCCATCTGAGTGTGCCTTGCGCATTACAGAGGTTATTCTCTCGGGCATGGAAGCATACATTCCTTTCTCATATCCTTTGACTAATGCAAGAAAGCCTTGGTTTAATCACGCTTGTTCTAATGCTGTCCGCAACAAGGAGAGGGCCTACAAAAGGTACCGGAGCCAACCCACCCCTGAATCACATCATCTTTACGTTTCTGCCCGGAATCGTGCTAAGACTGTTCTTCGCTCTACTAAAAATAATTTCATCCATACTAAATGCTCTCAACTCTCTGACTCGAATTCTTCCCGCTCTTTCTGGCACCTTGCCAAAAATCTTTCCAACAACTTTACCTCATCATCCTCCCCTCCTCTTTTCTACTCTGATGGTTCTGTAGCTATTTCTTCTACTGATAAAGCAGATCTCTTCACACAGACTTTCTCCTCCAATTCTACCTTAGACGATTCCGGTGCTGTTCCTCCATCACTTCCCCCCTCTGACTTCCTCATGGCTGACATTAAAATTTCTTCAATTGATGTATTTTCTGCCATCACTGGCCTCAGTACTAACAAGGCATATGGGCCGGAAGGGGTCCCTCCTGTTGTTCTCAAGAACTGTGCTTCTGTGCTTACACCCTGCCTAGGCAAACTCTTTCGCCTTTGTCTGTCAACTTGTACCTTTCCTTCTTGCTGGAAGTTTGCTCTCATTCAGCCAGTCCCAAAGAAGGGTGACCACTCCCAACCCTCCAACTATCGTCCAATTGCTTTAACGTCCTGTATTTCAAAAGTTTTCGAGTCAATTCTTAATAGAAAAATTTTAAGGCATCTTTCCTATCACAACCTTCTTTCCGATCGTCAGTATGGGTTCCGTCAGGGACGCTCCACTGGCGATCTTCTCACCTACCTTTCAGACTCCTGGTCATCCTCCTTTCGGGACTTTGGCGAAAGCTTTGCCATTGCACTTGACATCTCTAAGGCTTTCGATCGAGTCTGGCATAAATCTTTAATTTCCAAACTGCCCTCCTACGGTTTCTATCCTTCTATCTGTGCCTTCATCGCAAGCTTCCTTTCTGGTCGTTCTATAGCTGCTGTTGTAGACGGCCATCGTTCTTCTCCTAGATCTATCAACAGTGGTGTCCCTCAGGGCTCTGTCCTATCACCAACTCTCTTCCTTTTATTCATCAATGATCTTCTACGCTGTACATCTAACCCTATCCACTCATTCGCTGACGACTCCACCCTTCACCTTTCCATTCGTTTCCCGCAACGCCCATCTCAACAGTTACTTCAACAAGCAAGGGATGAGGCTATGGCACACCTAATGTCTGATTTGGCTCGTATCTCTGACTGGGGTAAAAATAATATGGTTGTCTTTAATGCATCTAAGACTCAGTTCTTACACCTATCAACCCGACAAAATCTTCCACAGGTATACCCACTAATGTTTAATAATATTCAGCTTAATCCTGCATCATCCTTGAACATGCTTGGGGTTTCATTTACTCGGGACTTATCTTGGAAAGATCATATTACATCTCTTGTAAAATCTGCTTCCAAGAGATTGGGTGCGCTAAGCCGACTCCGCTCTTTCTTTACCCCTGTGCAATTGTTGACTCTATACAGGGGTTTTATCCGCCCCTGTGTGGAGTACAACTCTCATGTGTGGGGAGGCTCCCCACATACAGCTCTTCTCAATAGGGTGGAGTCAAAGGCTTTTCGTCTCATTAACTCTCCTCCTCTTACTGACTCCCTTCAACCTCTGTCTCTTCGCCGCACTGTTGCATCTTTATCTCTTTTCTATCGCTACTTTAATGATCACTGCTCCTCTGAACTGTCTGCTTGCATTCCTCCACCTCTACGACGGGCGCGTAGCACCCGTCTGGCAGCAAACTCTCATCCTTTTTCTGTCCAACTCTCTAATGCAAGAGTTAACCGTTACTCCCAGTCTTTCATTTATGCAACAGGTCAGCTCTGGAACTGTCTCCCTCTGTCTGTATTTCCTGCTGCCTATGATCTCCAGTCTTTCAAATGCAGTGTGTCCAGGCATCTCAAAATGATAGGATCTTGAATTTGGCTCTATATTGTATTTTGTTTTTCTCTTGGAGGGAACTGTTACTGCGGGCTCATGGCCTTTGGTTCCTTCTTCCTCGCATAAAAAAAAAAAAAAAAAAAACAACACTTAGTAATTCAGTAAGTATACAGACAGTCATTTATATTTATGTGAATTTAAAGACATCATATCCGATGTCACAATTTACTACCTCAGTAAATACAAAGTCAACACCTAATAGCTAAATAGACCTACAGACAACAAATTATTAACTCCACGTATATTGTCAAGACATAACATAAACATAAAAGTCAAGATTTAGTAACCCATAAATAAAAAGAACAGCATAATTCGTTAGCATAAAAAGTGTTATATAAATCTTAACATGTATAGTCAAAAAATTTGCTAACTGTTTATTTATTAAGTCAGAATATATTAACAAAATAAATAAAAAAAGACTTTAATATATCATCAGGTATAAAAACAACAATTACAAGCTTTATCAGTTTTAACAAACATAAAGTCAACGTATAATAATTCTCTGGAGCCTAAATACTCGACTAATCTCACAGAAGCCCAGGTCCATAAGTTGCACCTTGGCAAAATGAATGTCCATAAGCGAGGGTTGAGAATTAAGTTGTGATTAACTTTTGCTCTATAACTCGTCCTAGATCGAGGAAAGCCTGTTCGGGTTAATTTACACTCACCTTCCCCTTCTCCTTCCCTGGCCACCCCCAGTTTGTGTGGGCGGAGTGGGTGGGGAGGGGGGGCTGGAGTGAGAGGGGAAATGCTGGAACGGGATGGGTGCGGGAAGAGTTGGTTAAGGAAGAAGAAAAGCGAGGAAGAGAGTGGGAAAGTGTGAGGGACTATGGTGAGGGAGGGGGTAGGTTTAGGAGTGAATTTGATAAGGAGTAAGTATGAGGGAGGGAAAGGGTGGAGTGAGGGACGAATAAATGAGAGAAGATGTGAGGGCTGGGAAGAGTGTAGGTGAGGGGGCTAAATAGAGGTAGGAAGAGACGGGGTAAGGGAGGAGAAAAGTAAGGGAAAGAGTGAAGAGATTGGGAGAGGGAGATGTATGGGGGAATTGAAAGGAGAGTGAGGCAGGGGTGGATGAAATGGAAGGTAAGGGAGGCGTAGGTTAAGAGATGAGGTAAGAGTGAGGGGCAGGGTAAGGGAGAGGTAGCCTGAGGAACGGATTGGGTGAGGGGAGAGGTAAGGGAAAGGATTGGTGCAAGGTGGGGAAGAGACGGCGTGAGGATGGGGTGCGAGGGGGTGGATGGGGAGGGGTGGGTGACGTAAAGAGAGGGATTAGGGGATGAGGGGCAGGGTGACGAAAGGATAGTGTGAGAGGTGGGGTGAAGATCAAGGTGAGGGACAGAATATGAGAAGGACAAGGTGAGGGAGAACTGGAAAGGGCAGGGTTACAGGGAGGAGTGAGCGAGGCAAACAAGGGGTGAGAGGAAGGTTGAAGGTGAGTGAATGGCAAGAGAGGCAGGGATGGGGGTGGGGGAAACATAGGGAGGGGACGCTTGGAGGAAGGCAGGCTGGGGAAAAACTGAGGAAGGGTACGATTAGGAGGAAAAGTGAGAAATGGTCAGGTGTGAGAGGTCTGGGTAAAGCAAGACAAGAATGACTGTGGGAGGGTGAGGCAGAGTGAAAGTAGGCAGGATAAGGATGAGGATGATGCAAAAGGATAGAATGGGGGAAGGAAAAGATGAGAGGGGACCTGAGAGGCAAGATGGGGACGGGGCAGGGAAAGACAGTGAACGGGCAGGAGGGGGATCGAACCTGGACACTTACGGCCATATTCTTAAAAATAATTCCTTCCCTAAACTTTTCCTTCCCTTCGAAGGATTTTTCTTTCCCTTCAGTATGCGTAAAGATTTCCTTGGAAGGGAAGGAAAAATGTTCAGGTTGGTAGCCCTGTTAAACTAAAATGACCCATCCTGCTGATATTTGGTATGATGGAACGTTAAATTTATAAACCAATACATCAAAACACGCATATCTCGTGAAGGATAATGAAAGCACAACACATTTGAGACGTGGGAGGTCGCCACCACATCTACAGTATACTGTTGGTTTGTATTCAGCCATAAATGCCATTCTGGCCAACACCGCAGCGTGTTCACTCCTCAAGACAATATTTTGATAAATTATATTCGAGGAATATTATTACGCTTAATGTTGTTATTAGTAAGTGAAAGAATCACTTCTTAACGTCCGTCTCGTGTACTCGCATGGCGGCGCTTACTTGTTTTTTTCCAGCTGGAAGACATGAGCCGAACCACACGTGTGACCTTGACGGCAGATTTTCCTTTTTCAGGCAAATTAACAACCAAAATGTTTCTTGAAATGAATCTTCGTTTGACCCTGGCCATAATGTATAAGATTTGTCAGTGTCAAATCATAAAAGACTGGATGAATATCGGAGGTAGTACGTCGTCTGCTCTGTTTATGTCTGGCTTATTGTCTCAGCCGACATGGGTAACACTTTTAAAGAGAGACAAATAGCGCTTAAACATTAGTATAGCGTTGTAAACTGCATCAATAAAATTATACAGTAACTTCTGTCAACATTTTAAATATATATAAGACAATGAACCACAACAGAAAGCACAAAAATTATGAAGGAATTTTTGAAGAGAAGGGTCAAGGAATTCCTTCAAGTTCCAGTAATTTCGCGCGGCCCAGGAAGGGAAGGATTTTTTTAAGAATACCAATTCGGCTAAAGATTTCCTTCCCATGCCTCTACAAGGGAAGGAAATGTTTAAGAATACGGCTGTTAATCACAACTGCAACCACTAACCTTTGAGGGGTCAGAGGGTCGCAGGCAGGCAGGAGGAGTCAGCTGGCTAGTCGCTGGAGTGTCTTCCCAGCGGGCTCTTTTACACAATAATTTCACCGGTTTGGGTCCTTCTCGGCTTCTCTTTTCTTTCACGATTTTTATATACGTTTATGATTAGATGATGTAATTACTAGGGGTCTATTATTATTTCTTTCCTCTCTGTATCCTACAACCCAACTCTCAATACTATTTCATTCTGTTTACCGCTTGGCTGTGGGATACTTTAATGAACTGAATAAAATCGTGTGGAGTCTACCAAAAGAAAGTGCAAAATTCATAGTTAGTATTCCGTTTAAAGCTGACGAGACAGTATTATTCCAACTGATGAGAGCTTTCCTGAGCCAATTAAAATCGTTAGGGGATAATAAAAAAAATATAATAATATAATAAAGCACGTAATTACCAGTGAAAGGCTTATCCCGTTAATCGTGGTTCACTGATGCATTGTAGTTGTGAAGGAACATGACGAGTATGGAGCTTCAGTGGCTACGTCAGTGTACCCGCTAATTAGTTCGAATTTGGCGTGTCAGTGTTGTTTCTTTATGGCTTGCAAGATGGTTTGGTGTACTCTGGCGCTGCACGACTCCGCCCCATTAATTGCCTACACTAATTAAATTCGAAATCAGTCGTCATATGCCAACTCCAACCATGTGCTTCATTTTTCTCTTCCAGTCTCCTTGCCCGACCCCGGTGACGTAGTACCGTAATTCCTTCCTAGGTAATGGGTTATCTACTTCACTTCTGTTGCGTCTTTTGTGTAGGCTATATATTCTTGCTACCGTAGGACGATTCTTATTTCAGGTAAGGAGAGATTTTTCGAAGCTGAGGTCTGGAGGATTTATATATATCTCACATTAACTCCTCCCAGTACAAGGGCTATTTCCTGAGGTGAAAGAAATCGTCTGTGGTGGCAACATTGAACTGAAAATGGTGTCCTCGAGCTGAAGGTAAATTAACTCCTTTGGTATGAGAACATAGAATATAACATTTTGTACCTACTGTGATAATGATAATGATGATGATGATGATGATGAGTCTTACTGTCGCTGGACGTTTACAAGTTTATTTATTTCAGGAGAGAACCCTCGTACCGATATTTAATTAATCAAATTATAACAATGATAATAATAATAATAATAATAATAATAATAATAATAATAATAATAATAGTAGTAGTAGTAGTAGTGGTAGTAGTAGTAGTAGTAATTATCATCATCATCATCATCATCATCATCATCATCTCTTAAGAACTTTCTGCATTACTATAACGTCTTATGTATACCAATGGAAGTAATATTCTTCCCTTATTTTCTCTGTCTCCTTTGGCGTTTCTTTCCCGTTATTTTCTTTATTTAGGTTCTGTCTCACCCACACTCCACCCCTGTCTCTCTCCTTCCCTCCTCTTTTTTTTTTTTTTTTTTTTTTTTTAAGCGAGGAAGAAGGAACCAAAGGCCATGAGCCCGCAGTAACAGTTCCCTCCAAGAGAAAAACAAAATACAATATAGAGCCAAATTCAAGATCCTATCATTTTGAGATGCCTGGACACACTGCATTTGAAAGACTGGAGATCATAGGCAGCAGGAAATACAGACAGAGGGAGACAGTTCCAGAGCTGACCTGTTGCATAAATGAAAGACTGGGAGTAACGGTTAACTCTTGCATTAGAGAGTTGGACAGAAAAAGGATGAGAGTTTGCTGCCAGACGGGTGCTACGCACCCGTCGTAGAGGTGGAGGAATGCAAGCAGACAGTTCAGAGGAGCAGTGACCATTAAAGTAGCGATAGAAAAGAGATAAAGATGCAACAGTGCGGCGAAGAGACAGAGGTTGAAGGGAGTCAGTAAGAGGAGGAGAGTTAATGAGAGAGACGAAAAGCCTTTGACTCCACCCTATTGAGAAGAGCTGTATGTAGGGAGCCTCCCCACACATGAGAGTTGTACTCCACACAGGGGCGGATAAAACCCCTGTATAGAGTCAACAATTGCACAGGGGTAAAGAAAGAGCGGAGTCGGCTTAGCGCACCCAATCTCTTGGAAGCAGATTTTACAAGAGATGTAATATGATCTTTCCAAGATAAGTCCCGAGTAAATGAAACCCCAAGCATGTTCAAGGATGATGCAGGATTAAGCTGAATATTATTAAACATTAGTGGGTATACCTGTGGAAGATTTTGTCGGGTTGATAGGTGTAAGAACTGAGTCTTAGATGCATTAAAGACAACCATATTATTTTTACCCCAGTCAGAGATACGAGCCAAGTCAGACATTAGGTGTGCCATAGCCTCATCCCTTGTTTGTTGAAGTAACTGTTGAGATGGGCGTTGCGGGAACCGAATGGAAAGGTGAAGGGTGGAGTCATCAGCGTATGAGTGGATAGGGTTAGATGTACAGCTTAGAAGATCATTGATGAATAAAAGGAAGAGAGTTGGTGATAGGACAGAGCCCTGAGGAACACCACTGTTGATAGATCTAGGAGAAGAACAATGGCCGTCTACGACAGCGGCTATAGAACGACCAGAAAGGAAGCTAGCGATGAGGGCACAGATAAAAGGATAGAAACCGTAGGAGGGCAGTTTGGAAATTAAAGATTTATGCCAGACTCGATCGAAAGCCTTTGAGATGTCAAGTGCAATGGCAAAGCTTTCGCCAAAGTCCCGAAAGGAGGATGACCAGGAGTCTGAAAGGTAGGTGAGAAGATCGCCAGTGGAGCGTCCCTGACGGAACCCATACTGACGATCGGAAAGAAGGTTGTGATAGGAAAGATGCCTTAAAATTTTTCTATTAAGAATTGACTCGAAAACTTTTGAAATACAGGACGTTAAAGCAATTGGACGATAGTTGGAGGGTTGGGAGTGGTCACCCTTCTTTGGGACTGGCTGAATGAGAGCAAACTTCCAGCAAGAAGGAAAGGTACAAGTTGACAGACAAAGACGAAAGAGTTTGCCTAGGCAGGGTGTAAGCACAGAAGCACAGTTCTTGAGAACAACAGGAGGGACCCCATCAGGCCCATATGCCTTGTTAGTACTGAGGCCAGTGATGGCAGAAAATACATAAACTGAAGAAATTTTAATGTCAGCCATGAGGAAGTCAGAGGGGGGAAGTGATGGAGGAACAGCACCGGAATCGTCTAAGGTAGAATTGGAGGAGAAAGTCTGTGCAAAGAGATTTGCTTTATCAGTAGAAGAAATAGCTACAGAACCATCAGAGAAGAAAAGAGGAGGGAAGGATGATGAGGTAAAGTTGTTAGAAAGATTTTTGGCAAGATGCCAGAAGGAGCGGGAAGAATTCGAGTTGGAGAGTTGAGAGCATTTAGTATGGATGAAATTATTTTTAGTAGAGCGAAGAACAGACTTAGCATGATTCCGGGCAGAAACGTAAAGATGATGTGATTCAGGGGTGGGTTGGCTCCGGTACCTTTTGTAGGCCCTCTCCTTGTTGCGGACAGCATTAGAACAAGCGTGATTAAACCAAGGCTTTCTTGCGTTAGTCAAAGGATATGAGAAAGGAATGTATGCTTCCATGCCCGAGAGAATAACCTCCGTAATGCGCAAGGCACACTCAGATGGCTCACGGCTATGGAGGCAATAATCATTCCAGGGAAAATCAGAGAAGTACTGCCTGAGGGCCTCCCAGTCTGCGGCTCCAAAATGCCACAGACGACGTTTCCCTGGAGGGTCCACAGGCCGTACTGGAGTGATAGGACAGGTTAAGGTAATAAGGTTGTGATCGGAGGAGCCCAACGGAGAGAAAAGATTAACAGAGTAAGCAGAAGGATTAGTTGTGAGGAAGAGGTCAAGTATGTTGGAGCTCTCTCCAAGGCGGTCAGGGATACGGGTAGGGTGCTGTACAAGCTGCTCTAGGTCATTAAGGATAGAGAAGATGTAGGCTTGTTCACCTAGTGGATCCGTGAAAGGAGAGGAGAGCCAAAGGTGGTGGTGAACATTGAAATCTCCAAGAATGGAGATTTCAGAGAAAGGAGAAATGGATAGAATGTGTTCCATCGTAGAAGTAAGATAGTCGAAGAATTTTTGATAGTCAGTAGAATTAGGGGATAAGTAAACAGCACAGATATATTTAGTCAGAGAATGACAGGAAAGCCGAAGCCAGAGTGTGGAGAATTCAGAAGAATCAAGTTCAGGAACACGAGAGCAAGATAAGTCGTTGCGTATATATATGTTACAGTCAATATCTAAATCCAGGCAATTTGTAAAGTGACTGAACTTTTCAGGCAATATATGAATTGCCTGGTTCACCCAGTCAATTTAGAAATCAGCTAAAAATTGCAGACAGTTTACAAAGTGACTAAAATTCTGATAGATTTTCTTGTCATATTGACTAATATGGGGTAATATACTGACATAGACAAACAAACAGTATTCTTGAGTAAAATTTTATTTTCTAAAACCTACGTGACGATAGAATGTGATAATAAAACCTGCGTGACAATATAATGTGATTATAAAACAATGAAAGAATAAAATGTGACAATAAAGTCAGACATTAAATCAGTTTTTATTCATACAGGTCAAACTAGAGTTTGAATCTTGGTATGGGTAATCGGTCAGTTTACCTATTGGCAGTTTGTGTGATGATGTCTGGATAGTGTGTGTGTGTGTGTGTGTGTGTGTGTGTGTGTGTGTGTGTGTGTGTGTGTGTGTGTGTGTGTGTGTGTGTGTGTGTGTGTGTGTGTGTGTGTGTGTGTGTGTGTGTGTGTGTGTGTGTGTGTGTGTGTGTGTGTGTGTGTGTGTGTGTGTGTGTGTGTGTGTGTGTGTGTGTGTGTGTGTGTGTGTGTGTGTGTGTGTGTGTGTGTGTGTGTGTGTGTGTGTGTGTGTGTGTGTGTGTGTGTGTGTGTGTGTGTGTGTGTGTGTGTGTGTGTGTGTGTGTGTGTGTGTGTGTGTGTGTGTGTGTGTGTGTGTGTGTGTGTGTGTGTGTGTGTGTGTGTGTGTGTGTGTGTGTGTGTGTGTGTGTGTGTGTGTGTGTGTGTGTGTGTGTGTGTGTGTGTGTGTGTGTGTGTGTGTGTGTGTGTGTGTGTGTGTGTGTGTGTGTGTGTGTGTGTGTGTGTGTGTGTGTGTGTGTGTGTGTGTGTGTGTGTGTGTGTGTGTGTGTGTGTGTGTGTGTGACTACATAATAGATAGATAGATAAATAGATAGATAGAGAGACAGATAGAAGCAGGAAGTCAAATGATGAGAAGGTATTGTGTTTGCGAGAAGCGAGCAGCGCTAAACGCTTACACGGAGGAAAGCTGACGACAGCGGCCAGTAAGGAGATGATGCAGTTAGCTGTCAGCAGTCCTCTCGTGAGAAAGTTCTGTTGCCATGAGGAACATACGTGACACACACACCCTACTACACCAGATGTTAGGAAAGAGAGCTGAGAAGGAGACAAGCGACCCTAGAGAGAGGTCGAGACGGAGATTAGCCTTAGAACAGAGAGAGAGAGAGAGATAGCGAGACAGGGAGGTAGCTACCCAGGACTTATACTATTATACCTGTTTAATATTTCCAAGACAAATAAAAATAGTCCCATACTATTCTTTACCTCTCCCGTCACTACATGACATCTGGTGGGGAAACTACTACAAGATATAAAAGCCGCTCGACCACAAGTCTAAAATATACTTCTCTACAAGTAACTACAAAGTCTTTACGACATTTGGTAGCAGCGAACGTATACGAACCTCGTCTACGAATCAACATTAAATTCCTACAAAATATCAAGATTGACAACAACCAACAATATCAGCTCCTGCCCCCTCCGTCTCCCAGATCATTACGCTGATGCAGAGGTCAAGAGATCACTCGACGCCTTGCAAGTAGCTTAACGACAAACCAGCAAATCTGCGGACATCGTCTCCGAATTAAAAGCAAATTTCTACAAAAGCAACCGAGACTACAAGATTAGCTTCAGTTCTACAAAGTCTACAGCCATCTACAATCAACTACAGCCATCTACAATCAACTACAATTAACAACTCTACGTCGTCTGTATAATCTTCTACACGCACCTACAAGAAGCGGCAGTCTTCATCCCACAACGAGTAAATCACAAGAAAAAAGGACCAAGAATACATCAAGAAAGAAAGAAAACAAACAAACAAACGAAGAGTGAGAGACGACTCACAACTCATAACCACCAGACCTCACCCTCCTCTCTCTGCTACATCCACCAAACCCCCAACGCTTACGCAGGTGTGAAGAGGTCAATGCACGCAGCAAAACACCAAGTCCATATTTACAACTCATCTTACTCACTCGTCTTCACTCAAGTTACTCATCGCTACTCATTCACTCACCACAGCTACCAGTGTGGGAAGCCGACGTCACCATGTGCTGAGATGACATCACAACGCGAGTCTGCCATGCCAAGCAACGTGTGACTGACACCAGGCACTTCTCACCCACTACTCATTACTCATTATTCACATAGCTCCTACTCATATTCACTTATTTTCACAGTTAAGTTGGAAATTCGACGTTCTATGTTGAGGTTTGCCTGGGACAGCCGTTAACCACTACAAATACCAGGCCATGGAGTTTCCTGAGTAATATCGTCCATCAACACACCACTAGAATTATCAAGAGATCTTCAATCAAACCTGTATTTTCTTCCGAGATCGACTTTTGTATCGACACACCTCTACGATCTGTATCAAGTGGGTAAAATTATACTTGCTCATTTCTTCTCAGTGCTAAAATTAGCTATATTCAACTTATTTAATCATCCAGTTTGCTAGGACATAAATAAACAAGAGGCGTATTTCATAACATCATATCTTAATGACAGGAATATTTTCGCAACCACCCACGTTAATACCAGATGACACACAAATTGCCACAACATCAGACTCACAATTAAGAGACAGCCCACCCATTGTACAACCCACACCACACGTTATAGATAAGGAAACAAATACGGGAGTTTCGGATGATGAGTGGGAAACCCCTTCAGACGTTGAGAGTATCGACTTCGCAGCTGCCTTAAATACGTATGCCAATATACTTAACAGGGTTCACCGGTCCGGTCATACATATTCTACCATTCCCTCACATAACGATAAACTCGTACAAGTTGAATTAACAGGGCAATCATTAAATATGAATCAAGAAACAAATACTGCTGATCTAAAAACCACACCTCACGTTTTTGTGTATCACGAGGATAAGACTGCCCCAAAATTCTCTGGCACAGACAAGGATCGCATTGATGTCATTTCATTAATCAGTCAGTGCGAACAAATGTTCATCAAGCGCCACATACTAGATGAACAAGAGAAAATTGCTATTTTTTCATCTTGCATAAGCCAGGAAAGATGTCCAGCAAGCAATTTATTGCGCTCCGATAAGCTACATCGTGCTAGGACATATGATGAATTTAAAACTGAATTTCTGAAGAAATTTTCTGGAGGTATGAACTTCTTGCCAGGTATAATTCCAGAATTACATAAAATTGTAGATCTTGTAAGGGAGCACACTACAAACCATGTGCTCAGTGAAATAACTGCTGATGTCTCCACAATCAAGAGAACCCTATTAGCTACTCTGGAGAATTCTAAGTGGATAACAGATGATGGAAAGATGTCCCCAGACCTCGTCGTGGACATCATTGGTTATGTAGCTGCCTTGTGTAAATTACCTGATAGAACCCTGAAGATCGCCAAAACAATTGCGTACACCCCGGGAATGTGCTTACTAGACTTAATGAACGAGGTAGAGATGCAGTGCAGTAAAGCAGGTGTGGTCGACACACATGCACATTCTGGTAGAATCAGGGTACCTGAGACAGTATCAGCTGTGAAAACATCAACACCGACCCCAAACAGAGAACAAAATCGATCGCGACCTGAAATGAGGCAGCCCAAACAAACAAAGACGCCTAGACCTCGTTCCCACACGCCTTCCTACAGGCAGTTTCATAAGTTTTCGCGCAGCCCGAGCAGGTCTCGCGCTATAAACAACACTTTTTATGGGAAATCACCTCGTAGGTCACAGTCAAGGGATAGGTCCATTCTGTGTCATTACTGTGCAAAACCAGGACACACAAGGTATGAATGCTTTATCAAGGCAAAAGAGGATAATCAAAAGACACAAGGGTTTGGTCCTTACTGTAGGCATCATAGATACCAAGGGCACTGGACTAGTGATTGCAAAACAGTAGAAAAAATTGTGTCTATGTTCAAATCGGGGAAGACCAAGTCATGACAAAAAACGAACAAACGTAAAGAAGAACAAGGTTAAACTTCACATAGGAGGCATGTTGGGAAATGAGTGTATCTTGATACCAGCTGTATGTGAGGATCAAAACGTTTCCTTATTTTTAGATACAGGCTCTCCAGTGAACTTAATAACACATGAAGAACTAAATAGAATTCTTAAAAATAAAAAGAAAGTAACTTTTCTGGATGAAGCTGATTTAGAATTAAACACAGTAGATGGTCAAGAGATTACAGTAAAAGGTATGATAAGATTAAATCTCAGTTTCACAGAAACTACAAGACCATTCTCTGCATTGTTCTATATCGTTGAAAACTTAGCAATTAAAGCTCATATGTTACTGGGCTTAAGATCCATGAGAACTGAGAACATAACTATACTCCCACAAATGAATGGAATAGACTTTGATAATGAATTTATAGAGGAAATACTTTCAGAGCCCTCACCGATTGGTAGAAGAGAGCCAAAAAGAATTGGTAATATTAAAGGCTTTAACAAACATACACAAACAGATGAGTGTATAGATCCACTTACACCAGCAACCCCATCCTCCAGAATTAGTGACCCAGATAACAGTACTGATTTATCAATTTTTCCAGCCCATCTCACTAATGATTTGGTTATACCACCTAATTCATACATGAAGGTTACCATAAAGAGCAAATTACGGAATAGTACTGTTCTTGTCTTAGAAGAATTATGTAAAGTAAAGGGATTGTCAGTAGAAAACGCATTATGTCATACGAACGACGAAGGGCTAACTCAGATATTCATTATTAATCACATGAATGGGGAAGTTCAGTTGAAGAAGGGAACTTGCATAGTTAATATTGAAAAATGTTTAGCCCCTGTGAAGGAAATAAATATTGGTGGAGTAACAAGTGAGATAAAATCTACGGATAGAGAAAGAATAAAAGAGAATTTAATTCACTCAGGTGAATTTGACGAAGAAAATGATTTGTTAACCCTGCTGGAAACACACAGGGACACTGTAGCCTTGCCCGGAGAACAATTAGGGTGTACTAACTTGATTAATCACATGATTAATGTGCACCCAGAAACACCACCAATTTTCGTACCAGCTTATCGCATACCACACTCCCAACGTACACTTGCAAATCAGTATGTCGATGAAATGTTAAAGCTTGGAATTATTGAGCCTTCAGTTTCTCCGTGGAACGCTCCCCTTTTCTTTGTGCCCAAGAGAAATGGAGAAATGCGTGCGGTAGTAGATTACCGTAAACTAAATAATCACACAATCCCTGACAGATTTCCCATGCCATTGCTAAGTGATGTTCTACAGAATATTGGTCCTGAGAATAATATATTCTCGACCATCGATCTCCTAAACGGATACTATCAGATTCCGGTATCTCAGGAGTCACGTAAATACACTGCCTTTTCAACAAACAGAGGCCATTATCAATATACAAGAATGCCAATGGGACTGAGGACAGCCCCCGGTACGTTCCAGCGTCTTATGAATTACGTATTGTCCGGAATTTTAGGACAAGGAATATTTGTTTATCTTGACGATATTATTATCGCAACGAAGAATATTAAGGATCATCTCAGGAAATTAGACTTACTCTTACAAAAGCTTAGTGATGCTGGATTAAAAATTAAACTTTCTAAATGCAAATTTTGCTTTAAGGAAATAAATTTCTTAGGCCACAAATTAAGTTCTGATGGTATTCACACCACTGATGACAAAATACAGGCAGTGAGAGATTTTCCTGAACCCACTACGACTGACGAAGTTAGACAATTTTTAGGTCTGGCTGGGTACTATAGGTCCTTCGTACCACAGTTCTCTCATATAGCCTTCCCTCTATTCCAACTACTCAAAAAAGATGCTGTATTCCAATGGGAAGAAGAACAAAAAAGGGCATTTAACAATCTAAAAATTAAACTAACGAATGCACCTTGTTTAGCATATCCAGATTACACGAAATCATTTCTTATTTGTACAGACGCATCAGTTAAAGGATTAGGGGCTGTACTGATGCAGGAAGATAAAAGAGGAAAGAATCAACCAATTGCATTTGCCAGCAGACAAACAAGAGGTGCAGAGAAAAATTATAGCACTACAGACTTAGAGGCACTTGCAGTGATTTTTGCATTACAAAAGTTTCGAGATTTGGTATATGGTTACGAAATCCACTTATTCACCGACCATAAACCACTGGTGGGTATGTTTAAAGAAAAACTCCTTTCTGGGAGGAGAGCAAGATGGAAATGTACAGTTGAAAACTACAATGTACAAATACATTATATACAAGGTAAAATGAATATAGTAGCTGACGCATTATCTAGGAACCCGAACACAATTCAGGTCGCGGCGTTAGATCTCAAAGGAAATATCCCAAACCACGAAGATATCGCAAAGGCACAAAGACTTGACCCAGTATGGTCAAAAGTAATATACAAGTTAGAAAGTGGAGATGACATACAATTACCCAAACTGCATGTCCCACTTGAACAATTCACAATGGTCAATAATACATTATACAAAATTAACTCTAAACAACCAAAACGCCAAAGAAATACTAACCAGTTGGTAGTACCTAATGACATGATACCCCAAGTATTACGAATGATACACGACAGCCCACATGCAGGACACCCTGGAAAGGATAAGACATTCAACCAAGCCCAGCTATTATATTACTGGCCTTCATTACGAAGAGATATACACAATCATATAGACAGATGCGAATCATGTGCGAAACACAAAGGATACCCAATCACACCTGCACCGATGGGTAATTACCCAGTACCACATCAACCATGGGACGTTGTCGCTGTTGATTTACTCAAGATGCCATTATCATACAATAATAACCTATACTTATTCGTAGCAACGGATCATTTTTCCCGTTATGTCATTTTAGCTCCAATTAAAGATAAGACAGCAGAGACAGTAGCAAAGGCAATAACAGATAATGTAATATGTCGCTTTACTACCCCTAAGGTACTAATAAGTGATAATGGAGGAGAATTTAATTCTGAGATCTTACAAGAAATATGTAAACAATACAACATCAAAAAGGTTAACGTTTTGGCCTATCACCCAGCATCGAATGGGTTGGTAGAGAGACAAAATAAAAAGGTATTAGATGTGCTACGACACATTCTCAGTGAAAATTATGCAAGCTGGGATGATTGGATTCCCAGAGTAGAGGCCTCCATTAATGGGTCTATAAATAAATCCATTGGTGACACACCACATTTCATTATATATGGCACAGATAAAAAATTACCATATGAGCTCCTAGAAGGTGACAGCATGCCTATATACAATTACGATGATTACTCTAAACTCCGTTTACGTGAATTCCAGGACATTCACAAAAGAGTGCAAAAACAATTAACGATGTCCAAGGAAGAAATGACGGAGGCATTTAACAAAAAGGCAAAAGATTCACCTATCAGCTTAGGAGACATTGTTTACGGAGTCATTCATACGAGAGACAATAAATTATCCCCTAAATTTGAGGGCCCATACAGAGTAATTAACATAAAGGCAAACAAAGTTTTAATTAAGTCACTTTCAAGTGGCGAGGAAAAACAAGTTCATATTGACCATTTAAAACGAGTTTCAAGGGAATTATCACATAATTATTCAGCCTCGGATACAACCGAACAGGTGAACGTACCTCAAGAAACCAAGCAAGAACACAACAATGATTACAAAAAGAAATTAAGGTCATATACCAAACAATCGAACATAGGTGCAACTATTCCAATGAAATCTACAGTACATCATTTACGAGAATTAAATATCGATTTAAACTCCTTCTATAAATGAAATAACAGCCAACCGTAACGCACATCATCACTATCATCAACCACAGCTTTATAGGAAATTAATAGATTTTTTTTCGGTAGGTTACGATGAAGGGACTTATGCTATGGATTCTCCTATACATAGTAAGGGTATATGCGCACCTAGACCCCAAGCATATAGTACGACAAGGATGCCTCATAGCTCCAACGGCCACGACTACAATCGTCAAGGACGTCATGAGTACTGAAATAAGTCTAGATTACTTGTATGACTTACCTACTTATATAGAAAGACTTGCGACGCCGATGCGAACTCTGGACTTCAAGATAGGGAATTATGTTTCACAATCACATATCACCAAGGAAGTGGATGAAATGTTTAATTAAGCGAAATGGAAACTAGAACAGGCGAAGTCAACTATGCTCGTCATGATCCAAGATCTCCCATCTTATGGAACAGAGGTGCTGAGCGACAGGAACAACATCACACGTACTCGCCAAAAGCGCGGTTTGTTCGATCTGGGCGGCGCAATTCTTGGGAACATCTTTGGATTGGCTACAGAGGATGACCTTAAAGAAATAAACAAAAAATTTAATAAGATAGCTCAGGTACTAACATACCAAGATAAATTCATCACAGGACAGAACTCGGCAATGAAAACAATTGTGAAAAATCTGAAACAAGCAGAAAACGTAGCTCTCGAGAGTATAGATAAAATAAATGACTTGGAGGGTAACGTTACCCTTTTCCAGCACTTCTCCATCATCACAGAACATATTGACACGATTCTACTACAATTAGAGAACACTAGAGATCATTTCAGGGCACTTATGCAAGGAATTTCGAATGCTGGTGATGGCAAGATCACAAATGACTTACTCCCAGTTCATGAGCTACGTCAGATAGTTAGTCAAGGCATACATAAACATAAATTGAAGCCATTGTTCCGCAGTAGGGAATTTATGCAATATTACCCGTACTTGGAAGCAACACTAACACCAACATCAGTGATAGTTCATGTACCATTCATCACGGAAGACCTGTTCACAGTATACCAAATACACCCCTTCCCCTATAGAAACAACAACACTTTAGTCATCATCAACATCAACACAGACACCGAACTCATCATGGTCTCCAAGAGACGAGACACTGTCACTTTCGCAAGTGAGTCAACGATTGAGCGAAAGTGCCGCACATCCTTACATGCTGTTCATCTTTGTCCTGCGTACATTTTCACGTTTCAGCCTACTGATACGGTCCCTTGTGAAATGGCTATCATCAGCAATAACAATATTCATCATCATTGCAACTTCACTTTTGCTCCAGATAAACTTGTACACCATCAACGCATTGGACACTCGCAGTTTTTTTTATTTCCCTCATAACACATCAGTTTACATAGTCTGTCCAGATATACCACCATCTCATACATCAGCCTCAGGATTATACATAGCACCAGACTACTGTGCGGTATTTACACCATCCATGTCTACTTTTTCCACCATCAATCACTACGCCATTATCAACCATACACACAAACATTTCCACCCACTGCCTGATATGGACTTAAACATGAGCACAAGTATTAAGTTGACTTCACCTAAGTTTGAAACTGTGCAGCTGATCAATGAAACAATGAAGCCCTGGGAAGATTTGAGTTTGAGTATGTTCAACCCATATTATGTGTATAGCCAAGCACCTTCTGTCTTTATAATTATCTGCATTGTGGTTGCAGTACTGCTGTTGGCCATGCACAGAATGCATGCAAGAATTGCTAATTTGGAGTCATTGTTTAGTGGGGGGAGAGTTAACATCACAGTTAACCACCCTGAATGAAGTGTATATATTTTGTATATAGTATTAATTATATATAAAAAAAAAAAAAAAAAAAAATAATAATAATAATAATAACACAAAGAAGAATGACCCATATATGGCAGACCAGTACCATTATCTTTAAATGAAATATTAATAACTCTTACAATAATCTTAATTTTAAACTATTTTTATTCTTGCATGTATGCATTTCACTATAATAACCCAAGTACATACTGTATTACAGTTAAATAATTTACTTTAATGCATTTATTCCAATATGTATTCAACTTATTTAAAATGTAATATTACTGAATAATCACTATTTACTATGAATAATATATGTATACAATATTCATACAATTATGTTACTTTACAATATTATGTATTTCACTTAATTAGCTTATAAGTTCATTATAATGTGTATGTAGTATGTATTAATATATTATAACTATTAAATGTCGATGGTACGTCATTTTCGCGCGGCCGAGCAAATATAGGACTACATAATAGATAGATAGATAAATAGATAGATAGAGAGACAGATAGAAGCAGGAAGTCAAATGATGAGAAGGTGTTGTGTTTGCGAGAAGCGAGCAGCGCTAAACGCTTACACGGAGGAAAGCTGACGACAGCGGCCAGTAAGGAGATGATGCAGTTAGCTGTCAGCAGTCCTCTCGTGAGAAAGTTCTGTTGCCATGAGGAACATACGTGACACACACACCCTACTACACCAGATGTTAGGAAAGAGAGCTGAGAAGGAGACAAGCGACCCTAGAGAGAGGTCGAGACGGAGATTAGCCTTAGAACAGAGAGAGAGAGAGAGATAGCGAGACAGGGAGGTAGCTACCCAGGACTTACACTATTATACCTGTTTAATATTTCCAAGACAAATAAAAATAGTCCCATACTATTCTTTACCTCTCCCGTCACTACATGACATCTGGTGGGGAAACTACTACAAGATATAAAAGCCGCTCGACCACAAGTCTAAAATATACTTCTCTACAAGTAACTACAAAGTCTTTACGACATGTGTGTGTGTGTGTGTGTGTGTGTGTGTGTGTGTGTGTGTGTGTGTGTGTGTGTGTGTGTGTGTGTGTGTGTGTGTGTGTGTGTGTGTGTGTGTGTGTGTGTGTGTGTGTGTGTGTGTGTGTGTGTGTGTGTGTGTGTGTGTGTGTGTGTGTGTGTGTGTGTGTGTGTGTGTGTGTGTGTGTGTGTGTGTGTGTGTGTGTGTGTGTGTGTGTGTGTGTGTGTGTGTGTGTGTGTGTGTGTGTGTGTGTGTGTGTGTGTGTGTGTGTGTGTGTGTGTGTGTGTGTGTGTGTGTGTGTGTGTGTGTGTGTGTGTGTGTGTGTGTGTGTGTGTGTGTGTGTGTGTGTGTGTGTGTGTGTGTGTGTGTGTGTGTGTGTGTGTGTGTGTGTGTGTGTGTGTGTGTGTGTGTGTGTGTGTGTGTGTGTGTGTGTGTGTGTGTGTGTGTGTGTGTGTGTGTGTGTGTGTGTGTGTGTGTGTGTGTGTGTGTGTGTGTGTGTGTGTGTGTGTGTGTGTGTGTGTGTGTGTGTGTGTGTGTGTGTGTGTGTGTGTGTGTGTGTGTGTGTGTGTGTGTGTGTGTGTGTGTGTGTGTGTGTGTGTGTGTGTGTGTGTGTGTGTGTGTGTGTGTGTGTGTGTGTGTATGTGTGTGTGTGTGTGTGTGTGTGTGTGTGTGTGTGTGTGTGTGTGTGTGTGTGTGTGTGTGTGTGTGTGTGTGTGTGTGTGTGTGTGTGTGTGTGTGTGTGTGTGTGTGTGTGTGTGTGTGTGTGAGAGAGAGAGAGAGAGAGAGAGAGAGAGAGAGAGAGACCTGTACAGACGTCTGGGTAGCTAGCCAGTGCAGTTGTGTTTTGGCCTTGTCCCTGGCATTTACTCTTGTGTCCTTCCGTGAGGTGTACCTCGTTTGTAGAACATATGGCGTTTTCTGAGGAAGCACTTTTTTACGAGAAAGTGATGTTGAAGAAAAAATCGGATTCAAAGTCATTACTACTGACTAAAATTGATTACTACAATCTGACAGAGGAACTCAGAGTAGCAGCATCTGCAAAAAATAAATCAAATCGGCAGTATTATATCCTTGGACGTTACGAAGTTCTTCAGTGTGGTGACGTTGAAAAGTTGATCAAAAAACGGAATGATAGAACTCAAGAACCTGTTTATTTTGTGCACATTGAGTATATGTTTGATACAATAAAACGTGCTCACATTACTACGGGACATGGCGGCAGAGACAAAATGGTCAAAGCTTTGTCAAGATATGCAAACGTTACTCGAGATACTGTAGAACTGTTCATATCTTTGTGTGTTAAGTGTCAAAAGAAACGGAAAAGATGTACGACCAAGGGTGTTACTGTTAAACGGATTTTGTCAAAGGACTTTGGCTCACGAGCTCAGGTGGATCTTGTTGACATGCAGTCTTGTGCCAAAGGAAAGTATAAGTGGATAATGGTGTATCAAGATCACCTAACAAAGTATTGCATATTGCGTCCCTTAACTTCAAAAAGGGCCGCTGAGGTTGCATTCCAACTAATGGACATATTTTTAATGTTTGGAGCACCTCAAATTCTTCAAAGCGATAATCGTAGCGAATTTACAGCATTAGTCATTTCGGAACTCAAACTTCTTTGGCAAGACTTGTTAATGGTTCATGGTAAACCAAGGTATCCGCAGAGTCAGGGATCAGTTGAACGCCTTAACTGTGATATAAAAGACATGCTAGTTTCATGGTTAGGTGATAATGATACAAGTGACTGGGCCTTGGGAGTCAAGTTTGTGCAGTTTCAAAAGAACACCAGTTACCATTCTGGGATCAAACAATCCCCATACAAAGCACTCTTCGGTGTTGAGGCCAGAGTAGGTCTACGCTCAACTGCACTTCTAGAGGAAGTTTTGAAGACAATGGTTACTGAAGATGATTTACTTGGAGCTTACACTTTCCTCTCGGACTCTGCTCATCCAGGTGATTCACTTGAGTGCTCTGCTCATCCAGATGATCCACCTGAGTGCTCTGTTCATCCAGATGATTCACTTGAGTGCTCTGCTCGTCCACATGATCCACCTGAGTGCTCTGCTCATCCAGATGATTCACCCGAGTGCTCTAATCATCCAGTTGATTCATCGAAGGGCTCTACTCATCCAGATGATTCACCTGAGCGTTCTACTCACCGTGAGGACTTCGCTCATCCAGGTAGTGACACACACACAGAAAAAAAAAATAAAAAATGGTAACTGATAACTGATCTCATTAAGCTCATAACCACATGTCAAGTCTATCACCATTAATTAAATACTTATCTCTGTTATAAAGCTAAAAATCCATTGCTTTTATTCTTTTGTTCATTCAGATGGTTTATCCGAGGGTTCTGCATATCTAGACAATTCACCCTGTGACCAGAATCCTACAGGAAGACTTCATGTGCTCCAAGAAAACATAGCACTTCAACGGTCAAGAGCAGTTGCTGGTCAGTTAGCCCAAGCTGAACGCATGGTGAAACGTAGTCGTTTAGATCATGCCCCTGGTAATCCCGGAGATAATGTGACAATTCCCATCCCGTTGGTTGATCGAGGTAAAGGTGATCCCCGAAATGTTATAGGTGTTATCTTAGATCGTAATGAAAATGACATGTATCGCATAGCCGTGAGAGAAGGAAAACTTAAGGGACACTACAGTAGAAGTCAGTTTGATATTTGTACCCAGCAACTGTATAGCCTTGGTGACGTGAGTGCAGACAAGGAAATAGGACTTCGTCAGGCAGTACAGCAGTCATCTAGGTTTGGTGGTCAAGGTTATGCTAAGTGCAATTGTACTGTGAGTAAGAAACAATGTCAAACAAATCGCTGTAAATGTTATAAAGAAAGTCAAAAGTGCAATAGTCGGTGCCACTCTAGTTTGACCTGTAGGAATAAAAACTGATTTAATGTCTTACTTTATTGTCACATTTTATTCTTTCATTGTTTTATTATCACATTATATTGTCACGTAGGTTTTATTATCACATTCTATCGTCACTTAGGTTTTAGAAAATAAAATTTTTCTCAAGAATACTGTTTGTTTGTCTATGTCAGTATATTACCCCATATTAGTCAATATGACAAGAAAATCTATCAGAATTTTAGTCACTTTGTAAATTGTCTGCAATTTTTAGCTGATTTCTAAATTGACTGGGTGAACCAGGCAATTCATATATTGCCTGAAAAGTTCAGTCACTTTACAAATTGCCTGGATTTAGATATTGACTGTAACATATATATATATATATATATATATATATATATATATATATATATATATATATATATATATATATATATATATATATATATATATATATATATATATCTATATATCTATCTTTATATATATATATATATATATATATATATATATATATATATATATATATATATATATATATATATATATATATATATATATATATATACACATATATACATATATATATATATATATATATATATATATATTGTATATATATATATATATAGATATATATATATATATATATATATATATATATATATATATATAGGCAATAAGGTGTGAGCTATGGGCACCCTGGGGACTGACCTTCTGCCCTCTCCCCTTCTACGTAAATAAGCCCCCCACCGGGTACACGGCAGAGGGGAGTTAGGCAGAGACACGGGGCGCGGGGGTGGTCCTGTGGGGTCTGAGTTACGGCCCATGAAACCACATCCATCACCCCCAGAACTACACACGTCAGAGCGAGGACTCACAGCTAGACTTAGAGTCGCACAGAATCTTCGTTGCATCTGCTCCTTCGTGATTTATTCTGCATATTACACTTCACTCTCTTCTTCTACGTTATTACGCTACAATCTCTTCTATGTCACTGATGTCAACTAAACATTTTTGGGATTAGATTCACAAACAAATTCGGGGACCTCCACACTCGCTGCAATGAAGTATTTCTAATTTCCCATTTCCAGACTATTCTATTCACCTTCTCAAGCATGGGAGTTCAGGTAGAGCCTCCATTAACTCCTTCACATCAAGAAGCCTTCCTTGGACTGAATAAAATAATCTGGAAGTGGAAATGTTAAAAAAGAAAAATATGGAAAGGTAAATACAGTTTCAGAACCTCCCTTTTCACAACTTCTGGATCTGCCTGTTAAGTGCATGTGTGGCGTGCATCCTGACCCAGGGTTGTACGAGCGCAGTACCAAGACAAATGGCAGGAACGCGAGTCGGGTCGGGTCCATTTGAGGGAAGAAAATTATAGCGGGAGAAAGAAAGGCATTAGAATCGTTTGTGTCGCCTCTCATTTCGAACCAGAGCAAAAACTACGGAGACTCTAAATATAGTGGCCAAAATGTAGACGTAGGAAAAAGGATAAATGTTACACTGCGACAACGCTGTCCCCCACGACTCACTCTCAGCCCAATAAATCGTCTGGCGTTGGCTGGAATATAGTACAGTATGTGTTGACCATGATATCATTTAAAAAAAAAAGGCCAATATACTTATGTTTTTGACGTGTAAACACCAAAACCCGTAATCTTGTTCCGTAGTACCTCATCCTTAGCGATTTATTTTTGGATATGGCTGCTAAATTCCTTTTGTACTTTATTTATGTTGAGTATGGCTGTGTTAGGAGGATTTATATAACACAGTACGAGAGCAAGGTGTAATAAGCAAAATGAATCGCTTCGGAAAAGGTGTTAGGGAGCATCTTTAACCAACGAGAATATAGGTAAAAACTGTAAGGGATGAAGACAGAAACAGTAATATACGGATATATACTACGGAGAAATAAACAATAGAACGTGGACACGACAAAACACAGACATAATGAACACAATACTGATATCAGCGACGTGTAACGAAAATGTGTGTTACAGGGACAGATACACTATAATACAGATCCTACAAAGTAAATAAAAAAAAATAAATAAACAAGCATTAAAAGGTAAACGGTCCCTAGACATAACTACCAAACCGTGGATGTCACAAATATGAGCAGTTGTGGGTGCTTTATTAACTGCCTAATTAACGATGCTTTTCTCATTAACACAGCTACTAAGATACGAATATAAGAAGATAGAAAATATAAAAAATGTTACAAGCATACAAAACGAAGAAACTTGCTATTAAAGAGGTGGACATTAAATTCTGAATGTTACAAAAATTTCAACAACACTGGGTGAAAGGTACAGAAATTGAGGCTCTAAAATGATCATTCCGTGACACAAACACCAAAATGAACACTCTTAAGACACACTAAAACCAATCTATGTTAAACCGACACACACGAGAACTCCCACATAACATCCAGTCGCCAGGGGAAAAAAAGGGGTGACTTTGCCAATGTAATCTTGAAGGCGAGACCGAAGGCTTAATAATAAAGTCTTCGAAGTCTTGGGAGAGCTTAAGCCGGTATCTTTGCTACACCTGGCTTATTTCTCAACGCTTAACCCACTATACACGAACAAAATCGTCTGAAGATGGCAAGAAGACGCCCTCATAAATATATAATCTATTGGAGAGCCCTTTTCACTCGTCACTACATAACTAAGGATAGAACATGAAGCCGTCAACGTACTGAAGGGACTAAAGGAGGTTATTTAACTCCTTCGGTACGAGACATGTTTTCCAAGTTGAATAGAATCGTGTCGCGGTGGCAAGAACAAAAAAGTAACAAATAAAAAATAAATAAATAAAAGTGTTAACCCTGTCAGCACACACAAAAAGCAGTGTGTGTGTGTGTGTGTGTGTGTGTGTGTGTGTGTGTGTGTGTGTGTGTGTGTGTGTGTGTGTGTGTGTGTGTGTGTGTGTGTGTGTGTGTGTGTGTGTGTGTGTGTGTGTGTGTGTGTGTGTGTGTGTGTGTGTGTGTGTGTGTGTGTGTGTGTGTGTGTGTGTGTGTGTGTGTGTGTGTGTGTGTTTTGCCTATAATTCCTAAGCTCTCAGAAACCTACATTCATCTTAGTGAAACAAGATGATAACGGTGATGCTGTGTTTTCCTGCTGTTGATAGTTTTAGAAAAAGTGAAGTAAGACAACTGGATTCTGTGTTTCTTTTTCGCTCTGTATGAAATGTTCTTTTCTAACTGTCTCTGAGTGCTGGAAATTTCTCCTATCTGATACCGTATATAACAGTCTGACGTTACACCAAAAATAAAACGAAAAATGAAATAAAATGTGTTTATGTGTGATGCAATTTGTCAGTGGATTAACCCCTCACTGCCTTGACGTCTTTAATTTTTGTTTCTCCAGAATACAGTGTGGTTCATAAAACTCATCGTGGACGTATCTTATACGTTACAGAGAGGCGTCAGTCTGCTGGTCTGGGCGTAGGAGCGCAGTGGGAGCAATAAATGGCTAAAAGATGCAGGGAAAACACTGATAATGCTGATTGAACTGTCCCCACAACACAAAAGGAGTTATACATAGACCACCCTTTATTTTATTTAGCTGAAGAAACCACAATAGTAATGAAAGGGTTAATGAAGGCTAATAACCTCTCCAGTTCGAAAAGCCTCTCCCAAGCTTAATACAATCGGCTGTAGATAAGTAAACAGACAAATAATAATATACGTACTTAACACTTCCATCATTGCGAGAGGGTTAGTGGATACGGTTTATTAATCTTAGACGACGAGATAGCTCCCTTAAGATGAACAAAATCGTCTGGCGGTAGCATGAATAAAATGGTTGAGATTTCCGTTGTAGTCAGAAGGTTAGCGAAAACAAGGAGAGGCAAATTCTAGGGTGAGTAATATTTTCGGGAGGTTCTAAGATTAAAATGGCCCCGAAAGTGTGAGAGAGTAAGTGGAGATGTTGTGACTCGTAGACGCTGTAAGGCCATTTCTGAGCTATAAAATCATCTGGAGGTTGCAAATTACAGCAGATAATGTCTTTGTCATCGTCAGAAAGTTGGTGGAGACTGTAATCAAGAGGCCAATTGTAACATGAAAAATCACCTGGAGGTTGCAAATTACTTTTTTTTTTTTGTTATCGTCTTAAGGTTATCTATTCTTCCACTCGAACCACTGACACGTCATAAAAACACCCCCGCTAATACCAACACACCAGTCCTGAATAAGATACTAGCACCACCCGCAACCCACAAAAAACAATGACGGCACTTTTTCTAATTTGCTGTACTTGAGTTTCCTAATTATTCTTTTAAAGGCGTAAGTACATAGTAATCAATGTCTGTTTATCTCTGCTGGATAGCTCTATAGCAGTAGAGAAAAGTTGCAATCATCATCTGTGCAAAACATCGATAAGTTCATTGTTTTTAATATTATTTGTACCTGAGCGTCGTTAATATATTTTCAAGCGTGTAAACTACGTGGTAATTAACGCCTATTGACCCGGGTCGTAAATAAATGTTTATCTTTCGAGGGTAACTGCGTTTAAGTGAAAAATAATGTGAGTTTTATCGAGGTGAATATCCAGTTTAGTGCATACTGACTTCGGCCATTACGTCTCTTCATCTCTTATTCCTCCTTTATTTACAGTAAAGAGAAAAGCTAGGGAGTTGGGGGTGTACGACTGATACAACGCGCAATCGGTGAAACAGAAGATACAGTACTGTTAGCAGTTTGTTGTATGGTGTAGATTTGGTTATTTGGTTATTAACGAAAAGGTAAGTTTCTGAGCATCCACCTCAAAAACTCATGGGGAGTCTGAGAAATTCCCCCTCTCTCCCTTCCCGTCCTCCCTTCCTCCCCAGTTCCTTCCTTTACCTTCTCCATTCTGTGCTGTTCTCTCCCTCTCTACCCTCTCGCTACATTCTTTTGAACATAACTCCCCTTCTTCTAAGACTCCCTCTCTCCCCCTCCCACCCACCTCATACACACACCCACACGTTCACAAGTTTCCCACCCATCCTCTCAAACCCCCACCCTACATACTTCACGCACCACCCCGTCCACCCCCCTCCCACAAAAAAAAAAAAAAAAAAAAAAGACCTTCCCATACTCGCAATCACTGCCTACATTCTTTAGTATTATTGTATTATCTAACACTCGCACCCCTGGTTAGGTTAGTTATGTTAGGTTTAGTTAGTTTAGGTTACATCAGTTAGAAAAAAAAAAAAAAACTAACTGTTCGAAAGTGCAAATTTCCCAGCCTTCTCACATTTCCATTACCTCCTTACCTTCAACTTAAAGTCCTCCCTACACTTTTCTCACACAACCAAGGAGGTTTAAACCTCCTTGCACACAACCCCCTCCCTCTAAAACCCCCTCTCCCTCCCTCTCCCGCCACACACACGCTCACTATTACACTCTCCTTGCATTCCTGTCACATATCCACTCCTGCCAACTGCCCCTCATCCTGTTCTCCCACACTCTCCAAAAATACCCGTCCCCTCAAAATATCCCCACTTCTCCCTTCCCCTCCCTCTCTCCCTCGGCACACCCACACCCACACCCATCCTCCCCGTCCCCCATACCTCCAGCTCTATTAAGCTCCGGGGATGGACATAAACTAGGCATGGATCGGTGGATCATATCCCAAACGCTGGTGATTGGGATGGGGGGACCGGCTATCAACGCCTCCCCCTCCCTTTCCTACCATCCACCACCTTCCATGTCCCCTCCCCACCCTTATGACCAGGTAATGACCCTACAGCAGAAGGGTAAGATTTATGTCTATCGACTGCACGGAGGTCATTAAGAAGGCACAGTGGATGAGGCAAACTGCTAACATGCTACGGTCCAAATCTAAGAAATGGCCGGAGGTTTGTACATCATGTAAAACGCTGATCGAGACGTAGGATGGTCTCTTATGGTTTAAATGATCTGTAGTACGGCAGCCAAGCCTCGGACCCCCACTGCTCACGCCCTGTGAAGCTCCCAAGGAATAATAAGGAACTATACCAAGACCCGCTGCAGTTAGTGTTACATTCAAACTCTAATTATTTTGTCAGGTAAGGAAAGACAAAAGGTAATGCAAAGTCTGTCCAACAGCGACCAGTCCAAGAATTGTACTCATGCTATGACAGTAACAAATTGGACGCGTCAATGGGGACTCTTACCCAGCACCCACCACCTCATAACATCACCCCAACCTGGCTACAAGTTCGGTCCGTGATCTGAGGAAACATTGGTAAAGGTGCTGCACCAATATGAACTTATTCGCTTGTATTTTTCTCCTGAAATATCCACAGCAATTTGGACGTGAAGTGTATGGCAGTTGTAAGAGTGACGGCAACGTATATACAAGCAATTTTATACGTATCTTATTCACAACCCGAGTTTAAGAGAGTCTGTAAATACGACCCATAGTCCTGCCTCAGCACAGTCTATTATTTGACTTGAGTAATACAAGGGACCAATCAAGGTCGGCGATGGCTCTCCTGTACTTTGGAGTTCGTAAAAACCTGCCCGTATGAAATGGTAAAACACTGGATAATATGTCGCTTTTAGAGAACCAGATGGGCGAGCCTGGGGAAGTGTTCAGGAAAGATCTTAAACACCTTTGAACTCTAGGACCTACGAGGTATTTTGGGTATTTCAAAAAGGATCATAAGCGATATCAGCTCACGTATGGTTTTCGGAGGATGAACTAAAGATCTTAAACCCTTTCCAACTAGGCTAAAGGTAGTTTTTCGGAGCTCGCAAAACGCTGGGAAGCATATCGCTTTAAGAGAAACAGATGGGGAGGCTGGGGAAGTGTTTAGGAAAGTTCAAAACACACTTAGGCTCCAACAACTCACTACCAGATGAACAAAATCGTCTGGCGTTGGGTGGACTAAAATATTACAGTCGTCCCGCCAATAATAGTGCAAACAATATTAACACTCAGGCTCCTCTGTCTGACACTAAGCTGAATAAACTCTTCTGGTGTAACCCAAAACACAATACTAGAGTTGTCCCGACCATGACAGGATGAACGCCAAGACAATTTATAGATATGAGCCCCTCGCATTAGGCCCAATATCCATCATTGCAGATTAAGTCAAATCTGGTAAGTATAGGAAGTCATGCATTACAGCTAAGCATTGTTTTTTTCTGGGGGTAAGATAGTTGTTGGCATCATGCACCACAGTCGTCATGTTTTGGTGAATGATGGGGTCAGCCAGCGGTGGGATGACTGATAAAGGACCCCACACTTATACGGTTTCGAGAGGAAACGGCCCCAGTTGAAAACGGCCTTCACCAAAACGGCCCCACTTAAACCAAAACGACCGCACCCTATGACCAAAACGGCCCCACCCTATGACCTCTCCTTGTATTTGTATTTTGTGCATACTGCAGTGTTGCCACTTAAACCAAAATCTAACCTAACCTAATAATAGCAGATCATGTCTGTGAGATCAAATTTTCCCTGTGGTCTGAACTTGTCAATGACAGGGCACATATATGAATATGTGCTGTAGAAGAATTGTAATTTTAGGTCACAGGGTGGGGCCGTTTTGGTCACAGGGTGGGGCCGTTTTGGACTGAGTGGGGCCGTTTTGGTGAGGGCCGTTTTCAACTGGGGCCGTGTTATCCTGCTTCGCATTTATACTGTACACGTCTACCTTCACATTTACCTCTTTGTTCTTCTTTTTGTACATTCTCCACTTCTTATTCTCTTCCTACACCTCTCTTTTTCTCATTAGGCCGACTGAAACATTGAGTATTCAACGACTAAAAAAATTACTGCACACCAACTAAACATAGGTCATTACAGAGTTCATGATGGCAAAAACTAAGTTCCCGTGATTCTGTGTAAGCCTATTGAAGTAGAGTGAGAGGCCTCTGCTCACCACTTGAGGCAGCATTAAAATCTCCACTCAGCCAATTTCCTGCCCACTCGGGTACGAGGCAGCTTTGATGGAGAAGGAAGTCCGAGATAAAGGCACACAGTGGATGCGGCAAACGAGGATTTAACCTGACTGTGAGGAAAAAAAAAAAAAAAAGGCACTATTTATTTTTTCTGTCACGGATAATTCTCATGATAATGCAACCCATAAAACTTAATCCGATTTTCATAAACTTCTGATAGCTCACGACTAATACTGACCTGATCGATAACAGGGAAAGTAGCAAGGAAAAATACTCCATTATCTATGAATATGTTATAAAGTAAGACACACTATTTCAGTGCTTAAGATGATAAACAATAGATCCACCAAAGTATAAAGTGCAGTTTTGTATAATTCTAAATCATATCAGAGCTTTAACATCAACTCTTCAGAAAGCTCCTCCAATCTTCCCAGTCTCTTTAAAATATTGTGTTCTACTTCCCTCTTAACAGTTTTCACCTTCACAAGATCTCAAGATGATCAACATATAAAAACAGCCAAGCCTAACCTGTGATCTCCACCATTACGCATGTTTTTACCAAGGCTTATCAGATTCTCTCCACTGTTTTACCTTCCCCAGAATAATATACAGAACTCGTCAATATCGGGCCATAAGGAGCAATTTTTTTTTTTTTGTTATGATATTATACTCAAACTTATCAGTTATCAAGAATTCCCATTAAAATCTCAGTTGATCTTCTTCCTCCAAATGGATATTTTAAGTTTACAGGGGAGCTTTCTGGATTAGTGAGTAAGTAAAGGATTTTAACTCTTTCAGTGCGAGGATGTCGTTCTCATTTTTCAATTTCAAATCCACAGACTATTCCCTGCACCCGCCAGGATCAAACCCATGACCACACAGTCCTCAGTACACCACACTAACCATTCCAACACCACCTCCTCCCAGGCTTCCGTCTACATTTTTTCCACTCGCATTTTCAATTCAATCTTCATCACAACCAGTCCTAACCTAACCTAACCTAATCCACGTCTGCAGTCTCCAGTCCACTTCTCAATCCGCGCCACATTACCTTACCTCATAACTTTTCCGTCTATATCCCTTACACTCACAGCTCCATTTCAACCTTCACCACCACCACCACCAGTCCTCCCTTTTGCTCGTTTGTTTCACCCCATTTTTCAAAGTTCCCCATTTTCTCGTGCCGATAACCCTGTGCTTTCATTTGCTAAAGGTTATCTCCTCTGTCTGCCACTCCTGCCCTCTCCCCTCGCACCTGCTCCCTCTCATGCACTGGTAACATCTGGTTCAGGATTACAGTACCAGATTCCTTCCTCTACACTCCGAGATACGTGAAGTCCTTATATGTGAGCGTTTACTTTCCCTTCGCAGAAACGCTGTCATACTTGTTTAATTCAATGAGATGCAGGACGCCCCTTTCTTTAATATTATTTTGGCTGCTATAGGCCGGATCTACCTAACATGGGAAAAGGATTAAAACTGTTATTTGATATTTGTTTCCTATAATATTATCAACATTTTATCATGCAATCCAAACACCTCCATATGCTCTGGAACAGTGTCTCACGCTCTGAAACACTTCCTCACCTCCCGGAACACCCCTCTCCCCCGACCAACTACCCATCCCTCCGAACACATCTTCATCTCTCCCCGTAGACAATAACATCTTATCCCATTCTTCCCCCCTCACCAATGAATACTTTTGAATCC
Organism: Coenobita brevimanus; assembly: GCF_032717465.1. NCBI lineage: Eukaryota > Metazoa > Arthropoda > Malacostraca > Decapoda > Coenobitidae > Coenobita > Coenobita brevimanus. The sequence goes on from NC_136977.1 coordinate 38,574,186, forward strand.
TCCCGAACACCTACCCGCACCCTGTGAACACCTCTCTCTTTCTCCTGACCCAGAACATTTCACCTTAAAGAAGCCTATGAGCAACATCGCCACTACGAATTCTCTCTCCTAAATTGAATAAAATCATCTTAAAGCCGTAAAAAAAAATACGTTATCGGGCTGGAAAGGTTTACATATATTGCGTGTGTGTTCATTTTACAGCTGGGTTTAATATCGCTTCTCCACTGGATATTAATGAGATCTGGACTGAATGATTCTTGTAAGTAGGTTCTATTTGTAGGCTTTATCATGGTTTTTTTCCACTGAAAGATAATGAGGGTTTGAATTTATGATTATTGTGAAACTATTTTACTGTTTCTTAATTTTTTTTTTTTTCTGCCACGGAATGCCAGTGAAGTTCTGGTTATGATTACTGGGCAAAGGTATTTAGCGTTTTCAAAGAAATTAATGCCAATAAGGCTTTTCCTAATTGTGGAAAGAATTTTTGGTGTCTACTAATACTCGTAGACAGAGTACTAAATAAACAGACATATGGACAAAATTGATAATAATTCTGAGGTGCAATATGTAAAATGAATCGCCATAGAAGACATATTACAACGCCTTATAAGCTGAAGACAATACGTTCCTCAGTGGCTCAAAACACACACACACACACACACACACACACACACACACACACACACACACACACACACACACACACACACACACACACACACACACACACACACACACACACACACACACACACACACACACAATTTCCCCAAAACAGGACAAGCAAATGTATTTAGAGGATGCCCAGAACAATAGGCTAATGGGATCTCTACGCCTGTTTCACTAAATTTATCATAAATCTTTTCCTAACGACGACATCTTTTATAGTATCATATTTGTCGATGCTAAAAATTTCTGATTCACTTTGGGAGCCATCTTCAGTAGTAAGTAAGACTGTTTAAATGATCTATTCTGGTTTTTGAAGACGTTTATGTTTATCTTCAGTAGGACTTTTACTCTTCAAGATTATTTTGCTCATCTTAGGACCTACCCTCGCAGTGAATGAGTTAAAAGGTCTTGACGCTTAAGGATCCGGTGTGGTAAATCCTTAATTCCCTTTAGTTCAATATTTTTTTTCTCTATTCTTGCTACCTTCATGCCATTTTTATTCACTTTACGCTTATGGACCCAACAAGTGAGATTCTTACTCTTGTAAGTATTACCCCCAGAAGCTTCTCGTGTTTTCTTTCTTCTCTCTCTCTCTCTCTCTCTCTCTCTCTCTCTCTCTCTCTTTCTAGAGGTTTGTCCCATATATTGACCATTGAATCCCCACGTTGGCAGAGCTCTCTCCCATGTTACAGAAAATCGCCTCACGTTAGCATGGAGGTTGTTTCTAGTCATCATTAAGAGACGTCCATTTTTACGTGAACAAAATCGTCTGATAGTAAAAAAATAACATTAAAAAATGTATAGAATCTCCATGCTTATGAATCCAGTTAAAATGAAATTCTTATTGGCTAGTATCAAAATGCTATACGTATCTCATATTTAATTCGTGCTGTGTTAGTTCATTTCAGGGGAACATGTCTCCTACGGAACTTCGGAGGGGTTAACAGGGTCTGTACGGGTATGACTCCGGTAAGTGGGATTGGTACGAGGTGGTGGTGTGGTTGGAGGTGATTGTTATTAAAGCTCACGCCGGCGCAGCTCTCCCTTCTTAATACTCGGGTGAACACTGCATTTAGGAATTATTTCGGGATCACGATGTGCATGAGAGGAAGGGGTATACACACTCAGTGACATGCACATACACACGTAAACGTACATGTACACTTTCATACAAATGCACTCGCGTATACATACCTCCAAGTACAGAAATACAGTAGTGCTTATACTTTTCTCGCACTTATGTACCATAAGCATATAAACACACACACACACACACACACACACACACACACACACACACACACACACACACACACACACACACACACACACACACACACACAAATGGCTACGAGTCTAAAAGGGCCACGTTCAATCCTTCTTTGCCATCTACTATGAGGGGGAGGTGGGCCTTTCCTTGCCGAGGTGGGAGACTCAGTTTATGCCGTGTGTCCCCCTATGCATTCGCCTCACTCCTGTCCCTGCAAGCTTGGTAATGTGTCGACACCCTTCAGGAACAGCCTAAGGTTAGGCAGCTTGATGTAGGACGCTGTGCATTTTTTTTTTTTTTTTTTTTAACAGTGAAAACGTATATAGGTATACTCTTTTACGCTAACTTCGAATAAAATTCGCCTCTATCCATCTCGAATGCTGGGTTTAAGAACAGAGTAACACTAGAACATGATGCTAGTCGCGAAGAAGTGTTCTAGAAAGGATATACAGCCGTAGCAATGTCCTTTTCCGCCACTGAGCTATGTGAAATTAGCTGCAGGAGGCGGAAAAACTGGGTCGGGTTAGGGCAAAAGCAATATACCGGTAAACGCAGGAAACCAGAAAAATTTCCTTTCTGGAGAAAACTGGACAAAAGAGAGTCAAAGAGAAGATTAGTTCATTTCGTCATACCTGGGCGTATTGAACTTTAATGACTGGAGGTAACTGGTAGAAGGAAAGGCATACTGACGTGGACAGTTCAAGAACTGGTCAACTGTATACATGAAGGACCTACGTATTATCAACCGATGACTGCTATGAATAAGCTGATTTATTACTATTATTATTATTATTATTATTATTATTCCTAAACTCACCAACTCAGGCCACTCACATAGCTTCGCCCCCCTCCCCCTTGACCCCTCCCCAGCTATCACTTCCACTTCCCCCAACCTCTCCCTTATTTCCTTCTCCCCACTCTCCTCATCCCCGTCTAGGCATTTCAGCTGGGCAAACAAAGGCTCCAGGGATCAACACACACCCCCCTCTCCCCACGGCCCCCTCCCCCTCTGTTCCCCTCCCCCCGAAACCAATCTGCCCCGCAATGTTGAGTGCAGCCCACCCTAGCCTCTTGATATCATGTAATCAAAACTTTTAGGCAGAACAGCGACTGGCTCTGAAAAGCAAATTGGGCGTTTTGTGTGCGGACAATCAAATCCACGCTGGCTGGCTTGCTGGCTGTGGGGAAGCTGGACTATGAGGCTAGTTAGGGATAAAAGTTGTGCCTACTATTCCACATAATCTACATCACACTTAAAGCTACTCTCCTTACTGACGCAACACATCAGGGAGAATTATCTGTGAGCCGGGAAGCACGTTGAATCTCTCCCAGCTTAGGAATAGTGATCAGCAGATTAAAATAAGAACTCGACGAGGTGAAACTTTAAGCTAGCTCTGACCACGATTCTTCATGGACTGCAAAAATCGTCAGTGAAAAACCATTCTTAGTTTTTCCTTCGTACGGGGATAATGTAAACCCATCAACGAGGAATGTATTTCATATTTAACTCCAGCGAATGTCATACTATTTTATTAAGCTGAAGAGAGGCAGGCTTAGGTTGAAGTTACAACTGACCTCCATCCGTCGTTATTACTTAATTCTCAAAAACGTAATTCAGTTTAGGATGGCCCTAATGAGCTGAAGGCGTTCCTGGCACTCGCAAATCCGTCAGCCAGTCAGTCAGCCAAGCTCTCTCTCTCTCTCTCTCTCTCATAAACTGCACATTCTTTCCTCCCTCCAGCCTCCCATGACCCAGCCTCCTACGTCCCTTGACACACCTACACTCCTTCACCCACCACATCAGATTATCCTCTCTCTCTCTCTCTCTCTCTCTCTCTCTCTCTCGCACACACACACACACACACACACACACACACACACACACACACAGGGACTCTTGTCAGGTTGTCGCGAAAGAGAGATTCCCAAAATATTCAGGTGGTGAGGTCGTGTCCGAGAGGTGAAGGGGGTGAGGGGGAGGGTGGAAGAGATGAGAGGAAGAGGAGGAAGAAGAGGAAGAGAAAGGAGAGGAGGAGGAAGACAATGGATAGGAAAAGGAAAGGTAGGAGGAAGACAGAGGGGACGCGAAAGAGAGAGGGGAAATAAGAGTTGAGAGAGGTGAGTGGGGAAGGATGCGAGGCGGGAAGAGGCATAAAGGGAAAGGGTGAAAGGAGAGTGGAACGGGGGAGAAAGGGAGAGAGGTAACGGGGAATAGGGGGAAGAGAAGATTAGAAGAGGGTGAGAGAGAAAGGAAAGGTGAGAGGAAGAAAGGAAGGTGCGTAAAGGAGGGAGAACAGAGAAAAAGGGAGGAAGGGAGATGTGAATGGGAAGGAAATATGAAGAGTATGTGTGAGGGACATTAGTAAGAGTGGGGAAGGTGTGAGAGGAGGAGTAAGAGGACGAGAGGAAGTAAAAGAAAAGGGGGATGGAAGAGGTGACAGAAGGGGGAAGAAGTGGGTGGAGGAAAGTAAAGGGGGAGGTGAGAGAGCGTGGAATATGTGAGAGAGGAGAGAAAAGTGAATGGGAGGGACAGCAAGAGGAGGGAAGGAGAGAGAGACGGGGGGGGGGGGTGAGACAAAACTTAAATAAAAAAAAAATGACGAGAGAGAGAAAAAGCCAAGGGAGACAGAGACAATAAGAAAACAATATTACTTCTATCGGTGTAAGATGGAATCGTAATGCAGAAAGTTTTCAGGATTATTAGTTATTATTATTATTATTATTATTATTATTGTTTGTGGTAGGTGGGGGCGCTCATCATCCACTCACTCAGTGTAGTGCTGCTCTCGGGTGTCTGCCCTGTTCTCTCCTCCATCCTTCTTTCCTTCCATCTTCTTCTATCTTTCTTTCCTTCATTGTTTCTTCGTCCTCCTGACTACGGGTGACTTTACACTCCCTCTTCTGTCTTTCATTCCTTCATTCTTTCCTCTTTCTTCTGCCTATGGGTGACTCTACACTGAGTGACAAGCTAAATGGTTTCCTGTACACCAGGAAACTATTTACTACGCTGGGTGGTAACCATATAACCAAATCTTGGCGCCTGATGGTTTAGTGGGTAATTATTGTGCTCCAATCGGATTGAGCCGTTGAAGGTTTATATCCAAGGGACGGTTGGGGTTTATTGCTCACGTAATGCCATTCAGGGATGAGTGAGGTTGGTCACTCTCATCTTAAATGTCAGGACCAACTGCCTAGCTCTGGGCTCTTACGCTCCTCATGGGGCAACGTAGGATTGGATGATGGATGGATGGATTATTAATATCATTATTATTATTATTATTATTATTATTATTTCTAATTCATTAAATATTGGTACGAGGGATCTCCTGAAATAAATAAACTTGTAAACGTCCAGTGATAGTAAGAATCCTCCTCCTCCTCCTCCTCCTCCTCCTCCTCCTCCTCATCATCATCATCATCATCATCATCATCATCATCATTATCAAAGTAAGCACAAAATGTTATATTCTATGTTGTTATACCGAAGGAGTTAACCACCTTCAGCTCGGGGACACCATTTTTAGTCCAATCTTGCCACCCCAGACGATTTCTTTCACCTTAAGAAATAGCCTTTGTATTGGGAGGAATAAAGGTGAGAAATATATAACTCCTCCAGACCTCAGCTTTAAGAAATCTCTCCATACCTGAAATTATAATCGTCCTACGGTAGCAAGAATATAAACACAAAAGACGCAATAGAAGTGAAGTAGTTAACCCTTTACCTATAAAAGAATTATGATACTACGTCACCACATATTGGGCGTCGGGCAAAGAGACTGGAAGAGAAAAATGAAGCACATGGTTGTAGCTGGCATATGATGATTAATTTCGAATTTAATTAGTGTAGGCGATTAATGGGACGGAGTCGTGCAGCCCCTGAGTACACCAAACCATCTTGCAAGCCATAAATGAACAACACTGACACGCCAAATTCGAACTAATAAGCGATTACACTGACGTTCCACTGAAGCTCCCTACTTGCCATGCTCCTTCACAACTGCAATGCATCAGTGAACCAGGATTAACGAGATAACCCTTTCGCTGATAATTACGTGCTTTATTTTATTATTATTATTATTTTTTTGCTCTCCCTTAATGATTTTAGTTGGCTCAGGAAAGCTCAAGGCAGTAGGAATAGTACTGTCTCTTCAGCTTTAAACAGAATACTAACTACGAATTTTGCAGTTTCTTTTTGGTCGACTCCACACTATTTTATTCAGTTCACCAAAGTATCCCACAGCCCAAGGGTAAAGAAAATTAAGTAGTAGGAAGAGTTGGGTTGTAGGATACAGAAAGAAAAGAAATAATAATAGACCCCTAGTAATTACATCATCTAATTATAAACGTATATAAATATCGTGGAAGAAAAGAAAAGCCGAGAAGGACGCAAACCGGTGAAATTATTGTGTAAAAAGAGCCCGCTGGGAAGACATTCAAGTGTTTCAGGATTACGCAATGGACGGATATTAATTTAAACTAAGTAGGAGAGATAGGAACTGTAGACGTCGGAAGTTGAAACCCGTTCGCTGGGGCAGAATACTGCTTGAGTCAGCTAGTCATGAGTCCTATCGTTAACAATAGAAAACCTAGACATCTCATTACTTAATCATTACGTGGATCACTGTGATTGCAATGCAAACACGGCAATTGTTTTAAGGGTTGATATATATTAAATATGCGAAACAGTACTGTGGATGACGTGGAAGTTAACGCTTCCGCCAGCCGATCCGTGTGACGTGGTTATGAGAGATGGGTTTCTCCTATTAAACACCAAACCCTTATCTTATGACCTAGGTCTTAGTAGCAGCCAGTCAGCAACCAACATCACATATCCTAGCACCCCGGGCCTCAGTGACGGGCGCTAAAGCGCCTAGGTTCGTGGGATTAAAAAAAGAAAAAAAAATCAGTGTTCCAGCCTGTAATGATAATTTCATGTTAGTTATGGTGCATTTTCCGATCTCATAAGTAATATCACAGGTAATGGTGATAATAATGTCCCAGCAATTCATGAATCAATAGAAATTGTGCTTAAAATGACTGGAAGATTTTGCATACTGTGATGGAGAGGTGGTGTCTTCAGTTTGCTATAATGTGAGATAATGTTGTTCGGTGAATAATCGATGAGCCTGTAAATGTGTGACCTCACACATAAGCGGCACCGCTCACAATCATTTTTCCTTGTAATGTGTAATTCAGTCATTCGTTAGATGAATGGACTATAAAGGTGTGCTGTTATAACCGTAGTCATACGAAATAATCATGATACGGTAAGTCATAATCATAGGTGATATAAAAACCACATTCGACAACAGTATGCATAAACTCTTTGCCTGTTAAGGTGACAGTATTTTAACCTCCTACCTCTTCGTGGTGCACCACAGAACACATAAAAACATCTACCTGAAGTACTACCAACGAGGAAATATGCAACCGCTAACAATGTCTAAACATCATCCTAATGCTTATTGGTCAGTGTCATTCATGATGTGAATATGGCAGGTAATCTAACTTGTAACTGGACATAGATGTTAGATAAATGCATTGCTCTTCAACCCATACTGATACTGGTATCAAGTGATAACCCTATGAAATGTAATTACTGATATAAGGAGAGAGTGAGAAAGAGAAAGGCTTGAAGCGATTCCAGTATATAGAGCATTAACATGTTACGGTAAAAATGTAAAAACATAGAAAAGAAAATGTTTAATGTTGTTAAGAATGCAAATATTTAGTAGAATGCTAATGGATCTCAAAAACTCGTTCGGCAATTATTATCACTGGCGGATTTGAATAACGTAACACCCCCCCCCCCCCCGTCCGGCTCCTGCCCTACCCTTCACAATGCCAAGCTTCCCCCCTTAAGCAGCTCTCCCACCGGCTCGACCAGTTGCAGGAAACCGGTCACATGGAATTGTTGCGTGCCACAGGTTGCACAGACCAAGGCCAAATAAGCATAGTATAATATATATTATTGTATTACATTTAACAGTATATGTTCATATGATAATATTATATACATTACCTTATTATTAAAGTAATATAGTCAAATTTATTTGGCCTTGGCCAGCGCGACCTGTGACACAATTTTCCGTGCGACCAGATTCATGCAACTGGCTGAGCCGATGGGAGAGCCGCCTTACTCCTGAGACATTTTTCTCCCCACTTAACTCCGTACCCAGCCATCTATGGGATGAACTTTGACTCTGACTGAGGTTCACTACGGACGAAGAGAGTTGATGATTCGAACTTCCGTCCAGCATGTACGTACACACGAACAAACATCTACACTGTTGCCAGCACCCGTTACCCACCTCCCGCGGCTAGGTGGCCCAGGTGGAAAGTTTGGCGACTGTACCTTCAACCTAAGCCTGCCTCTCTTCAGCTTAATAAAATAGTATGACATTCGCTGGAGTTAAATATGAAATACATTCCTCGTTGATGGGTTTGCATTATCCCCGTACGAAGGAAAAACTAAGAATGGTTTTTCACTGACGATTTTTGCAGTCCATGAAGAATCGTGGTCAGAGCTAGCTTAAAGTTTCACCTCGTCGAGTTCTTATTTTAATCTGCTGATCACTATTCCTAAGCTGGGAGAGATTCAACATGCTTCCCGGCTCACAGATAATTCTCCCTGATGTGTTGCGTCAGTAAGGAGAGTAGCTTTAAGTGTGATGTAGATTATGTGGAATAGTAGGCACAACTTTTATCCCTAACTAGCCTCATAGTCCAGCTTCCCCACAGCCAGCAAGCCAGCCAGCGTGGATTTGATTGTCCGCACACAAAACCCCCAGTTTGCTTTTCAGAGCCAGTCGCTGTTCTGCCTAAAAGTTTTGATTACATGATATCAAGAGGTTAGGGTCGGCTGCACTCAACATTGCGGGGACAGATTGTTTTCAGGGGGAGGGGAACAGAGGGGGAGGGGGCCGTGGGGAGAGGGGGGGGTGTTGATCCCTGGAGCCTTTGTTTGCCCAGTTGAAATGCCTAGACGGGGATGAGGACAGTGGGGAGAAGTAAATAAGGGAGAGGTTGGGGGAAGTGGAAGTGAGGGATGGGGAGGGGTCAAGGGGGAGGGGGGCGAAGCTGTGTGACTGGCCTGAGTTGGTGAGTTTAGGAATAATAATAATAATAATAGTAATAAATCAGCTTATTCATAGCAGTCATCGGTTGATAATACGTAGGTCCTTCATGTATACAGTTGACCAGTTCTTGAACTGTCCACGTCAGTATGCCTTTCCTTCTACCAGTTACCTCCAGTCATTAAAGTTCAATACGCCCAGGTATGTCGAAATGAACTACTAAGGATTTCAGGGGCAGTGTCCAACTGTTTTTTTTAAATAACGTCTCAACAAAGCGTCGGACAAGGATTTAACTTTGGCAGTGCATGTTTGAGACCCCGACCTATCTATCTATCTATATATAGCCCGACGCCCTAATCCCGCAAAGGGTGGCCGCAGACAAAACGCCTCCAAGTCACTCTGTCACCCACCATTTGACTCCCCTCCCCCCAACTCACCCCCCCCTCCCTCATATACCTCTCAACTCCATCCCTCCACCTCATCCTCGGTCTACCCCTCCCTCTCCCTCCCTCCACCTCACCTACATACACCCTCTTAGTCAGTCTTTCATTCTCCATCCTCTCCACATGTCCAAACCACCTCAGTGTATTTCTCCTAATCTTTTCAACCACATCCACATCTACCCCACAACGTTCCTTCACTTCTTCATTCGTCAACCTGTCCCTCCACGTCACTCCACATGCTCCTCTCAAGTAACTCATTTCCACTGCTCTCACTCTTGGCTTGTTCCCCTCTTGCAAGGTCCACGCCTCGCTTCCATACGTCAGGGTAGGGATCACAATACCATCATGCAGTGACTTCTTAACTTCCATACTCACCTCCCTATTTCTCATCACTGCTTTCAGTGTGCCAACAACCTTCCTTCCCTGCTGTACCCTTTCACGTACTTCATCCCCCAAAGTTCCATCCTTACTCATCACACTACCCAAGTACTTGAATGCACTCACATTCTCCATATCCTCACCATCCAACCTCACTGTACACTCTGTGACTTCATTCCTCTCAAACACCATAACTTTACTTTTGTTTACATTAACTTTCAGCTTCCTCCTCCTACACACTGTCCCAAATTCATTCACCAAACCTTGCAACTCCCATTCATCTTCACTCAACAATACTGTATCATCAGCAAACAGCAACACCGGAAGCTTCCAAATCTCACCCTCATTCATTAGGGACACCCCCACATCCACTGCCCTACCTTGTACCTCCTTTACAACCCCATCCATATATATATTAAACAGCCATGGAGACATTACACACCCCTGTTTCAGTCCCACATTGAGATCAAAGAACTCACTCAGCTCACCATCCACTCGCACCGTAGCCCTAGCTCCCTCGTACATACTCTTCACAGCACTCAACAATTTCCCCTCCACTCCATATATTCTTAATACCTTCCACATACCTTTCCTATCTATTCTATCATAAGCTTTCTCCAAGTCCATGAAGGCAGCGTACACTTTCCTTCCCTTCTCTAGATACTTCTCCACTAAACATCTTAGAAGAAATATCTGATCTACACACCCTTTTCCCTTCCTAAATCCCCCTTGTTCTTCTCCAACTAGCTCCTCTGTCATATGCCTAACCCTATCAATGAGTATTCTACCATATATTTTACCAGTCACACTAAGAAGGCAAATACCCCTATGGTTACCACATACTTCTCTCTCCCCTTTTCCTTTGTACAGAGGAACAATTATACCTGATTTCCAGTCCTCTGGAACCCTTCCCTCTTCCCACGCCAATCTAAACAACTTCCATATCCACTCCACAACAATCTCACCCCCATACCTAAGCATTTCACCACACACTCCATCAATTCCTGGGGCCTTTCCCAGCTTAATCTTCTTCATCGCTTCCACTACTTCCGACCTAGTGATCTCTTCCTCCCTCCTCTCATCTCTTCTTCTCCCAGCCATTCCCCAACCACTTATACTCACACTGCTCTCACTCTCTACATTCAACAAATCCTCAAAGTGCTCCTTCCATCTCCTCAATTTCTCTCTCTTCTCCACCAACAATCTATTATTTCTATCTTTCACTCCCCTACTATTTCCCCTTTCACACTGCCTTACTTTCTTTACCTCCTTCCAAAACAATTTCTTACTCTCCCTCCATTTCACACTCAGATTCCTCCCAAACTCTTCATCCACTTTCTTCTTACTCTCCTTCACCAGTCTCTTAACCTCCCTTCTCCTGCTCACATATACCTCTCTCTTCTCTCTCTCATCTTCTACCCTACCTCTACTCGCCAACCATTCACCATATGCCTTCTCCTTTTGTTCCACAGCTCGTTTCACCTCATCATTCCACCATGCTGTCCCTTGCACACCCTTGCATCTCCTCCTCACTCCACAAACCGCCTCACACGCTGCGCTTATCTCTTCTGCGAATATCTTACATACGTCTTCCACCCCTTCCATCTGCTCTAGCTCATACCTTCCCAATCTTTCTTCCACTATGCTCTTATACTCTGTCCTCTTCTCACTATCTTGCAATTTCTCCACTCTTCTCACAGGAGCTGCTTCCTTCTGTCTTCCCCTTCGCCTCCTCAACCACTTTCTTTGCAGCTCTACCTTGGCCATCACTAAGTGATGGTCCGAGACTCCATTCACCCACCCTCTCCACACCCTTGCATCCAACACTTGTCTTCTCATTCGCTCATCCACACACACGTAGTCTATCATTGCCTTTCGTTCAACAAGTTCACCATCCATCCTCCTCATTACTCTCCATGTATACCGGTGGCTCATCTTATGACGAAAGTAGGTGTTGGCTATTGCCAACCCCTTACCAGCACAGATGTCCACCAAAGCACCACCATTCCCCTCTACTTCAGCTGGCACACCCCACTGACCAACCACTCCATCCACTCGACCTAATTTGTAAAATTATGCTTTTGTACCAAATGTGTATGATTAAGGCATTTATAAGAGTAAATGTAGGGTAAACTTAGCTAAAATCGTCAGAGGCATGTAGCGAGGCTAGCTTCGTTCACGATATAAGCCCCGCCCACAATTCGGAACGTGCCGTCGGTGTGACGTAGTAGTAATCACCGACGCAAGTGGCAGTTCTGTCTTTATGTAAGCTGCTTCAGATTCAATGCCTCAGAGTTACTCATATTTCTGAGCTGCGGCTGATTTTTAGAGTGACTGTACATCCCTCCAGACTCCCTATTAGTACATAGTATATGCACCGAGCATGTAGCAATGGCCGTTTTGTCCACGTAAATGATAAGTAATTTCCTCCAAGTAAACCTTTTTTTCGCAAACATTCTTCTCATATAAGGACCATACTGAATCTGTAGTAGGGGTGAAATATTACTTCGGTGTGTGTGTGTGTGTGTGTGTGTGTGTGTGTGTGTGAGAGAGAGAGAGAGAGAGAGAGTACAGTATAGGGGGGGGGGTTAGAAAGATAGAAATGCCACTTGCGTCGGTGATTACTACTACGTCACACCGACGTCACGTTCCGAATTGTGGGCGGGGCTTGTATCGTGAACGAAGCTAGCCTCGCTATATGCCTCTGACGATTTTAGCTAAGTTTACCCTACATTTACTCTTATAAATGCCTTAATCATACACATTTGCTACAAAAGCATAATTTTACAAATTAGGTCGGGGTCTCAAACATGCACTGCCAAAGTTAAATCCTTGTCCGACGCTTTGTTGAGACGTTATTTAAAAAAAACAGTTGGACACTGCCCCTGAAATCCTTAGTAATCTTCTCTTTGACTCTCTTTTGTCCAGTTTTCTCCAGAAAGGAAATTTTTCTGGTTTCCTGCGTTTACCGGTATATTGCTTTTGCCCTAACCCGACCCAGTTTTTCCGCCTCCTGCAGCTAATTTCACATAGCTCAGTGGCGGAAAAGGACATTGCTACGGCTGTATATCCTTTCTAGAACACTTCTTCGCGACTAGCATCATGTTCTAGTGTTACTCTGTTCTTAAACCCAGCATTCGAGATGGATAGAGGCGAATTTTATTCGAAGTTAGCGTAAAAGAGTATACCTATATACGTTTTCACTGTTAAAAAAAAAAAAAAAAAAAAATGCACAGCGTCCTACATCAAGCTGCCTAACCTTAGGCTGTTCCTGGAGGGTGTCGACACATTACCAAGCTTGCTGGGACAGGAGTGAGGCGTAGGCATAGGGGGACACACGGCATAAACTGAGTCTTCCACCTCGGCAAGGAAAGGCCCACCTCCCCCTCACTAGTAGATGGCAAAGAAGGCTTGAACGTGGCCCTTTTAGACTCGTAGCCATTTGTGTGTGTGTGTGTGTGTGTGTGTGTGTGTGTGTGTGTGTGTGTGTGTGTGTGTGTGTGTGTGTGTGTGTGTGTGTGTGTGTGTGTGTGTGTGTGTGTGTGTGTGTGTGTGTGTGTGTGTGTGTGTGTGTGTGTGTGTTTATATGCTTATGGTACATAAGTGCGAGAAAAGTATAAGCACTACTGTATTTCTGTACTTGGAGGTATGTATACGCGAGTGCATTTGTATGAAAGTGTACATGTACGTTTACGTGTGTATGTGCATGTCACTGAGCGTGTATACCCCTTCCTCTCATGCACATCGTGATCCCGAAATAATTCCTAAATGCAGTGTTCACCCGAGTATTAAGAAGGGAGAGCTGCGCCGGCGTGAGCTTTAATAACAATCACCTCCAACCACACCACCACCTCGTGCCAATCCCACTTACCGGAGTCATACCCGTACAGACCCTGTTAACCCCTCCGAAGTTCCGTAGGAGACATGTTCCCCTGAAATAAACTAACACAGTACGAATTAAATAAGAGATACGTATAGCATTTTGATACTAGCCAATAAGAATTTCATTTTAACTGGATTCATAAGCATGGAGATTCTATATATTTTTTAATGTTATTTTTTTACTATCAGACGATTTTGTTCACGTAAAAATGGACGTCTCTTAATGATGACTAGAAACAACCTCCATGCTAACGTGAGGCGATTTTCTGTAACATGGGAGAGAGCTCTGCCAACGTGGGGATTCAATAGTCAATATATGGGACAAACCTCTAGAAAGAGAGAGAGAGAGAGAGAGAGAGAGAGAGAGAGAGAGAGAGAGAGAGAGAGAGAGAGAGAGAGAGAGAGAGAGAGAGAGAGAAAACACGAGAAGCTTCTGGGGGTAATACTTACAAGAGTAAGAATCTCACTTGTTGGGTCCATAAGCGTAAAGTGAATAAAAATGGCATGAAGGTAGCAAGAATAGAGAAAAAAATATTAAACTAAAGGGAATTAAGGATTTACCACACCGGATCCTTAAGCGTCAAGACCTTTTAACCCATTCACTGCGAGGGGTAGGTCCTAAGATGAGCAAAATAATCTTGAAGAGTAAAAGTCCTACTGAAGATAAACATAAACGTCTTCAAAAACCAGAATAGATCATTTAAACAGTCTTACTTACTACTGAAGATGGCTCCCAAAGTGAATCAGAAATTTTTAGCATCGACAAATATGATACTATAAAAGATGTCGTCGTTAGGAAAAGATTTATGATAAATTTAGTGAAACAGGCGTAGAGATCCCATTAGCCTATTGTTCTGGGCATCCTCTAAATACATTTGCTTGTCCTGTTTTGGGGAAATTGTGTGTGTGTGTGTGTGTGTGTGTGTGTGTGTGTGTGTGTGTGTGTGTGTGTGTGTGTGTGTGTGTGTGTGTGTGTGTGTGTGTGTGTGTGTGTGTGTTTTGAGCCACTGAGGAACGTATTGTCTTCAGCTTATAAGGCGTTGTAATATGTCTTCTATGGCGATTCATTTTACATATTGCACTTCAGAATTATTATCAATTTTGTCCATATGTCTGTTTATTTAGTACTCTGTCTACGAGTATTAGTAGACACCAAAAATTCTTTCCACAATTAGGAAAAGCCTTATTGGCATTAATTTCTTTGAAAACGCTAAATACCTTTGCCCAGTAATCATAACCAGAACTTCACTGGCATTCCGTGGCAGAAAAAAAAAAAAATTAAGAAACAGTAAAATAGTTTCACAATAATCATAAATTCAAACCCTCATTATCTTTCAGTGGAAAAAAACCATGATAAAGCCTACAAATAGAACCTACTTACAAGATTCATTCAGTCCAGACCTCATTAATATCCAGTGGAGAAGCGATATTAAACCCAGCTGTAAAATGAACACACACGCAATATATGTAAACCTTTCCAGCCCGATAACGTATTTTTTTTTACGGCTTTAAGATGATTTTATTCAATTTAGGAGAGAGAATTCGTAGTGGCGATGTTGCTCATAGGCTTCTTTAAGGTGAAATGTTCTGGGTCAGGAGAAAGAGAGAAGTGTTCACAGGGTGCGGGTAGGTGTTCGGGAGGATTCAAAAGTATTCATTGGTGAGGGGGGAAGAATGGGATAAGATGTTATTGTCTACGGGGAGAGATGAAGATGTGTTCGGAGGGATGGGTAGTTGGTCGGGGGAGAGGGGTGTTCCGGGAGGTGAGGAAGTGTTTCAGAGCGTGAGACACTGTTCCAGAGCATATGGAGGTGTTTGGATTGCATGATAAAATGTTGATAATATTATAGGAAACAAATATCAAATAACAGTTTTTATCCTTTTTTCCAAGTTAGGTAGATCCGGCCTATAGCAGCCAAAATAATATTAAATAAAGGGGCGTCCTGCATCTCATTGAATTAAACAAGTATGACAGCGTTTCTGCGAAGGGAAAGTAAACGCTCACATATAAGGACTTCACGTATCTCGGAGCGTAGAGGAAGGAATCTGGTACTGTAATCCTGAACCAGATGTTACCAGTGCATGAGAGGGAGCAGGTGCGAGGGGAGAGGGCAGGAGAGGCAGACAGAGGAGATAACCTTTAGCAAATGAAAGCACAGGGTTATCGGCACGAGAAAATGGGGAACTTTGAAAAATGGGGTGAAACAAACGAGCAAAAGGGAGGACTGGTGGTGGTGCTGGTGGTGGTGGTGGTGAAGGTTGAAATGGAGCTATGAGTGTAAGGGATATAGACGGAAAAGTTATGAGGTAAGGTAATGTGGCGCGGATTGAGAAGTGGACTGGAGACTGCAGACGTGGATTAGCTTAGGTTAGGTTAGGACTGGTTGTGATGAAGATTGAACTGAAAATGCGAGTGGAAAAAATGTAGACGGAAGCCTGGGAGGAGGTGGTGTTGGAATGGTTAGTGTGGTGTACTGAGGACTGTGTGGTCATGGGTTTGATCCTGGCGGGTGCAGGGAATAGTCTGTGGATTTGAAATTGAAAAATGAGAACGACATCCTCGCACTGAAAGAGTTAAAATCCTTTACTTACTCACTAATCCAGAATGCTCCCCTGTAAACTTAAAATATCCATTTGGAGGAGGAAGATCAACTGAGATTTTAATGGAAATTCTTGATAACTGATAAGTTTGAGTATAATATCATAAAAAAAAAAAAATGCTCGTTATGGCCCGATATTGACGAGTTCTGTATATTATTCTGGGGAAGGTAAAACAGTGGAGAGAATCTGATAAGCCTTGGTAAAAACATGCGTAATGGTGGAGATCACAGGTTAGGCTTGGCTGTTCTTATATGTTGATCATCTTGAGATCTTGTGAAGGTGAAAACTGTTAAGAGGGAAGTAGAACAATATTTTAAAGAGACTGGGAAGATTGGAGGAGCTTTCTGAAGAGTTGGTGTTAAAGCTCTGATATGATTTAGAATTATACAAAACTGCACTTTATACTTTGGTGGATCTATTGTTTATCATCTTAAGCACTGAAATAGTGTGTCTTACTTTATAACATATTCATAGATAATGGAGTATTTTTCCTTGCTACTTTCCCTGTTATCGATCAGGTCAGTATTAGTCGTGAGCTATCAGAAGTTTATGAAAATCGGATTATCATTAAGTTTTATGGGTTGCATTATCATGAGAATTATCCGTGACAGAAAAAATAAATAGTGCCTTTTTTTTTTTTTTTTTTTCCTCACAGTCAGGTTAAATCCTCGTTTGCCGCATCCACTGTTGGCCTTTATCTCGGACTTCCTTCTCCATCAAAGCTGCCTCGTACCCGAGTGGGCAGGAAATTGGCTGAGTGGAGATTTTAATGCTGCCTCAAGTGGTGAGCAGAGGCCTCTCACTCTACTTCAATAGGCTTACACAGAATCACGGGAACTTAGTTTTTGCCATCATGAACTCTGTAATGACCTATGTTTAGTTGGTGTGCAGTAATTTTTTTAGTCGTTGAATACTCAGTGTTTCAGTCGGCCTAATGAGAAAAAGAGAGGTGTAGGAAGAGAATAAGAAGTGGAGAATGTACAAAAAGAAGAACAAAGAGGTAAATGTGAAGGTAGACGTGTACAGTATAAATGCGAAGCAGGAGAACACGGCCCCAGTTGAAAACGGCCCTCACCAAAACGGCCCCACTCAATCCAAAACTGCCCCACCCCGTGACCTAAAATTACAACTCTTCTACAGCACATATTCATATATGTGCCCTGTCATTGACAAATTCAGACCACAGGGCCAATTTGATCTCACAGATATGATCTGCTATTATTAGGTTAGGTTAAGTTAGGTTAGATTTTGGTTTAAGTGGCAAAACTGCAGTATGCACAAAATACAAATACAAGGAGAGGTCATAGGGTGGGGCCGTTTTGGTCATAGGGTGAGGTCTTTTTGGTTTAAGTGGGGCCGTTTTGGTGAAGGCCGTTTTCAACTGGGGCCGTTTCCTCTCGAAACCGTATAAGTGTGGGGTCCCTTATCAGTCATCCCACCGCTGGCTGACCCCATCATTCACCAAAACATGACGACTGTAGTGCATGATGCCAACAACTACCTTACCCCCAGAAAAAAAACAATGCTTAGCTGTAATGCATGACTTCCTATACTTATCAGATTAGACTTAATCTGCAATGATGGATATTGGGCCTAATGCGAGGGGCTCATATCTATAAATTGTCTTGGCGTTCATCCTGTCATGGTCGGGACAACTCTAGTATTGTGTTTAAGGTTACACCAGAAGAGTTTATTCAGCTTAGTGTCAGACAGAGGAGCCTGAGTGTTAATATTGTTTGCACTATTATTGGCGGGACGACTGTAATATTTTAGTCCACCCAACGCCAGACGATTTTGTTCATCTGGTAGTGAGTTGTTGGAGCCTAAGTGTGTTTTGAACTTTCCTAAACACTTCCCCAGCCTCCCCATCTGTTTCTCTGAAAGCGATATGCTTCCCAACGTTTTGCGAGCTCCGAAAAACTACCTTTAGCCTAGTTTGAAAGGGTTTACGATCTTTAGTTCGTCCTACGAAAGACATACGTGAGCTGATGGCGCTTATGATCCTTTTTGAAATACCCAAAATACCTCGTAGGTCCTAGAGTTCAAAGGTGTTTAAGATCTTTCCTGAACACTTCCCCAGGCTCGCCCATCTGGTTCTCTAAAAGCGACATATTATCCAGTGTTTTACCATTTCATACGGGCAGGTTTTTACGAACTCCAAAGTACAGGACAGCCATCGCCGACCTTGATTGGTCCCTTGTATTACTCTATCTATCTATCTATAGCCCGACGCCCTAATCCCGCAAAGGGTGGCAGCAGACAAAACGCCTCCAAGTCACTCTGTCACCCACCATTCGACTACCCTCCCCCCAACTCACCCCCCCCCCCTCATATACCTCTCAACTCCATCCCTCCACCTCATCCTCGGTCTACCCCTCCCTCTCCCTCCCTCCACCTCACCTACATACACCCTCTTAGTCAGTCTTTCATTCTCCATTCTCTCCACATGTCCAAACCACCTCAGTGTATTTCTCCGAATCTTTTCAACCATATCCACATCTACCCCAAACGTTCCTTCACTTCTTCATTCGTCAACCTGTCCCTCCACGTCACTCCACATGCTCCTCTCAAGTAACTCATTGTATTACTCAAGTCAAATAATAGACTGTGCTGAGGCAGGACTATGGGTCGTATATACAGACTCTCTTAAACTCGGGTTGTGAATAAGATACGTATAAAATTGCTTGTATATACGTTGCCGTCACTCTTACATCCGCCATACACTTCACGTCCAAATTGCTGTGGATATTTCAGGAGAAAAATACAAGCGAATAAGTTCATATTGGTGCAGCACCTTTACCAATGTTTCCTCAGATCACGGACCGAACTTGTAGCCAGGTTGGGGTGATGTTATGAGGTGGTGGGTGCTGGGTAAGAGTCCCCATTGACGCGTCCAATTTTTTACTGTAATAGCATGAGTACAATTCTTGGACTGGTCGCTGTTGGACAGACTTTGTATTACCTTTTGTCTCTCCTTACCTGACAAAATAATTAGGGTTTGAATGTAACACTAACTGCAGCGGGTCTTGGTATAGTTCCTTATTATTCCTTGGGAGCTTCACAGGGCGCGAGCAGTGGGGGTCCGAGGCTTGGCTGCCGTACTACAGATCATTTAAACCATAAGAGACCATCCTACGTCTCGATCAGCGTTTTACATGATGTACAAACCTCCCGCCATTTCTTAGATTTGGACCGTAGCATGTTAGCAGTTTGCCTCATCCACTGTGCCTTCTTAATGACCTCCATGCAGTCGATAGACATAAATCTTACCCTTCTGCTCTAGGGTCATTACCTGGTCATAAGGGTGGGGAGGGGACATGGAAGGTGGTGGATGGTAGGAAAGGGAGGGGGAGACGTTGATAGCCGGTCCCCCCATCCCAATCACCAGCGTTTGGGATATGATCCACCGCCCCATGCCTAGTTTATGTCCATCCCCGGAGCTTAATAGAGCTGGAGGTATGGGGGACGGGGAGGATGGGTGTGGGTGTGGGTGTGCCGAGGGAGAGAGGGAGGGGAAGGGAGAAGTGGGGATATTTTGAGGGGACGGGTATTTTTGGAGAGTATGGGAGAACAGGATGAGGGGCAGTTGGCAGGGGTGGATATGTGACAGGAATGCAAGGAGAGTGTAATAGTGAGCGTGTGTGTGGCGGGAGAGGGAGGGAGAGGGGGTTTTAGAGGGAGGGGGTTGTGTGCAAGGAGGTTTAAACCTCCTTGGTTGTGTGAGAAGAGTGTAGGGAGGACTTTAAGTTGAAGGTAAGGAGGTAATGGAAATGTGAGAAGGCTGGGAAATTTGCACTTTCGAACAGTTAGTTTTTTTTTTTTTCTAACTGATGTAACCTAAACTAACTAAACCTAACATAACTAACCTAACCAGGGGTGCGAGTGTTAGATAATACAATAGTACTAAAGAATGTAGGCAGTGATTGCGAGTATGGGAAGGCCTTTTTTTTTTTTTTTTTTTTTTTTTTGTGGGAGGGGGGTGGACGGGGTGGTGCGTGAAGTATGTAGGGTGGGGGTTTGAGAGGATGGGTGGGAAACTTGTGAACGTGTGGGTGTGTGTATGAGGTGGGTGAGAGGGGGAGAGAGGGAGTCTTAGAAGAAGGGGAGTTATGTTCAACAGAATGTAGCGAGAGGGTAGAGAGGGAGAGAACAGCACAGAATGGAGAAGGTAAAGAAAGGAACTGGGGAGGAAGGGAGGACGGGAAGGGAGAGAATGGGAATTTCTCAGACTCCCCATGAGTTTTTGAGGTGGATGCTCAGAAACTTACCCTTTCATCAATAACCAAATAACCAAACCTACACCATACAACAAACTGCTAACAGTACTGTATCTTCTGTTTCACCGATTGCGGGTTGTATCAGTCGTACACCCCCAACTCCCTAGCTTTACTCTTTACTGTAAATAAAGGAGGAATAAGAGATGAAGAGACGTAATGGCCGAAGTCAGTATGCACTAAACTGGATATTCACCTCGATAAAACTCAGATTATTTTTCACTTAAACACAGTTACCCGCGAAAGATAAACATTTATTTACGACCCGGGTCAGTAGGCGTTAATTACCATGTAGTTTACACGCTTGAAAATATATTAACGACGCTCAGGTACAAATAATATTAAAAACAATGAACTTATCGATGTTTTGCACAGATGATGATTGCAACTTTTCTCTACTGCTATAGAGCTATCCAGCAGAGATAAACAGACATTGATTACTATGTACTTACGCCTTTAAAAGAATAATTAGGAAACTCAAGTACAGCAAATTAGAAAAAGTGCCGTCATTGTTTTTTGTGGGTTGAGGGTGGTGATTGCGTTTTTTTTTTTTTTTTTTCCACTTCTGCACAGCTGTCCGGCAAAGATGAACATGAACATTAGTTACCACGTACGTGCACTCATAAAAATATAGTAACTGGGTTCAGGTATGGTAAGAAATAAAAAAGTATGCCGTTATTTATGTATATGTGCTGGTGGTGGTGATGATTACAGCTTAGAACACATCCAGTGGGTTAAGCTGCACGAGGCATTATCAGTGACCATCCTGATTACACTCCCCTGGCCGCCCCTCAACTCACACCCTATCTCATTCATAATTATACTGCGGGGGAGGGGGAGATGGGGAAAGGGGGGATAGATGGGGGGTAATGTGAACCGAATGGGGGAGGTGGGAAGGAGGTATAGAGAGGGGTAAGGGTGACCGAGGGAGAACGAGGGTGACAGAGTTGTGGGGATACAATATCGAGCGGAAAGGTGTTATGCTGGGGAGAGAATAGGGGGGAGGGTGCACTGAAGGAGATAGAGAGATGGGGAGGGGAACTTGGAGGATGTAGGGGGGAGGGGGAGCAGAAAAGCTGGAGGTGTTGGTGCCCCTTCTCAAATACCATCATCACTAACACCCTCACTAGCAAGTGCTCGTACACTAGGGGGAAAGGAAGGCCGGGGGGAGGGGGTGAGAGAGGGCAGGTAGAGAAGCAGTGGGGTAAGGAACGCGATGATGGAGGATGAGGGTGTTGGAGGTGCAGGGAGTAAGGGGGGCAGAGCTGGGGGAGGTAAGGGGGCAGAGGGAGGGAAGAAAGGGAGGGGGTGCAAAGATGGAAGAGAGGATGTTTCTGTCACTTCTTAAAAATCATCACTAACATGACCGTCAGTCATTACCACCATCTCATCGTCACCACCACTGTTACTGCCACCATCAACATCCACTATTGTCAGTGTTTTACTCGTATAAGATAGGTGGGGGCGTTCGCCATCCAGTCAATCGATGTAGTGCTGCTCTTGGGCGGCTGCACTTTCATCTCTTCCTTTCTTCTTTCCATCCTTCCTCTTATGTCCTTCTAGCCTTCTTTCTTTCCTGTTCCTTCTGTCTACGGGTGACTCTACACTGAATGACAAGCCAAATTTTTTTCTGTACACCAGAAAACCATTTTCTACGCAGGGTGGTAACCATATAACCAAGCTAAGGCGCCTGGTGGTTTAGTGGGTAATTATGGCGCTCCAACCGGATTGAGCCTGTGTAGGTTTATATCCAAGGGATGGTTGGGATTTATTGCTCGCGTATTGCCACTCAAGGATGAGTGAGGCTAGTCACTCTCATCTTAAATGTTAGGACCAACTTGCCTAGCCCCGGGCTCCTACGTTCCTCTTGGGACAACACAGGGTTAGAAGAGGTATGTATGTACAGTATGTAAATGATACCATCACTGTCTACATTTCGTTATGTGTATCACACGAATCATCACTACCACTATCAGTGTTACTCGTATCAGTGTTTCAGGCATCACCATTATTACAACCGGTATTTTATCATCATATTATTTATCATCGTCATCATTGTTGGTACAGCCCTTACCATCAGTTCAGCCATCACCACCACCACCACCACCACCACCACCACCATCATCACCATCTGCACACGGCTACCACGCAAGACCACCGCAGTGATTAGGACCGCATCACATAACGTTATCAGTGTCAATATCCATCTGCACCACAGCTGTCAGGAGATGGCTACTGCTACCTCCACAGCTTACTATCCACGTACTTGCCTCGTGCACTTCACGCACTGTCCCTGTATATATTAGCCATATTCATGAATAACATAAGGGTAAAATTTTAAAAAGTAAAATTTGTAGATATTTAAAATTTTATAAGGACAGTACCCGTAGGGAAAAGAAACTGTCTTGAGGATCATCTTAGTACTATGAAAAATAAAATCAGGCCCTTTCATGAAGTTAAATGTAACGGTTATTGTCTGGTAATTCTGTTGCTGCTCAGCCCAGGTCTGTCTGATCGAGCAGACCTGTCGACCTCGGGTAAGCAATAGCTCCTATGTGATTATTCCACAGGTTCCCTACACCGCTGATGTGTCTGCATCTTAGTGTTGCATGCACTGTGCAGTGTTCTATTGTGTGTGTTATATTGTGTGGGCCTAACAGAAAAGCTGGGCACGTGCATATGATTCCACCCAACCCAAATCTAAACTGGTACCTGAGGGGGGCTGGCTGGTAAATCTCTAAAATCCGTAATTATTTTTTTTTCTGCAACCAGAATACAATAATGTTGATGAAGTTTGAGGTTTGTGATACTTTTGCCAGTCCACAGTGAAATGCCCATGTGGACACGGGCACACCTACATGCAGTCTTTTTGCAGCTTCTGTTCTCTAACCTTTGTTCAGTCTGAGGCCTTCATCCCTTCAGTTCGGTGACGGATTCTTTGTCTGTGCTCCTTTAAGTCAATTTAATGTGGTGTGTGTGAGATTTTCCACACTGGAATATTAAGACATGTCCCTCATATATATCTTCATTACGAGAAAGGTTATCTTAGTAGAATAAATTATCTGGTGGAAGCAAGAACCAACTAAACAAGACGTCATTATTCTGGAGGAGTTAATAGCATGAACACAGCCAATTTCTCTCTAATAAAGATGATTGTCGGGTTCCCTGACCCAGAAATATACCAAAAAAAAAAAGAAAGAAAAAAAGAAACACACACCACTGAAGAAAGTCTATATTGACTTCTCTACCTTAACAAGCATTGAATACTGGTGACGGAAAATTAGGAACTGCTCTTTCGCATCCATTTAAGGGCATAGATTGCACAAAGTCCGTTCCCTGAAGGCCAACAGTCCTTCCAGATAGGCCACACACCTTCACATGTCCCCACCTGAGCACAAAAACCGTACCGTCTGGATAGGTACGTGCTTCTAGTATCTTATTCAGGACTGGTGTGTTGGTATTAGCGGGGGTGTTTTTTTGACGTGTCGGTGGTTCGGGTGGAAGATTAAATATATAACTTTAAGACGATGAGAAAAAAAAAAAAAAGTTATAATTTGCAACCTCCAGGTGATTTTTCAGGTTACAACTGACCTCTTGATTACAGTCTCCACCAACTTTCTGACGATGACAAAGACATTATCTGCTGTAATTTGCAACCTCCAGATGATTTTACAAATTAGAAATGGCTTTACAGCGTTTACGAGTCATAACATCTCCACTTACTCTCTTACACTTTCGGGGATATTTTAATCTTACAACTTCCAGAAAATATTACTCACCGTAGAATTTGCCTCTCCATGTTCCCGCTAACCCTCTGACTACGACGATAATCTGAACCATTTTATTCATGCTACAGCCAGACGATTTTGTTTATCTTAAGGGAGCTATCTCATCGTCTAAGATTGATAAACCGTATCCACTAACCCTCTGGCGATGATGGAAGTATAAAGTACATAAATCTTGCTGCCACCACTATTCTGCACAGCTTAGGAGTCTGTTTTTACGAAATTCAAATCTTCAGATTGTTCCGTGTCCAAGCTGGAGTTGATCTCGACTGTACTATTTAAACTCTCCACCTCTACGACTTCATCCCCTCCCCCTCATCAATGATCTACAAACAGTCAGGTTGAGAAACGCTGGACTGACTTCTCTCCATTTTTCCTTTAGAATATTGATCTCGAATCTAGAAACTGCATGGACCGATCGATCTGAATATTGGTCTCTGGTTGATGTCTTGTCACACGTTCACTAGTGTCTTATTTATTTTATTATTTGTCTGTTTACTTACCTACAGCCGATTACATTAAGCTTTGGAGAGGCTTTTCGAACTGGAGAGGTTATTAGCCTTCATTAACCCTTTCATTATTATTGCGCTTTCTTCAGCTAAGCAAAATAATGGATGGTCTATGTATAACTCCTTTTGTACTCCGCTGGCCGATATATTGTGTTGTGGGGACAGCTCAATCATCGTTATCTGTGTCTTCCCTGCATCATTTATTCATTTTCTGCTCCCACTGCACTCCCTCGCCCACACCAGCAGACTGAGCCCTCTCTGTAACATGTAAGATACGTTCACGGTGAGTTTTATGAACCACCCTGTATTCTGGAGACACAAAAATTAAAGACGTCAACTCAGTGAGGGGTTAATCCACTGAGAAATTGCATCACACATAAACACTTATTTTATATCATTTTTCATTTAATTTTTTAGTGTAACAGACTGTTATGTATCAGCTAGGAGAAATTTCCAGCACTCAGACATTTAGAAACGAAATTTTCATACAGAGCGAAAGAGAAACACAGAATCCAGTTGTCATACTCCATTTTGTGTAAAACTACCATTATCAACAGGAAAACACAGCATCCTCGCTATCATCATGTTGTGTCTCACTAAGATGAATGTTGGATTCTGAGAGCTTGGAGTTATAGGCAAAACACACACACACACACACACACACACACACACACACACATACACACACACACTCACGCACGCACGCACGCACGCTCGCTTGCACGCACGCGCGCGCGCGTGCTATTACTTTTAGCATTTTTCTTTTACTTTTTACTTTGTTCTTGCCACAGCAACAGGATTTTATTTAGTCTAGAAAACATCTCTCGTGCCGAAGGAGTTAAATAACCTCCATTAGTCCCTTCAGTACGTTGACGGCTTCATGTTCTATCCTCAGCTTTGTAGTTACGAGTTAGAAGGGCTCTCCAGTAGATTATATATATATGAGGACGTCTTTCTTCTTGCCATCTCCAGACGATTTTGTTCCGTGTATGTAGTGCCACAAATTTGATATTCATGTATGTGTTTAGAAGTACTGTAACTTTTAAGTTAGATAGGGTGTAACCTGAATATTAGTTTATAAGTTCCTACCCTAAGTAGTAATTCATATGTTAATGATTAATGTAGGGCTAACTTTATTTTTATATGTATGTATCTCTGTATCTATGCAGTGGGTGATGTAATTGTGGATGTTGAGCTATGGGAATTCCCCGTCTGGTCGAGTAATGAATAACAGATGCGCGCAGCTTGTCCCCTTCCTTTGTGCATCGCTATTGGGCGCCGAGTTTAAACCTTAAACAGAATAATGATGAATATACAATTCTTTCCATAACCTAGTTGTGAAATGTTTACTAATGAAGCTGCTAGAACCCAAATATGTAAGATTAACAGTCCAAAAGGCCTAAATAATGTCATTTGTGAGGATTTAAAGGTCCCGTTTGTCTTGGCCGTCACCAGATGGCATGAGCTGCCTTAAAATTCAAAGTGAGATAGTGATAGAATCAGTATCTAAATTAAGTAAGGAATAAATCCCAAATTTTCCCCAATTCAGTCAAAAGTCCTGGCGTCATGGGTACATTGCTAAATAAATTGTAAAGAGAATTGAAACCCACCATATTTAAAAAACACCACCTCATTTGACTTAGCAGTGGCGTCGCTAGCGAGCTCACTCGAGGCCCAGACGTCGTATAAAATGGACGTTTGTTCAGGTGAGCCGTCCACATTTCTTCTTTCTCCTTCTCTTTTTCTTTGTTTAATCCTTACTTGTCATGGACTATATGAAGTAATATTGTTGAAAGTTTAACGTAGCCACTCGAGGTCCAGACGTCGTATATAATGGACGTTCGTTCAGTCCCCAGACTCCGGCGACGTCAGTGTGAACATGAGGCCTTCCCATAGTATTGTCCAAAGACTTGAGCATACACACATTACACCATCCATGAATTATTATATAAACCAAATGTAATTGTAATTGTATTATTGATCTATCAAGTGAATTTTATTATGTAAATAAGAAATAGAAATTTCGAAGTGATGTAATCTGGTAACGGAAGAGCGAAATTCAAAACCATTAACCGTTTTCTTTCTTGTAACTAAGGTTAGGAAGTTAGGAGCGTGGAAGGGAACTTAGTGATTGTGAGCAATGATGAAATTTTGAAATGAACTTCGAGGCTAAACAAGCCCGAGTGATTATGTATTCTTAGTGATTATAAAATGTCTGAATAGTACCTCGAGGCTAAACAAGCCCGAGTGATTACGAATTCTTAGTGATTAAACAATTTTTTTTTTTTTAATTGTACCTAGAGGCTACACCAGCCCGAGTGATTATACATTTTTGGTGATTATGTAATAATGGATGATTATGAACTATAGATAATCCTGAACTGATATTGGATTCTAGAGAATTACATGATGAGAGTATATTATATGGACGAAAATGAACACGAGTAATCATTCTTATTGGTTCGAGGCTATGCCAGCCCGAACAGATAACCCATGCTCGTAAAAAGGTCCCTGACTTGAGGCTATTGTCGAGCCCAAGGGTAACTGAGAAAAAGAAAGTAAAGTACAATAACCTCATAAATCGTTGGTATGTATCAAATTGTTTTCGCCTGGTAATAATGTTGGAGGAATGATCATCCAAAACCCTGGTAACTTGTACAATCTTCTCTCATACTAAAAAGGGTCATGTAATTAAAAATGTTTTGTGGAAACTAGCATCAAGTTATTAAAGTAGAGTAAAGCATATATCATTTTCTTTTCTTGGTGTACCTAATCAAGGAAATTATGTCCTCAAGCCTAATTCACTCCCCTTCCAATTCAAGATTCCTTCGCTGAGGGAACGACGACCACCAGTGGTACTGACTAAATCTAAGCTCGGCCAAACACTACAAACGCTACCGTAATATTTCTTAAATTACTATAAACTATTATACTAAGTCGAGTACCACTTGTATTATCCATGGATGAGTTGATCCGTACCCACAACAGGTAAGATTATAAATATCCGTCATTACACTGATTGAAGAATACCGGTGGGATAAAATCACTAGCATTACACTGGATGAACAATAACGGTGGGGATAGTAAATTCTTACCGTTACACTGGTGTCAACCGGTGGGATAACATTTCCAACTTTACATGTATAGTGGGTTAAGCGGTGAGAAATAAGCCAGGTGTAGCAAAGATCCTGGCTTAAGCTCTCCCAAGACTTCGAAGACTTTATTATTAAGCCTTCGGTGTCACCTTCAAGATTGTATTACCATCGTCAACCCCCCCCTTTTTTTACCCTGGCGACTGGATGTTCTGTGGGGGTTCTCGTGTGTGTCGGTTTAACGTAGATTTGTTTTACTGTGTCTTAAGAGTGTTCATTTTGGTGTTTGTCTCTCGGAATGATCCTCATTTTAGGGCCTCAATTACTATACCATTCACGCAGTGTTGATGAAATTTTTGTAACATTCAGAATCTAATGTCTACCTCTTTAATAGCAAGTTTTTTCTTTTCGTATGCTTGTAACAATTTTTATATTTTCTATCCTCTTATATTTGTATCTTAGTGCCTATGTTAATGAGAAAAGCATCGTTAATCAGGCAGTTAATTAAGCACCCACACGTGTTCATATTTGTGACATTCACGGTTTGGTAATTATGTCAATGGACCGTTTACGTTTTTTTGCGTGTTAATTTATTCATTTATTTATTTATTTTGTAGGATCTGTATTATAGTATATCTGTCCCTTAACACACATTTTCTTTACACGTCGCTGATATTGTGTTCATTATGTCCGTGTTTTGTCATGTCCACGATCTATTATTTATTTCTCCGTAGTATCCGTATATTACTGTTTCTGTCTTCATCCCTTACAATTTTTACCTATATTCTCGTTAGTTAAGGAAGCTTCCTACCACTTTTTCCAAAGCGATTCATTTTGCTTATTGCATCTTGCTCTCCTACTGTGTTATATAAATCCTCCTAACATAGCCATACTCAACATAAATAAAGTACATAAGGATATTCAGCAGCCATATCCAAAAATAAATCGCTAAGGATGAGGTACTAGGGAACAAGAATACGGGTTTTGGTGTTTACACGTCAAAAACATAAGCATACTGGCCTTTTTTTTTTATTCTTTTTTTTTTACGATATCATGGTCAACATATTCGATATTCCAGCCAACGCCAGATGATTTATTGGGCTGAGAGTGAGTCGTGGGAGACAGCGTTGTCGCAATATAGCATTAATACTTTTTCCAACATACACATTTTGGCGACTATATTTAGTCTCCCTAGTTTTTGCTCTGGTTCGAAATGAGAGGTGACACAAACGATTCTAATGCCTTTCTCTCTCCTGGTATAATTTTCTTCCCTCAAATGGACCCGACCCGACGCGCGTTCCTGCCATTTGTCTTGATACTGGGCGCTCCTACAACCCTGGGTCAGGATGCACGCCACACATGCACTTAACAGGCAGATCCAGGAGTTGTGAAAAGGGAGGTTCTAAAACTGTATTTATCTTTCCATATTTTTCACTTTTATCCTTTCGGCTTCCAGATTATTTTATTCAGTCCAAGGAAGGCCTCTTGATGTGAAGGAGTTAATGGAGGCTGTACCTGAACTGCCATGCTTGAGAAGGTGAATAAAATCGTCTGGAAATGGGAAATAAGAAATATTTCTTTGGAGCGAGTGTGGAGGTCCCCGAATCTGTTTGTGAATCTAATCCCAAAAAAGTTTAGTTGACATCAGTGACATAGAAGAGATTGTAGCGTAATAACGCAGAAGATGAGAGTGAAGTGTAATATGCAGCATAAATCGCTGAGGAGGAGGTGCAACGAAGCTTCTGTGCGACCCTAAGTCTAGTTGTGAGTCCTCGCTCTAACGTGTGTAGTTCTGGGGGTGATGGTTGTGGTTTCATGGGCCGTAACTCAGATCCCACCGGACCACCCCGGCGCCCCGTGCCTCCGACTAACTCCCCTCTGCCACGTACCCTAGTGGGGAACTTTTTTACGGAGAAGGGGAGGGGGCAGAAGGTCAGTCCCCAGGGTGCCCATAGCTCACAACTTATTGCTTTTTTTTTTTTTTTTTTTTTGTATAGTGATCGTATTCCGTCTCGCCACCCCACCCCACCTTTGTTTTTTTTTTTTTTTGTCAGGTACCGTTTCTGCTCGTAGTGTGTGAAAGAGACAGATAGACGTACAGTGGTGGTTACTATAGCTTATGCCGCATTCTTTTTTCTCTTTGCCGCTCCCTGTTCACCGTTTTTTTTCCTTTGTGTCTTCAGTTCTTCTTCTGTTAGCCCTCCTTTATTCCTGATCTTGAGAGGCAGAAGGGGCCCATAGGTCTTGACTCAGACGCAGAAGGGACATCATAGCTCCTTATGTCAGTGCGTTTTCTCCCTCTTATTCTTCTCATCTTCGTGTCTCTTGTCCTGTCCCGTTATTGCTCTCACTCGTCTTTACTATTCGGTCTGATTTTTCACACTGACAGAGAAAGAAACTGGTCTAATCCTGACACAGACGTTTAGGCAACACTATAGCTCGCAACCATATATCCTTTCCTTGCTATTCTGTACTCCTTTATGTGTCTTGTATAGTCTCATTCCTACCTGTGTTTGTCTACCATTTAGCCTGCTCTTTCACACAGACAAAGACAGAGGAGGGGAAAATGGTCCGATCCTTACTGACAGAGGCAAAGGCGCCCATAGATTAAACCATATATCTTTTTCCTGCTACTGATTACTGCTCCGTTCTCCTTTGGGCATTCTCACTACCCTCGCTCTAATGCCAACTCATCCCCATGACTGTAAGAGTAAATGACTTGATCCAGATTGACTGTGAAATGTAGAGAAAAGGAGAGCTGGGACCGAGGAGAAAGAGACCCTTAGATAGTGAAAGGGAAATGGCGGTGAGTAGAAGCTTGCTAGACCTTTGAGTCTGGAGAACATCCTCAGCTGAAAAGAACCGCCGGACTTTAGAAATTATAAGATACCTAAATGGGTTCCTGTCTGTGGAGGATTTAACACCATCATTCCGTGGATCTCTTGTTAACACCACACCATATTATCCAGCTGAGGAAGGAAGTCGCCAGGCTGAAGAGGTCATAAACAATCCTAGTCAGAAAATTATCCTTTGGGCTTTAGTCAGAACAAAATACCTAATTGGGATTGTTACTGTGACAGACTTATATCCACTCTCTGAAACCTTTATATTTTTTCTCTAAGGATGGACCAGTTTCGGCCCGTCTTGGATCCTCTTTAGGTCGAGCGGAAGCAGTGAAACAAGACACAGTTGAAGGAGTGTAGTCTGAGCTATGCATGGTCACCTCCTCTCTCCCTTGCTGTCAGCGCTCATTGGTATTCTCAGCGCGACTCCGCTTTAATCAGGAGGTAATGAAGGTGGGGAGGAAGGCGATGTGTGATAAATTGTTGGTAATGGCGGCCATAACACTCTCCATCACCCCCGCACCACCACTTAGGCCGATGCAATCCACAGTCTTGCAGGCAGTGATTGTTTTACTTTGTGGCTCTCCCCTTCCGTCTCTTTTTTTTGCTGTCGTGATGGTAGTGATGCAAGTGGTGGGGATGACTTAAGTTGCTTTATGTCACCTGCTGTTGTTGTTGTTGTTGCTGTTGTTGTCGCTGTTGTTGTCAAGGTAGTTAATATTGTAAATTTATTGTTTGGTACCCGATGCGTCCTTGCGTTAGGTGGGTGAGATATGGTAACCTGATTAATTAAGGTTTGATACCAGGTACTCAAGGTAACCCTCTGGTAGGTGTACAAAAATAGCACGTTATCAGGTGTTTACATAGCCTGTGTTCAGGAAAAGTAGCCACTAGGAAGTATAAAAAGTAGCCCGCCTTGTAGGAACAGATATTCTCAGATTCTAAACCCCTGATGACGTATTTTTATTTTTGTTATTTCCATCCAGTTATAATTAGCTCAGGAAACACCTCATATTGAAGAGGCTAATAAAAACCGTACCCATCTTGTCAGATTCTGAAGGTGTCTTATAAGCTGAATAAAATTGTCAAGAAATAAAAAAAAAATAAAAAAAAAAACACATTGGAAAGAAGTTGTTAATTTAGGTATGTGACAGTGTCATCAGATGGCAAATGTAATTCCATAACAGATGTAAAGACAGAAGGAAATTAATAGTAGCCCAATTTGGATGTTAAAATAACCCGTATTAGGTGAAAAAGTAGCCTATATCAAGCGTGAAAGTTACCAGTATCAGGTGTAAAAGTAGCCCGTATCAGGTGTGAAAATAACCCATATCAGGTGTAAACTATATTAAGAGCCTGTAAATGGTTTAAAACTAGCCCTGTATCATAAAAGAAGTCATTATCAGGTGTGAAAATAACCCATGTCAGGTGTAAATATTATATCCTACTGATAATAAAAGTAGCCTGTAATAGATCAAATAAATATAGCCATAGATGTGAATAGTACACAACAGAATTTTTGTCCTGGGTAAAAATAGCTCATATAACTGTAAAAGTGACCCGCATAAGGTAGAAGGTAATTCCAATATCTAAAAAAAAAAAAAAAAAAAAAACGGTCAAGCAGTTACCTTACCTGCGGCACGGCGAGGTAGATACAGTCACAGTCAAAAGTTCAAACTACAGTACTCTTCTACCGCGTCTACTTTCCATTTGCGATATGTTCGACACTTTTCTCCCTGACGAATCGTATCAAAGAGCATCATCTATAAACATCTATAAACATACTAAATCTCTTTTACAGTGACAAGTATTAGGCAAAGAAGCATTCCCAAGCATCACTCAGCATTACAATACTAGGCAGTAGAGGAAAATGAGAAGCAAAGTAGATGAAATATTGTCTGGAAAAACATGCCAAGCCTCTCAACTTAGGAATTAGAACTAAGAGAAGAGGTATAAGGAGGTTAGAAATTAGACGAATTTTTGTGCCCGCGAGTACGACAGAATGACCAAAGAAAAACAGCGGGATGGGTATGATGGTGTGAGTGTGTGTGTGTGTGTGTGTGTGTGTGTGTGTGTGTGTGTGTGTGTGTGTGTGTGTGTGTGTGTGAGAGAGAGAGAGAGAGAGAGAGAGAGAGAGAGAGATGGGGGGGACTCAAAACTCAGAAAGCTCCCACAACATCCCATCACAAAACACAATAATCTCTCCCACTTTCCTCTTTTTCTCCCTATACCAAGCAGGCTCTTTAGCTGACCACAAAATCGCCACATCAAGCCCCAGCACTGGATTCCTTAAACTCGCTTTGTAATTTCATAAAATGGATTGCTAGCTGTTCTCAAGCTACTGTAATGATTCCCGTGTACAAAGGCTAACTGCTTTCTCGCCGGTAACTTAATTATAGCTAGTAATTTGCCTGTAACTTGTATCAAATTACTAATCGGACGAGCAGACGTAGGGTTCCATACTTACAAAGATTTTTAAGCTCGACTTCTGTATAAGATCGCTTGTTTCTTTTTTCTTCACTAACACTGTTGCCATACACTTCACACTGGCTGTTTATAGTTTTTCCTTCACTCTTAGAGCTGCCACTCACTTCGTATTGGCTGTTTATATTTTGTCTTCACTTACACAGCGCCCATGCACTTGACAAACTGGAGTCAATATTAATCTGAAAAATACAAAGATAAAGCTCCCTCATAATAGAAAGCCGCTACTAATACACGTTTATCCTGCAGCTGGTTTAAGATTCTTGCTAAATATTGACCCTGACATTAGACAAGGTACCTTAAATGAGTGTTTGCATTACTCGACACACCTTGATGCTCTGCTTTCTTTACCCAGGCGATTTGTTTTCTTTCTTTTTCTTTTTTTTTTTTTTTTGAATGATTAGGGGATATTTTTTAGGACTGGAGAAATTAGATGTGACCTTCATTCCCGTTCATTACTAACGTCAGGCGATTTTATTCATCTCAAAGAAATCCACGCCAACAAAAGATCAGATACCTCAAGACGATGACTTTTTTTTATATTCTTGATGTATCCAGACGATACCAGCCAGTAAGATCGTTTGCCGTTAAGGAGAGTAAAATAGACAAGCCATTAATTGAGGGTTAAGCGTTAATCGAGGTAGCTTTTTAACCATTAGAAGTTAGAAGGATACCCAGTGACAAGTATATTCATTAGGCGGAGTAAACCACGGAAATCGTCACCTAACTTTTAAGAATAAACCCCGTTCACCATGAGAGGTTTCCTGATGGTTGAAATTAATCGTCTAATGGTAGGAAGAAAAAATATATAACATCGTACAGAAAGGGTTTACTTGATTTCGCCATGAACTCCGTGACTATCAGCCGGAATAAAGGTTATCAGGTATATGAGAGAGAGAGAGAGAGAGAGAGAGAGAGAGAGAGAGAGAGAGAGAGAGAGAGAGAATGCACCTTTTAGTATGTATATTTTTATTCTTTGGCAGCACACTCACGCAGCCGTACGTACACGACAGGTAAAGAAAGATATACTGGAAATAGAGATAGATAGATGGATGGACAGGTAGATCAGTAAATAGGCAGATAGACCGAGACATACAGGGACAGAAAGACAGACAGACAGAAGACAGACAGAACCCCCACAGCATCTACTCAAAGCACTAGTGGCTGTGGGGTCTCTCTCTGTGCCTCTCGTGCCTGGTAGCAATACATCAGTGCCTGTGCCTAGATTGAGACGTAGCGCTGCAGTCTACCCTCCATTACCTTTATTAGACCCGGGGTGATAAATGCTTCAAGGCAGGTAACTCCTATGATACCTCTAATTTGGTAAGGTTACCTGGTGCATTGCTGATGAGGAAGCTAGCATATCTGTCTCTAATGAATCTTTATTTAATTCTCTCTCTCTCTCTCTCTCTCTCTCTCTCTCTCTCTCTCTCTCATGCCAGAGGTGCTAAAAGGCTTAATGGCGCTGTTAACATGATACCAGTAATTTGCTAAGGATAAATGATGCCTAATTAATAATGATGATGTACAGGAGTAAGTGATGCGAGCAGTTAGTCAGCAGTTCCTCTGTATTTACTAGGCCGACCACATTTCCCTCATGCTGGGTTCAAATCCGAAGCCAACCGCAACCTTTGTGCGAACCCCAGTGCCTGCAAACTTAGAAGTAAAAATGATCTGGCTCTATTTCTGAAGTCGCTAGGGCCAAGGGGCATGCAAACTTCTAGTTATGGGGTGTTTTGTAGACCAACTGAGAGGGTTAGATGTGGTTAGTACTGCCTGCCACGTTGTAGAGCGCATTCAGCAAGGAGGTAGAGAAAATGCGATGCCAAAAACATCTCCCTCTCATCACAGGCTGGGCAAATGAATGTCAGAGTCTGTATGCTTGCTTCCACCCCTTGCCGCTCTGTTTTACTAATGTGGCCAAAGAATGGGGAAAATGAAAGCGTTAGGCGAGACTGTGCTGCCACCTGGGGAATATCAATTTTGGCTTTGCTTTCTCTTGATCTACAACAATGGGAAAGTGTCGAAAGGGACGATATTTGGCTTGTTATGGTTATGCTACACCAAGTTACAGAAAAAAAATCTGTTTAATCAGTGAAGAGATCAATTATAATCATAAATCAGTCAGTGCAGCTGCAAGTAACTGTATCATATATATGATCATTTTACAATAGGCGGTCGTTAAGGTAGGGAGGTAGAGTGGTAGTTTTGCGTTTTGTTAAGGGACGCTGACTATTCACTCACCCGATATTCAAGTGTCAGTATTGAGTGACAAATCAGATGGTTCCCTGAAATCCAGTTAACCATTTACTACATTGGATGGTAAGTATATAATCAGCAGAGAGACACTAGATGGTCTGTGAGCTAAGGTACTCCAACTGAATGTGAACCACCAGGGCTCAGTTCCTAGGAATGGTAAGGATTTCTCGCGTTATGCCGCTTAAGGAAGAGTGACTGGGCATCATTGCCTTAACTATATTGACCTCTACTCTTCTTGAGGAGCAGTACAGGATACAGTGATGGATAGATGGAATGCTACTGGGATTTATGTCAGCTGAATGAAATCGTGTGACATTGGCTTGAGTAAATATCAACGTGTTTCTACAGCAGCGAAATCGTTACATGTTTAAACTTGGGTGCACATAAAACACGTATCCGGTTTAAAAGGCCACACTTCTCGTCTTTCCTTCCAGCTTAGCTCAGCATCTCCCAGGGGGCATGGGGAGCAGGTGGACATAACCCCAGCTGAAGTTTATTGAGCAGGTCCAAGATTACTACAGCACTAAAGCGTGTAAGCGTGGCCGACGGTAGGAGCGTGGGAGGGGGTACTCTTATGATCACTATATCTCCGGCATCCATCTTGGTCGCCACCCCGTATATAGGCCTCGCTGAGAGGGTCGTGATAGGGGGCTTTGGTGTAGACAGTTTTTTTTCAGGTCTTTTCTTGCGCCACTTTTGGTTCATAAAAAAAGAAAAGAAGGTTTTTGACATTTAATTTACTGTTTATCTTTGGTACATTATCGTGGCGATATAAATCTTATGGTTATTTTTTTTCCTTGCCGCATTTTTACTTAGAAAAAATAAGACAGTGTGTAGAAGTATAATTAAGTGTACCTTTTATCTCGCTCAGTGGCATTATTATTTGGAAAAAAGGTGACAGAATACCTTGAGTATGAAAGATGACATTGAATTCATCTTGCTTGACGCTTCTGTCTTGTCCTGATGACGTGGTGATATATTAATCTGGTTATTTATATAGTATATATTTACTTTGTTACCATGGTGGTTTAACTCGTGTTTATTTAACTTATTTCATTTTACATTTGTCATGATATAATTTTGAGGTTGTTTATATACCAGACTATATTTTTATTTATTTATTATTTTCATTTATTATACTGATTTTTTTGGGGGGTTTGGAATAAAAAAAAGAATGCTTATGACGCACAACTTATTCACTATGGTGTCGTTTTTTATTTAACCCTTGCTGCCATCAGACGATTTTATTCATCTGAGGAGAGCCACTCATACCTTCCAATTTGAAAAGTCTCTCCTAGACTGAATAAAATCGCCTGGAGGTAGTGGAAAATAAATAATAAAAAAGGTGTAATCGAATGGAAGGGTTTGAGCTGCTCTGTTTCCCTAAGCTGAATAAAACGTCTGGAGGTAGCAAAAATATAACTATAAAGCACTCATAGAGCGCATATCTCCTCCAATGCCGTTGCCATTAAAAAGGATCCCGATCCGGATCCTTGGAGATATTGTGTGGAATGCATAGGATCCGGATCCGTCCCCAAATATAAACAATTGTTCCTTCACCCATGGCCCACTCTTCCACAAAATTTTATTGAAATTCTTTGAAAACTTTTGGAGATTCTGTGCGGGATACATAGGATCCGGATCCGGATTCCCCCCAAAATTTAATCCATTCTTTCTGGGCCCATGGCCCACCTTTCCATGAAATTCCATTGAAATTCATGGGGAACTTTCGGAGATATCGTGTGGACAAACAAACAATCAAACATTTGTGAATATATGACCACCTCCAACTTCGTTGGCGGAGGTTTAAAAAAAAAAAAAAAAGCATCTTCACGCTAAAAAGACTATGGCAGATTGCTTAGTTTCTTTCAATGCAAGATGTCCTTCCGTAAGCTATAAAAAGGGAGGGGAGAGAGAAACTTAAAAGAAAAAGGAAATTTTTGTTTGGAGATAGCGAGATAAACAGAAGACAGGGGGATAAAAGGGCGAGATAAAAGAGGAAAGAGGAAAAAGGGGAAGAAGAAAAGAAGTTTGGAGGAAACGAGATAAATGCCTTCAGTCTAGTGGCATATTTTTTGCAGTTTATTCTTGCTGCCTGCGGACGATATTTTTCAAGGGGGAAAAAATCTCTTACTGACCAGGTTAATGAAGACCTTATGTAATCCCTGCAGTTCGAAAGGTCTGTCTTAAGGCGAATAGAATCGTCTGGAGATATCAAGAATCATGAAACACGTTATGGGGATGAAGGGGTTGGCTGAAACAAGGCGTGTCATGGTACTGAATGGGTCATTTACCTTGCTACACATCACCGCTGGAAACGCTTCTGTTTTGAAAATTTTGATTACCTGTTTAACACCTTTTTTTTTTTTTTTAATTTTCATCAAGCCACCACCAGACGCTTTTTACAACTTAGGAAGAACCTCTGATATGGAAAGAGTTAAAGCAGGCCATATCTAACCCCTCCAGTTCGAAAATCACCCCTAATACTGTATGGCTAAAATCGCTTGGCACTATTTAGAATATAGTGAAAAAGACGTCATTGGATTGAAAGGATTAGTATCCTGTGCTGGACGCTTCCTCTGTAGTGAAAATTTTGATCTGCTATTCAGGTTTTTCCTTTTTTATTTTCTCTTCGGTTTTGGCAAAAGAATGCATATGACATCTAATATATCTTTGTGGACATGATCACTTGAGACATTGGTGTGTTTGCCTATTGTCTTAGTGATAGGTTAGATGCTTGAGGAAGTTGTCTGTGGCCTTTTGAGTTTTGTGAAAAAGTTCGAGATGATTATAAGTCCCAGTTTTATGGTAGTTCTGTTAAATCTTGAGGCTGGAAATATTTGCTAGATACTGTTACATCGATGTGCCATGTTTTCAGAAGTCGTGATATGATTTGCTGTTTGAAGCATTTGCTTTTTTTTTTTCTTTGCTTAAAAAAAAAGAGGTCTGTATCATTTCATATCTTACTACCAGAGAGGTTTTCCTTTTTTCTTTCGTCTTAAAAATTATGGTCTACTGTTTATTCATTTATTTATTTATTTTTCTAAGACCTCTTGCATGACCTTACCGATTTGGAAAAAAGATTGCTTGAGACACATCACTATATCTTACTATGCATTGCTACTTGAGACCGTTCTGTGTTTTAAGTCGTGAAATTTCTAGTTATGTTGAAGGCATTTTTTTTTTTTTTCCAGCAAAGCATTCTTGGGCCCGGAAAAAGAATGCTTGTGGCACTTAATATATCATATTAGACATTATCGCTTAATCACTTCTGTGTTTTCCACAGTCGCTTTATGGTTTCCTGTTTTGCATTATTTATTTATTTATGTATTTATTTATTTTTTAATTTTTTCATTCATTCATTTTTTTTTCTATAGTCTCACTAGTTTTGCAACAGAATCGGTGACATATTTTTCTCAACATAAAGGCTTGAGGTCATTCCAGTGTTTTCTTGAATCGTGAAATTTGTTGTTTGCTCTTTCATGCCTTTTTATTTTATTTTTCCACTTATGTCACTATTCTCTTAAAAAATAAAGGACCAAGGATGTTCAGTATATCACAGGTCACTATCACCTACTTGCATCTGTGTTTTCAAGAGCCACTTTATCATTCAATATTTATTTATTTTGTTTTCGTTTTTTTTATCTATTGTGCATAGTCTCACCGGTCTGAGAAAAAATTAAAGCTTGAGACACTAATAAATTATATGTCTGTATCTTACTAGTCAATACCCCTTAGATAACTTTGCTTTCATAAGTCGTGGAAGTAAAAATTATGCTACACTGTTTCTTAAATTCTTTCATTTTCTACTGATATCTCCAGTTTTGGAAACAGAAAACTTGAAGCATTTTTTAGACGTCACGGTTTACTAGGTCGTCAGAGATGATGGTTTGTTAAGATAATTTTTATCTGGCTTCTTCGGTTTGGAAAAGAATGTTTATGACGTTCAATATATGGTTTTTATTGATTTACTCCATTTTTTTAACACTTTATTTATATTTATTTTTGCTTGGCCTTACCGGTTTAGAAAATAGAATGCTTGAAGCAGTTGAATATATCTTAGTAGACATTATCAGCGAAGTGCTGCTGAGTCTCCTTTCTTCTTTCAGTTTGATGACTTGTTTATTTTGATATCACTACCACTAGGCAATCTTATTTAACTTAGAAGAGCATCCCACTGGCAATGGAGTTATTGAAAGAAGTACCGCATCTCTTTAGTTTGATAAGACCCTTCTAAGCTGATTACAATTATCTGGTGATGAAAAAATAAAAATAATGAAACAAAGAAGATAAGAAAGTGAAGATATTAGGTTCCGAGAATAATGGTTCAGTTCGCTTTTGAAGTGTATTATTGTTATGTAATTTGCTTATATTTAACATGTGTCCTCAGCTAACAAAAAGAATTCTAAAGATTTTCTTTTTTTTTTTTGCTGTATATTATTAAGATAGTGTCACTTGGATACTTCTATTTTTACAGTCGTTAAATTTATTATTTGCTGTCTGGTTTATCTTCAGTTTTTTCCTTTATTTTGCGACTTGGAGAAAGGCTGTAAAAATATTTTACCAGGTATTACCAGTTAGGATTCTGCTGTAGTTCCTTCAGTCGCGTCAGTTGTAGTTACTGGCTTAGAAGTCACGCACGGTTTTAGCTTTTGTTTTGTTTTCTGTGTTTTACTTGTCTCCCCGGGTAGGAAAAGGAAGTCCTGAAGACATAACAAATCTAACCAGGCATTACTAGTTAAGACACCGTTGTACTCGTTCTGTACATCTTTAAGCATCTTCCCCTCCCCCCTCCCCACATCTTCCCTCGAGTTACAAGAAGCTTCATTTAAGTGCTCGTCCCCGGCATAGTAAAACCAGTTACAAGGTCCTCGCCTTCTGTATCGGCCTATTAAACGCTGTAACAGTCCGCTCTTTTCCCGGTTATGACGCCGGCCGGCCAGACTGCTCAAAATTGCTTATGTTGAGCCCAGGTCATAGTTTACTCATTTTTTAACTTTTTTTTTTTTGGGGGGGGGGGGCTAAGTATCAACAGTTGTTTTTGCTGCTGCTGTTATTTTTGTTCTTCATATTGTTGTTCTTGTTGCTGTTGTTTTTGTTTAATTTGAAAGACATTTCCATACCCTTATTACCGAAAAGTAGTCACACTAGTACGATGCCTTTGTTTTTTTGTTTTTTGTTTTTTTGTTACCATTAGACGACCAAGTTCACAAAGACCATGGAGGAGTTAGAAGCAGCAGCCATGAGCTCATTGACAACTTTTTTTAATTTTATGTTTCACTGCCAGACGACTTTATTCAGCAAAAACTTCTTCTAATAATGTCTTTTTTTTTTCTTTTTTTACATGTGTGTTCGTAATGTTCATGATTCCTGTTCCGTGTTTTATTTTTTTCCTTTATTTTTTTGAAGGGGTCAACGGAGTACATGAGGGAGGGTGTTTGTACTGTAGTGACGGGAGGGAGTGGTGATCAAGGCTGAGAGAGATGTCAGATGTGTTTGTGGCTGTCACCCTGCATTGAACATTCAGTAATACATACATATATACATGCACAGATGAGTGGGTAGATAGATAGATACATACACATTTGATGGTAGCTTCTAGCAGTAGAAATGTAGATAGACAAATAGATACGATTTGATTGATGGTGTCGGACAGTTTATAGATGTTACCTGTATCACCGCGTATCATCGGGTCTTTTCACCGCAAGAAGTCCGTTCAGGGTGTGGCAGAATTTGAAATTCCCCCGAGTGCGACGTTGCCAATTTGACCACCAATTATCGGATTATCACTCTGTCTTCCTACCTACCCCCATCACACCTGTTTCTCTCTCTCTCTCTCTCTCTCTCTCTCTCTCCCTCCCCCTCTCTCTCTCTCTCTCTCTCTCTCTCTATATATAGAGATATATATATATATATATATATATATATATATATATATATATTGTATATATATATTATTTATTTCCAATTTTATTTATTTATTTCCAATTTCAAATAGCACATAGATAGGAAATAAGAGAGAGAGAGGCATGTACTACGGTTGATTTGGCAGCATCGCTAGAGGTGATTCACCAGGTGGGCCCCACCCTGAACGGACTTCTTGCGGTGAAAGGACCATAGGAGGAAGAGCGATAGCCAAGTTTTACCTCTCCTCATACTGGTCTGGTACGAATCAGGAAGACTGCATCCCATGCTGTCGCCGCGTCACCGCGGTTGCAGTAGATAGATAGATAGACAGGTAAATAAATAAAAAGAGAGACAACATTTTAATAACCACTTTCCATGGACGGGTAAAAAAAAAAAAAATAGCGTCTCTCACTCCCCCTCCTTTCCTCCTCTTCACTCTCCTTTTCCTCTCTCCCTATCCTCTCCCCCTCTCCTTTCTCCTCCCTCTCTCCCTCTCTCTCAACACAAGGTAAGTACTACACCCAAATCGAGAGACAGGTTCTAAATTTACACCTGAACTTTCTCCCATGCCTCCTGCAGGTGCCTCAGAGGACTGGGATAGGAACGGCCGGCACTGTGATCTGGCTGTCGTTAGCGGTGATGTACAGGGCAGTTTTGGTCGCCGTCACACTGGAGGTAGTCTGGAATTGGACGTCTGGCGATAGATACACAGGATGGTAGAGCTTGCCATGGTGGTAAATATATATATATATATATATATATATATATATATATATATATGGACACAGACTCAACTTTCACACAGTCAAGATGGGAAAAAGATGGGCACACCTCTCTCACTCGCTGAACTGACATTCCATTACGTAAAGACTAAGATCAAAAAGACAGGTTTCTAAATTTAATCCAGCTGGACTTGTAACCTACCGTGAAGGCGTCTGGCAGTATGATAGATAAATAGATAGATACACGCCACTTCCCAGACCCAGAATGCGAAAAAGATAGACAGCTTTCTCACCACTT
Organism: Coenobita brevimanus; assembly: GCF_032717465.1. Taxonomy (NCBI): domain Eukaryota; kingdom Metazoa; phylum Arthropoda; class Malacostraca; order Decapoda; family Coenobitidae; genus Coenobita; species Coenobita brevimanus. The sequence goes on from NC_136977.1 coordinate 38,616,678, forward strand.
ACACTACACTCAAAATATAAACAACAGCTTCTAAAGTTAATCAGCAGGACTTGTAATCGTCCCTAAAAGGTGATACATTCTCGGGCTCGAACCTCGGTTGTCGTCATTTGGAGCTGTTGTAGTGGCGATAAGAGGGAGCTGGAGACAGTTTGGGTCTCGCCCACCCCAGATCAACTCTGGGATTAGGCGTGTGGCGATAACTAGAAAGATAGATGCTGTGTATATTCGGTAATGCAGGACTGTGTTTTGGTTGTCAGTGTAGAGGGAACTTGCCTGTTGGTTCGGTCTGGTAACCTCTAGACCAGTGTCGCAGCTTCAGACCCATTCTCACAGCCCCTGGTCCACTCTTTTAGTCTCTTGGTCCACTCTCATACTCCCTGGTCCACTCTCATACTCCCTGATCCACTCTCACAGCCCCTAGTCCATTCTTAACCCCTTTGGTCTACTCTCACAGCCCTTGGTCCACTCTCTTAGTCCCCCAAGTACATTTTTACAGCCTTGCGGGTCCACTTACAGCCACTGGTTCACTTTCATGGCCCTCAAACTGGTCCATTTTCCTAATTCTAATATTGTTTCACTCACAACTACACCTCTGACTTATAACATTTGGCCAACTCATAGTCTCTTGTCCACATTCCTAGCCTCGGGTCCATTTTTAGAGCCAGTGGTCTGCATTCACAGACACTGGTCCACTTCACAGCCATTGTTTCACACTGATCCACTCTGAGAACCTCACACTGAACCACCTTCGTTTTAGTGATATCTCACTCGTTTTCTCTAACCCCTTCAGCACTATGACATTTTCTAGTTTATCCTTGCTACTCCCAGATAATAATATTCAACCCAGAAAGAATCATTTTGACTGAAGACATGAATACCAGCCTCCATAAACCCCTTCACTACGATGACAAGTGTTTTGTTTTTATTGTTACAACCACCCAAAAGCCTTATATACCCCCCAAAAAAACTATTGATTTATTTGTTCACTACGATAACAATTTCTCCAATTTTACTCACGCTGCCGCTGAAAAATATTCTGCTCTCAAAGTGACCCCTCCATGAGCCCCTTCACTACTTCCATGAACGTTTTGTTGTGTTCTTCTCACCAAATTATTTTATTCACCTCACGAAGAATCTCTCGTGGTGAAGAGACTTAAGCATTTTCTCAGGTTGTTTTCCCAAGCAATTATAAATATCTGTTACCTGCCAGTTATTTTTAGTTTACATGTTTTCTTTATTTCTGATAATTTATTTGAGGTTTTCTTTTTTCAGATGATGGGGGAAAATTTGGGAGGCCTCGGTTGTGGTAAGAGGTTTATTCTCTCTCTCTCTCTCTCTCTCTCTCTCTCTCTCTCTCTCTCTCTCTCTCTCTCACCATTTGTTTTTTAATTTTTTTCCTGTATTTGCGTTACTACCTTGATCCCCAATTTCCCATGTCCCCACAAATGTTACTTCCCTTGTACTGGTGTGCATCCTTGACTCTGAAGTACTTACAGGATACAGAAAAACAGAATTCATGTGGACTATATTTGATGAGGAAGGGGTGTTGATGTGATAGGATGAATGAAAGGGAGTTCTTATTGGGGTGGTAGTTGTAATCAGATGCCGCATATTTTGTACTGAGAACATTAGTGCCACAAATTATTCTTACTGGGATTTCCATAGTTTGTTAATGACGCTACATGCTGCGAGGCATATGGGTATCATGCTTTCATCTTGATCTGAAACTGAAACAGCATGCAATTGGACATAACTAGATAAATTTCATATACTATACATTACAAATTATTTCCTTTTTTTTTATATATTTATTTATTCATTTATTTATTAGATTTCACCATCTTAGACCCCAGGATATTAACCCTAAGTTCCATGAGTTAAATTCCTCATAACATAGTACGAATCTTTAGAATTTAATTTACCAGACACGATAGCTGAGAAGAAACTTGGGATTTATGCCACATGTAAGCTTACTATCAAACCTCGGTG